>NC_140171.1:20866188-20873688 GCF_963971535.1 Notolepis coatsorum
AACAAGGGGAAGAGATGTGAAATGTATGATGATTAGATTATGGGAGTATGTTGTATGTTGTATGTTGTATGTATGCTTTCGATTGCAAACGCCAGCGGAGTAGTGCCGTGTTCGTTTTTACATGGTAGAGAATATTATATTAACCGTTATTCATGCCTGCTAGCTGAAGCTAATTTAGCTAGTAGCGTTAGCAGTTAGCTATGATGAATGTTTCTTGATTTTGGTGTTTAGTGATATCCACCTGTTGTATATACTGTTATACATTTTATGTAGGCTAACGTCAGTAACGTTTCAAAATGTGGCTTATGATGTATTCTTTAACAGGATACACTGGCACAATCAGTTAGCTTAGCATTGCTGCTACCTTGCTTGCTAAAAAGTCATGGTAAACCGGGCCTGTCTCTCTCCCTCCCTCCCTAATGTGTTTGTGCTTAAAACAGTGAATGATGACCGCATGTTCTCAGAGCATTTTCAGAGCACTGTTAAACTGTTAAATGGTCATTTTAAAACTAATATAAGAAATTAATGTATATAGTGGTATATTTATGAGGGGAAAAAAATATTTGCAACAACTTTTAACATTTATACAGGTAGGTTATTGATAACTAATTCTGCTATGAGTGTCATATTACAGTGACATTCATACAGTATCCTTTGATTTCACATAATTTTATTATTATTTCACAATAAAATACTGTAATCAAAATCCTCTGTAATATCACATCAGATTTTGTAATCTCACAATAACATAGCAATATTTCACATTTAATTATTATTTCACAATAATAGTAATCAAAATCGAAAGGTCCATTTGCATATTATTGGTATCTAGGGACATCTATGGACCTCAGGGAATGTATTCACATTGTCAGAAATATTGTGTCTATTACTAGGCTTGCTTAAATTGTGATGAAACAAATGAGAATATGAATTATGATGTTTCTTTGCATCTTTGACAGTGAATAACACCATGCTAATAATGACCAAACATTAAAAACTGCCACTGATCTCGTTCAGTCCCCTCTTGAGGTCATGTGTAAAAAAAAATCGAAGGAAATTAATAAAGGGAAGATGATTAAACCGAAGGTTCTGTAGATGCAGTACTGAATTCTCCCATCCGGACCAATGCAATTTGAAATATTATTATAGAATATGATGCTTATAAATGACCTTATTATAGCCAATTCGCACATTTATATATATATTATCTTTCAAATGCCTGAGTTCAATTTGGATTTAGTATCACCAGGCATGCATAAGAACAGATAATAATCTACTGTAATCTACTGTACTTTTAAATTTTCCCCACAGTGCAACCGTTTTGAAACTAATTTCAGATCTAATTGTTTCTCCCACTTTGGCCTCCTGACAGACACCGATGCCATTCAAAAGATCCAAGATGCCCTGGGTCAGAGAGGACGGACCATCCTGCAGTTCTGCCAGAAACTGGACAACCCGGAGATCAGGGAAGTTCTGGCCAGATATGATCCAGAGGCTTCGAAGAACACTCCTTATGGTGTACTTCAAGGAGCCTACGGAGAAACTGCTGCTCGGAGTTGATGTAAGTTTTATTTATTTAAATATTAAAATATTTGAAATGCTAAACGAGTGATTACAAACCCTACAAACACTGTGATAGACCCTCTAAACACTGTTATAGACCCGACAAACACTGTAAACACTGTGATAGATCTATCACAGTGTTTAGAGGGTCTATCACAGTGTTTAGAGGGTCTATCAGTGTTTAGAGGGTCTATCACAGTGTTTGTAGGGTATATCACAGTGTTTGTAGGGTCTATTACAGTGTTTAGAGGGTCTATCACACCCTCTAAACACTGATAGACCCTCTAAACACTGGGACAGACCCTCTAAACACTGGGACAGACCCTCTAAACACTGTGACAGACCCTCTAAACACTGATAGACCCTCTAAACACTGTGATAGACCCTCTAAACACTGTGACAGACCCTCTAAACACTGACAGACCCTCTAAACACTGTGATAGACCCGACAAACACTGTGATAGACCCGACAAACACTGTGATAGACCCTCTAAACACTGTGATAGATCTATCACAGTGTTTGTCGGGTCTATCACAGTGTTTTGAGGGTCTATCACAGTGTTTAGAGGGTCTATCACAGTGTTTAGAGGGTCTATCACAGTGTTTGTCGGGTCTATCACAGTCTTTAGAGGGTCTATCAGTGTTTAGAGGGTCTGTCACAGTGTTTAGAGGGTCTAGCAGTGTTTAGAGGGTCTATCACAGTGTTTAGAGGGTCTATCACACCCTCTAAACACTGATAGACCCTCTAAACACTGTATCAGACCCTCTAAACACTGTATCAGACCCTCTAAACACTGTGACAGACCCTCTAAACACAGTGATAGACCCTCTAAACACTGATAGACCCTCTAAACACTGTGACAGACTCTCTAAACACTGTGATAGACCCGACAAACACTGTGATAGACCCGACAAACACTGTGATAGACCCTCTAAACACTGTGATAGATCTATCACAGTGTTTGTCGGGTCTATCACAGTGTTTTGAGGGTCTATCAGTGTTTAGAGGGTCTATCACAGTGTTTAGAGGGTCTATCACAGTGTTTGTCGGGTCTATCACAGTCTTTAGAGGGTCTATCAGTGTTTAGAGGGTCTGTCACAGCGTTTAGAGGGTCTATCACAGTGTTTAGAGGGTCTATCACAGTGTTTAGAGGGTCTATCACAGTGTTTAGAGGGTCTATCACACCCTCTAAACACTGATAGACCCTCTAAACACTGTGACAGACCCTCTAAACACTGTATCAGACCGTCTAAACACTGTGACAGACCCTCTAAACACTGTGATAGACCCTCTAAACACTGATAGACCCTCTAAAGACTGTGATAGACCCTCTAAACACTGATAGACCCTCTAAACACTGACAGACCCTCTAAACACTGTGATAGACCCGACAAACACTGTAAACACTGATAGATCTATCAGTGTTTAGAGGGTCTATCACAGTGTTTAGAGGGTCTATCAGTGTTTAGAGGGTCTATCACAGTGTTTGTAGGGTCTATTACAGTGTTTAGAGGGTCTATCACACCCTCTAAACACTGATAGACCCTCTAAACACTGGGACAGACCCTCTAAACACTGACAGACCCTCTAAACACTGTGATAGACCCGACAAACACTGTGATAGACCCGACAAACACTGTGATAGACCCTCTAAACACTGTGATAGATCTATCACAGTGTTTGTCGGGTCTATCACAGTGTTTTGAGGGTCTATCACAGTGTTTAGAGGGTCTATCACAGTGTTTAGAGGGTCTATCACAGTGTTTAGAGGGTCTATCACACCCTCTAAACACTGATAGACCCTCTAAACACTGTGACAGACCCTCTAAACACTGTATCAAACCGTCTAAACACTGTGACAGACCCTCTAAACACTGTGATAGACCCTCTAAACACTGATAGACCCTCTAAAGACTGTGATAGACCCTCTAAACACTGATAGACCCTCTAAACACTGACAGACCCTCTAAACACTGTGATAGACCCGACAAACACTGTAAACACTGATAGATCTATCAGTGTTTAGAGGGTCTATCACAGTGTTTAGAGGGTCTATCAGTGTTTAGAGGGTCTATCACAGTGTTTGTAGGGTCTATTACAGTGTTTAGAGGGTCTATCACACCCTCTAAACACTGATAGACCCTCTAAACACTGGGACAGACCCTCTAAACACTGACAGACCCTCTAAACACTGTGATAGACCCGACAAACACTGTGATAGACCCGACAAACACTGTGATAGACCCTCTAAACACTGTGATAGATCTATCACAGTGTTTGTCGGGTCTATCACAGTGTTTTGAGGGTCTATCACAGTGTTTAGAGGGTCTATCACAGTGTTTAGAGGGTCTATCACAGTGTTTGTCGGGTCTATCACAGTCTTTAGAGGGTCTATCAGTGTTTAGAGGGTCTGTCACAGTGTTTAGAGGGTCTATCACAGTGTTTAGAGGGTCTATCACAGTGTTTAGAGGGTCTATCACAGTGTTTAGAGGGTCTATCACACCCTCTAAACCCTGATAGACCCTCTAAACACTGTGACAGACCCTCTAAACACTGTATCAGACCGTCTAAACACTGTGACAGACCCTCTAAACACTGTGATAGACCCTCTAAACACTGATAGACCCTCTAAAGACTGTGATAGACCCTCTAAACACTGATAGACCCTCTAAACACTGACAGACCCTCTAAACACTGTGATAGACCCGACAAACACTGTAAACACTGATAGATCTATCAGTGTTTAGAGGGTCTATCACAGTGTTTAGAGGGTCTATCAGTGTTTAGAGGGTCTATCACAGTGTTTGTAGGGTCTATCACAGTGTTTGTAGGGTCTATTACAGTGTTTAGAGGGTCTATCACACCCTCTAAACACTGATAGACCCTCTAAACACTGGGACAGACCCTCTAAACACTGACAGACCCTCTAAACACTGTGATAGACCCGACAAACACTGTGATAGACCCGACAAACACTGTGATAGACCCTCTAAACACTGTGATAGATCTATCACAGTGTTTGTCGGGTCTATCACAGTGTTTTGAGGGTCTATCACAGTGTTTAGAGGGTCTATCACAGTGTTTAGAGGGTCTATCACAGTGTTTGTCGGGTCTATCACAGTCTTTAGAGGGTCTATCAGTGTTTAGAGGGTCTGTCACAGTGTTTAGAGGGTCTAGCAGTGTTTAGAGGGTCTATCACAGTGTTTAGAGGGTCTAGCAGTGTTTAGAGGGTCTATCACAGTGTTTGTCGGGTCTATCACAGTCTTTAGAGGGTCTATCAGTGTTTAGAGGGTCTGTCACAGTGTTTAGAGGGTCTAGCAGTGTTTAGAGGGTGTGATAGACCCTCTAAACACTGTGATAGATCTAGAAGTGCATGGATACACATTGTATTGCCTAGATGGTGTCAGGCTAGGCGATTGCTTAATTCTCTTTCCTGTCCAGTCTAACTGGATGCTGACTGTAGCTTGTTACTGTAGACCTACAGGGTGAGTAATTGAGTGATTAAAAAAATCGCACTCGTGTGAAGTGAGGGGTGCTCTTATCATCGTACATCATCTCATCCACCTCTCTTCCTCACTTTTTTATTTTTGTGTCTATCAGCTGCTGCTCGACAGTTTGACCCCAAGCTGACCGACCAGGACTACAGCGAAACTGTCAAGAAGTGGCTTCGTTATGCGCCAGACCGGGAGGGAGGCATCTCAAGGAACCGAAGTGACCCAAACTTAAGTCAAGCGAACCAGAGTCAAACTTAGGGTACCCCAGCACAGCACAGCACACACTGTTTCCCTGGTTCATACAGTACAAGGAATTACCCTCATTGACACTGTTCTTCCATGGACGGCATCTACTTGAATGACTTATGCTGCTTCAGCCTGTTCTTGGAACCGAAGTGACCCAAACTTAATTGTCAAGCGAACCAGAGTCAAACTTGGGGTACCCCAGCACACTGTTTCCCTGGTTCATACAGTACAAGGAATTACCCTGGACACTGTTCTTCCATGGACGGCATCTACTTGAATGACTTATGCTGCTTCAGCCTGTTCTTGCAGTGTTTATTTTTTTTATTTTTTTTTTTAACCTTTATTTACCCAGGGTAGGTTCGCTGAGCACAGATGCTCTTTTTCAGCTACGCCCTGCTTCACATTCACAGAGTTCCATTCACACCTGGGAGCTGCCCAGGCCTAACAAAATTAATAGTTGGTTTCAGGTTGCCGACCGACCCTGCCGATTTAGGTGCGACCCAATATATTTTATGAGTTTTTAGAAAAAATTATAAAAAAAAAAAATAGAGTTTCATAGAAATCTTAGTCAAACATTTAGTATTATGGATATTAAACATGCTGGCAGAGTACATGCATCCATGTTGTTGTGAACATTTTAATTAAATAAAGAAATTCCCTATCCATAGTCGCCGTGGGAAAGAATAAAATAAAAAAATAAAATAAAATAAATTCCCTGCCTACCCATGGCCAAACTGACAACCAACCTGAAACCAACTATTAATTTTGTTAGGCCCCAGTACAACCACAGTCTGACACTGTTGGCCACTGAGCAACTCCACTGGAGCAGTTGGGGGTTTAGTGCCTTGCTCAAGGGCACTTCAGCGGTTGGTGTTAAGGGTATGGGAGAGAGTTATATGGGAGAGAGTTATAGAAACATTAGGGGTGTAACGGTACACAAAATCCACGGTTCGGTACGTACCTCGGTTTTGAAGACACGGTTCGGTATTATTTTCGGTACAGTGGGGGGGGGGGGGGGGGGGGGGGGGGGGGAAATTGCTTTTCATTTATCTATTTATTTAACTGTATTAAACAATATAAAACGAATTGGCCATAATTGACTGAGCAAACTAATGCTTACTGCTGTAACCTACTAATAACACTTAAGTAAATCTGAAGATTATTATATAGCAGATGCCTTGGAGGATAAGTCGTGGACAACTGTAGATCATCTAAGCTCCACTGTGTTTAAATTCAAATCCTATGCCATTGTTATTTAACCCTTGTGTCTGAAAACTAAAGTATTATACTCTTATTAGGGGACAAAATTGAAAAACTCCATAAAAAGATTATGTTGAAATAATTTCCCACTTTCTTTTCCATAAATATTTTATTCAACTTCAGCCCTGATCATAACCATTTTTTATATTATTTTTGTAATGAAATACTCCCACTTTTCTGAAAAGAGTTGTTAAATATGACAAAAAAAAGAATATGTGGTGGTTATGATCGGGCTGAAGTGGAATAAACAATTTATGAAGAGTAAAAAAAAAATACAAGATAATTAAAAGATTATGCCACATATTATGTTGGCTACAAACATAATCACTGCAAAGTTATCAAACAAATACGAATCTGATCAGACACAAGGGTTAAGTTGTTGTTCCCTTTCTAATTTCCTCAAACATCTAGTCTAGTTAATGTGATCAATATTATTTGACAATTGATGCTTTTTGTTGGACATTTCAGTCAGTAGTGAGCTCATACTTTGAGCTCATACATTTATAGTTAAAATGATTGAGACAACGCAATCTTGTCTTCGTTGTGCATGAATGCGTGTGCTCACCACATACAATATGTGTGTCACTATTCTGGCAGTGGCTATATATGTATTGTTAATGAAAGCCTGTTATAAGGTCTGTTATTTTTTTTTGTGTAAAAGGTATGGTCACTGGAAGTATGATACCCTAGAAAGAAAAAAAATTTCATATTAAAGCCATGTTGTCATTTTTGTTCACACATTTTTGGAAATATGGTCATATAAGAATTGTATTATTATTTATTTAACAATAGTGTGTTTAACAGCAGGAAAAAAACATGTAATGTTATGATGTATACATATCAGCAGCAATATTTTAATGTAAAATGTACATTAATCAGTATTGATTCCTTAACTTTACAAGTTACAAGTAGATGTACAAGTTACAAATGTACAAG
>NC_140171.1:20878688-21296179 GCF_963971535.1 Notolepis coatsorum
TTTTTTAATATATATATATATATACAGTACACAAGAATGGATGGGCTGTCAAATATAATCATAGATGTAGGTGTGCTGTGCAGTTGGGTTTGATGGAACCAGACAGTATGTGGTTCTAATATGTGGGTCCTGGGCCCAGTGCTTGACTGACTTGACAGGTTGGTTGATACTAGTATAGATTGTCTCAAGTCTTCACACACTGTATGGGTGTGGTCGATGATTGTGTAGAGAGTGACCAGAGAGTAGCCCCTGGGCTCAACACATTTTTTTTCAAACCTTAGTCCATCCTTTTGGGCTACAGCCAAGGCTCAGCCCTGTCAGCAGAACGAGTCCTGCCAGATTGTTTTCACTGATTGCAAGAATTGCACAAGTTTCATTGTCATAAAATGACATAAAATGTGCCACTCACATTCTTCTTGACTTCACTCCTGCTGTGTGTTGCCAGCGACGTCCACAGAGCATCACATCATCAGCCTAACAGACAACCGTTGACACCCGGGATTTGGGACTTAATTTGGAGGTAAGAGGTGCTGCTGCCTGGGAACATTTTACACACCTCACTGCTAGACCCCTGCTGCAGATTACATGTTTATTTGAAAGATATTGAGTTTATTTGTAGACTTTTTCCCCCACAGTATTTGTTCAGTGTGTGTGTGTGTGTGTGTGTGTGTGTGTGTGTGTGTGTGTGTGTGTGTGTGTGTGTGTGTGTGCGTGTGTGTGTGTGTGTGTGTGTGTGTGTGTGTGTGTGTGTGTGTGTGTGTGTGTGTGTGTGTGTGTGTGTGTGTGTGTGTGTGTGTGTGTGTGTGTGTGTGTGTATGAATGAGAGAGTCCATTGTGGATTTGTATGACTGCCGAAGTAAAGAAATATACTTAAGTATATTTTCTGATGTATACTTTACTGTATATATGTTTTATGTATTCTGACTACAGTTACGTTAATTTAAAACCACTTAAGTTATAGCCAGTGATGGGCAAGCTACTTGGAAAATGTAGCAAGCTACACTACAAGTTACTCTCGATTAAATATAGCTCAACTACAATGGAAGCTATCCCCAGATAAATGTAGCAAGCTACACTACAAGAACATGTCAAAAATAGCTAGCTACATCGGCACTACTTTTTTTTTTTTTTTTTTTTTTACTTCATGATCAAGTTTCCATCAAACAAATAGACAGGCAAAATAAATGCTCAGTTTGATTGTTTATTATAAAACTGAAACAAGCCCTCGGTCTGGCTTTTTGTGTCATCCTTTTAACATGAACTTGTATTATGTACAAAATCCAGGAAGGCAAGTTTAGCTGGGTGCAGCCTCTACAAAAGAAAAGAAAGAGACCATTTGGTTTGATACGTTTTTATAGTATAGTTTGTTGATTACTTTTGATTCAGTAATGGTCTTTTTCTTTTCTATTCTATCTTTATGTATTATTTATCCCTAAACTCTGCATCTTCTGGCTGCCTGATACCCTCTCCTAGCTGAAACCATCCCACTTTATCAACCAAAAACACACTTCTTCAATATCTGAATTTGAACTAATAATAACTGCATTTTACTATTATGCTACCATGTCTATACTACCACCAACTATGCTAATATGTCTATACTACTACAGTACAGTATGTACTCAAGAGTATAACACTCAAGCTCGACACTGCTAGACAAACAATACTACTTATCCTTGGCTGCTAGATGTACCACTCCTGCTGACTTGTTGTACACAATTTGTAAGTTGCTTTGAATGAAAGCGTCAGCTAAATGACCAAATGTATTTAAATATGTAACTCACAAAACATTCCATGGCCCAAAATCATGTGGGTTGAGAACCACTGCTCTAGGTGATATTTTCCCTCTTAGTGTATGTACTATTTATGGTAGTTTGTTTTTTCTTTTCTCCACCCCCATAATATTGTTCATTTTCTGCCTACAGTGAAACATGTTAGTTAAATCTGTTGACAAAAAGTGCACTGACTTGTGTGCTGTTTGGGATGTAAAGCTTTTCATCAGCTTACCTGAATATATGTGTTCTCAAGTTAGTGCTGGACGTGTGGGATGTTGAGAGAAGCTTCGTTTTTGGCGGACACAATAAACACATATGTTGTTGTTATTGACATCATCTTCATCAATGCCATCAGCCCTGGAAACATCGAATCCTTCTGCTATTTCGCGCGGACTAACGGTTCGTTCATTCATTTCATGGTCTGTGTTTAGATTTTTTTTACTTCCTGGTTTGCCGAGCTGGAGTGGCATGTCCCGCCCTATCCTGCCTCTGATTGGCCTACCCGTAATGTTTTGGTCTAATCGTGAGTCGTCATACTCATACCTAAACCAACCAACCAATCATAGTGGGTTTTCTCCAATAGCATCCAGCTGCAGGACAGAAGAACACGACACTCCAGGACCGAAGACACTCTTTTTTTTTTGTGTCTGTTTCTCCGGATATGTAGCGTGTAGCGTTTTGCTGACGCTACGGCACTACTTGATTCGAAAACGAGCTGCGCTACAGAGACCGCTACCCTGGTTAAAAAGTAGCGAGCTACCAGCACGCTACTGAGAATTGTAGTTAAGCTATGTAGCTTCGCTACTTGTATGCCATCACTGGTTATAGCCTACTTAGTTTATTAAAGTTGTACTTTAGATGTACAGTACACTACTTAAATATATTGAAATTGTACTTTTGATATAGGAGGTGATTAAAGTAAAAGATGCTGATTTGTCCAAATTGGTGAAGATGTATGTCACATGAAAGAGTGTAAGTTATTCACTGTTGACAGTCTTGCACTTGATTTGCAAACTTCACAGTGTCATAACATTAGGTTAGGTAGTTTTGCAACATGCAGTGGCTTATATTTAGTGTCAGGAGTTTGGGGATACAGTCAAGTGAGGTTAACGTGTTAATGTATTTGAATCTGATTACTGAATACTGACCACATATTTATTTCATATTAATAGTGATATTATATGTTCAAAACTATGTGTTTCCTTGTAATAACTCACTGCCTCACATGCTGGCCTATCTTGATTGGGTGAGCTTTGGAAGTAGGCCCTAGGTCACAGATTGCATGTTAGAGTTTATTCCATATACACTGATGGTAAAGATCTACTTGATGTTTTCACAGGCAAGAGAGACGGAAAGGATGGAGCCTGACCTTATCATATCATGGCTTATCACACTAGCAGGTATTTGTTTGAATGTTCATGCTTGTCTGTGTGTAAATGTATGTGTACTGTGTACGGGTATGCATCTGTGTGTGTGTATGTGTCTGTGTGTGTGTGAGAGAGAGAGAGAGAGAGAGAGAGAGAGAGAGAGAGAGAGAGAGAGAGAGAGAGAGAGAGATGAGAGAGAGAGAAAGAGAGAGAGGGAGATAGAGAGAGAGAGAGAGAGAGAGAGAGAGAGAGAGAGAGAGAGAGAGAGAGAGAGAGAGAGAGAGAGAGAGAGAGAGAGAGAGAGAGAGAGAGAATGGGTGAATGGATGAGAGAGAGAAATAGAGAGAGATAATGGGTGAGTGGGTGAGAGAGAGAGAGAGAAACCAAAATTCAACATTTCAACTTCCAAAGAAGCTAGTTTCAAAGGATGTCAGCGAGGCAAATGGCACAGCAGTGGAGGCTGCTAACTTTTACCTGTCTGACCATCTCTACAGAACACTGCATCCATACTTCATGCAAAGCAGCACACATAACCAGACTGTTGTAAAGTTAAAGCTAAATATGTTAACATCTAAAATAAATGTTTGATAACTGAACAAATTAGCATAATTCTGCACAGACCTGCACACACTGATCAATGCTAATTT
Source organism: Notolepis coatsorum (assembly GCF_963971535.1). Classification (NCBI taxonomy): domain Eukaryota; kingdom Metazoa; phylum Chordata; class Actinopteri; order Aulopiformes; family Paralepididae; genus Notolepis; species Notolepis coatsorum. The sequence goes on from NC_140171.1 coordinate 20,882,478, forward strand.
TGAGACAATGAAAAATGTATATATATATATGTATATATATATATATATATATATATATATATATATATATATATATATATATATTAGTGCTGTTCAGGCGATTAAAAAAATTAATCTAATTAATTACAGGATTTGTAATTAATTAATCTAATTAATCGCATTTTAATCGCATAACCATTTTATGCCTGATATTCTATATTATATAATCATATTTCAAATTGCATGTGTCCGGATGGCAGAAATTCAGTACTGTATCTACAAAACCTTCTGTTTAATCATCTTCCATCTATTAATTTGCTTAGATTTTTCAGGTCTGGTCAATTTGAGCATGGTGTTATTCACAGTCAAAGATACAAACAAATTTATTGATATTCTCATTTGGTTCATTACAATTTACTCAAAATAAAATTTTCATTCAATCAATCACCGCGCAGATTGATTGAATGAAAATGTTATTAACAGATTGCAGAATGGGTACAATACAGTACGGCACACAATTGTTAAGGGGATGCAGACCAGGGTGCAACTTGCACCGTGCAATCCATTCTTTGTGGATCTAGCCCACAGTATTTCTGACACTGGAATACATTCCCTGAGATTCATAGATGTCCCTAGAATCAGATACCAAGAACATGCAAATGGACCATATTAAAAAATAAAAAAGTCTGTAAATGTGTATTCTACATTCTTATGGAATGAATGAGATACAAAAAAAATATTATTAAAAAAAAAAAAAAAAAAAAAAAAAACGTTTTTTTTGTAATTAATTTTGAGTTAATTTTCATAACGCGATAATTTGCTGTGTAATTAATTAATCTAATTAACGCGATAAACTGACAGCCCTAATATATATATATATATATATATATATATATATATATATATATATATATATATATATATATATATATATATATATATATATATATATACACCACCAGTAAACACAACCTCAGCCCTTACTGGTAACAACGTCACCACCAGCAAATGTAACTCCAATCCCACCACTATACACAAATGCACCATCAATTGCATCTTCAACACTGATCAATGCAACTTCACCACCAGTCAATACCACTGCAACATCAGTCAATGCAACTCCACCATCCATCAATACAAGTACATTCCTAACGAATAATGCAACTTCACCACCAGTGAATACCACTGCAACACGGTGTTAATTTTGTTGACTAAATTGATGACGAAAGATGTTCGTCAACGAAGGTTTTTTTCATGACGACAACGAGACGTGACGTCACGTTATTGAAGACCATGTCACGCTAACGAGACTAAATAGTTTATTAAATATCGTTGACCACAACTGAGGACACAAAAATGTAATTTACAAAAACCAGGACGAAATTTCTCTTCTTGTATGTTGATATTGTTGACTAAAACAAGACGAGACAAAATAATTATAACTTTTCTTAATGCCATCGTCCCGACAGAGCAGTGTGACAGGGAGCTCCGTTATTAGCATTAGCTGAAGAGCTATTTGAAAAGCTAGATTTAGCTTAACGTTACCTTGGCTAAAGTTGGGACTATTCATAGTCCAGCTGCAGACCTGCAAGAAAAGTACAGCAAGTTGGCAAAGGAGTATTCCAAGGTAAATCACTTTTTCACCAGTAACATTACATTGTTTGTATTTCCATCTAGCTCGCGTTAGCTAGTGGCTAAGCTAGCTCACGCTAATGTGGCTAACTGATCGACTTCTCCCACACAATTAAAAGAGAATGTTGAATATTTATTTTGCATTAAAAATCACAACAGATCCTCTGCTACTACAGTAGCTAACCTAAACGGAGCCTTCTGGATAGGAAGTGCGCAACAACGTGTAACGTCCGTGCGGAACCAATGTACCAACAACCATTCCGTGGGTGAACTCATGGAGCTTAGTTGTCAATTAATGATACTAATACTAATATATACAATCACCTGTTGTTGAATAAATACCATTACTTTCTAGTTATTACTAAAAAACGGTATATATAAAACAGTACCTGTAAAAAAGAAAAGAAAAAAAAGTTTTATAATTTATATATAATAATATAATATAATATATTTTTTTTTGTATGTATGCACTGGTATCGGATCAGTATAACCAGACCTAGACCACCTCTAACTCTAACCCCTAACCAGACCTAGACCACCTCTAACTTTAACCCCTAAGTTAGGGTTGTGACTTAGAGGTGGTCTAGGTCCGGATAGGGGTTAAGAGTTGGTCTAGCCCTTTACATCCATCTATCTAAATCATAATAATAAATTATAATGAATGCTTAACTACCCCTAAGTTACCCTAACCAGACCTAGACCACCTCTAACTCTAACCACTAACCAGACCTCTTCCATGTGGCACTTTAACACTGACCTCAGAATGTGATTTTATATAATGTTTTTATGCAAGCAGATTTCAATCAGTGTGTACTACTACTAGTACTACTGTGTGTTCTGTTTACTTAGTTTACAGTATCCTGTTATAGAATAAACCGCTGCCGGACACAGCAGAGAGAGAGAGGACAGACATGACAGAAAGGACAGACACATAGGCGGCGCGTGCGCATTAGGGCAGGGTAGGCTCCAAAAGGAACGCCCCCTTTTAGGAACGCCCCCTTTTATTTTTGGTCGCAAACTGTCCAGGGGTTCTGATTTCATATACACACACACACGTAACTAGGCTATACTACAGCGTAGCCCCACTCATTTATATATAGTGCAAATTAAGTGTTCAAATGAAGGCATCCAATAATATATTAACCATTGTCTTACCTTAATGCAGATAAATGCGACATCCAATATGATTAACGGTTCACTGATCATGAAATATGAACTACTATACAATTGCAATAGTATTAGAAAGGATATATAATAACAACACAACAAATTTGTTTCAAATTCAAGGACATTTATTAGAGAATCAAGAGGTTTATTCAGGGAAATGTCATGTGAAATGCGGGTGGTCATCGATTGTGCAAAATACAATAATAAAATAAAAACGGTATTAAGAAGACATAATGTGCATGATAAAAATAGACATGCTAAATTCCTGAGACGGCACTGGTTCCTATATACACTATTATACAATATATAATTTTAACTCCGTCATTATACTTATCTAAATAAACGTTCCAAGATGAACCACATCTGTTCCTTGCTTAAAGTGACTTTTACTTTCCTCCTTCCTTTAAGACCAGACATGTAGGTTATTATGAAATACTAATAATATCAGTAGTTGCAGTCAATATTGCACATTTTATTTGCAAATTAAATCAGTAACGGGCTGCGCGTTCTCTTCGCCAGTCTGATGTCTCATCTTCTCGTCTTTCGTCTGTGTTGCTGTAATGGGGCGAGAATGGGGGGGGGGGGGAAGCGGTGACACAAATTAATTACTGTCCATGGTCCTGAATTTATACACACACACACACACTAGACTACAGCAAGCCTATCCCCTTTCGTTAGATATACTGTAGTGCAAATTATGTGTTCAAATTAAGGCATTCAATATGATTTCAATCAATCAGTCTTACCTTAATGCAGCAATATGCAACGTTTTGTCTTGGCATCGTAGGCAGCAATGATCTCTTCTACTCCAAGTGTGCGTGTCAGATCACTTTCAATGTGAAGGTGTTATGCCCAGGGGCAGGGCTCGCTGTGGCTTCACGGATGCGATCTTCTAGAGCTTCTGAATTACTGTTATCTTCTTCTTGCTCCTTTGTCTTGAAAAAATTACGTATATCCATCTTGCATTTGTGCAGCCGTTGCTGTGTGCTGTGACCTGGAACCAACTGGCGACTGCATTCGAATTCAGATGTTTATACAAACGGATGCGTGCGATGTGATTGGTACAGACTGGATGCGGTCTGGAATGTCAACTGCCCATTGACACCTCCGTCGGGGCGACCCCCCCCCCCACACACACACACAGAGTTTCAAGTTTCAAGTTCAAGTTTAGACACAGGCTGCCTAATTCTGCAGTATGCCCATATATTATTTATATATAAATGCTAAATATTTACATCAGACATGTACAGACAATGTACAAACAAACAATAATTCTACATATTAGGTACAGGCAATCATATGGTGTTAGAGTTCTGCAGGGATGTTGTTGACAAGTTATTTTTTAACCATGTTTTGAAGTGGGGGTGGGTGGGGGTGGGTGCCTGCAGGGCCGTCTGGAATGTTAAGTGTAGAGAGAGCTATAGTCTTCCTGGGGTCCACACAGAAAGACAACACAAAACACAAAACATAACAACATGAGATACATATGACAATCACAATTAACAATGATAATCTAAAAACAGTAAAACATTGTAGACATCATTAGAATCAGAATATTTTGCTCACATATTTAAGTAGTGCATTCTCAGGTGGTATTTGAAAGAGACTTTACTATTCAATTTACTTTTGTTCATTGGGCAGTTATTCCAATGATTGATGGCACGATAAACAACAGTCCTCTTTAAAGCATTTGATTTTGGACGTGGTAACATAATCTGTCCATCATCGGCTGACCTAGTAAAATAAGAATGAACCTGACTGCATCTGACAATTTGTTTGTATAAGAAAACCGGTTGAGATGAAAAGACAGTGTTCCTGAAAAATTTAACTGTGTTGAAAACCAGCCTATTCTCCTTAGTGTGCCTTTGACTCAAAGGCTTTGAGGTGCTTTGGTATAGGTGCAAGCATATTCATAGTACCCTTGAATGAGTGCTCCTGCCTGCAGTCTTCAGACAGTGTATTCAGGCCGTCTGGAATGTTAAGTGTCACCACACCTATCCATTGACGGACCCCAGCCCCCCCACACACACAGGTACACAGGGGGGAAAAAATAAAGGATTTTTTTTTTTTTTTTAAATAAATAAAAAATAATGTGTCGACTGGTCTGGGAAGGCACAGCCTGCCCCAGCCTTATACACCCGCCGCCCATGGACACAGCAGAGAGAGGACAGACATGGCAGAGAGAAAGGAAAGACACAGCAAACAGAAGACAGACAGAGTTCAGCGTCGTCTCTCTGGTCAGAAACAATGTCACCACCAGGGACGTGCACAGGACTTTAGAGGGGCAGGTGCTCAAAGACTGAAAATGGCACTATACCTGTGTGTGTTTTAACCGATTTTTAAGGGCCCTTTTTGGGGGGAGGGGCCCCCTTTTTATGTTTTTTTGGGGGTTTTGGTGATCAAATATTGAATATTGAACTATAATAATCAGTGCAGGAGCTCACTTATCCTTGAAAGACACTTTTATCACTGACTTAAAAGGCCCATACATCTCCATAAATGTTCAGGGGGGAGGGAATAAGTGCTTACCCTGCTGTATATTCTGTATTGTTTAATATAAATGCATTTTTTATTCCAATCCCGATTTGTATTTGAGATTCCCAAATCCCATCGGACTTGACTTCTTCGTGTCCCTCAATGAGTGTAATACTAGCGTTCAACTGTATGCGCCAGCGGTTTCTATCATCATCATCATCACCACCCACGCTATGCATCTCTCTCTCTTTACCTAATATTTGTATTCTATCCTGACATTTTTCAGTTGGAAGGGCAGTCTATATGCGTAACGAAAAAAAAAGAAAAAAAATGTTTTATTTAATTTCTTTTCAAAAAGGGCACTTTTTTATGAGGCTCAAAAAGGCAGGTGCTCAAGCACCCCTTGGGCTCTATGTGTGCACGTGCCTGGTCACCACATCCATAATGCTCTCTTTGATGCATACATTGGACCATGTCTACACCAACATATACTGTAGGAGCAACAATACATTGGACCATGTCTACACCAACATATACTGTAGGAGCAACAATACATTGGACCATGTCTACACCAACATATACTGTAGGAGCAACAATACATTGGACCATGTCTACACCAACATATACTGTAGGAGCAACAATACATTGGACCATGTCTACACCAACATATACTGTAGGAGCAACAATACATTGGACCATGTCTACACCAACATATATACTTCTTGTGTATCACTTGTGCCGCTGACTCAGATTCCCCTAGGTTAAAAAATAAATACGCAATTTAAATCAGAAAATGTTCCATGTTGACTATTTCTATTTTTTCCATTAACTAAAAATAGACAAAAATGTCATCCTTTTTCGTAGACTAAATCTAGACTAAAATAAAAAAGACAAAATTGAGACAAAAACTGACTAAGACTAAAATGCTCAGACATTTAGTTGACTAAAACTGACTAAACGAAAAATAAATGAAGATGACTAAATATGATGAAAACGAAAAAGGAGCACTTGACACATGACTAAGACTAAAACTAAAATGAAAATAGCTGCCAAAATTAACACTGCTGCAACATCAGTCAATGCAACTCCACCATCCATCAATAGAACTACATTCCTAACCAATAATGCAACTACACCACCAGCAAACTGCCATTACCTCTAACTCATCTGGTCTCACTCTTCCTATCAGTGCATCCTCTATTGTGGTCACAGGTAAGAAACATGTAATTGACTCCAAATGCATTATCTAACTGCTATTTTTGTGACAAATGCCAAATGTATCATATTGTGTCTCTACAGTTTTAACTGCTGCTGCTCGAACTGCTGTTGCACTTGTTGCTTCAACTGCTGCTCCAACTGCTGCTCCAACTGCTGCTTCAACTGCTGCTCCAACTGCTGCTTCAACTGCTGCTTCAACTGCTGCTCCAACTGCTGCTCCAACTGCTGCTTCAACTGCTGCTCCCACTACAGCAGCCACCACCACAAGTGCATCAACCACAACAGCCTCTGCTGCAGCCACCACCACAAGTGCATCAACCACAACAGCCTCTGCTGCAGCCACCACCACAAGTGCATCAACCACAACAGCCTCTGCTGCAGCCACCACCACAAGTGCATCAACCACAACAGCCTCTGCTGCAGCCACCACCACAAGTGCATCAACCACAACAGCCTCTGCTGCAGCCACCACCACAAGTGCATCAACCACAACAGCCTCTGCTGCAGCCACCACCAATAGTGTAACAACATCACCACCAGTGAACGCAACATCACTACCAGCAACTCCCTCCGCAACAGGTAAAGCAACTTTACTACCATTCAACACAACTTCACCGCTAGCCAATGACACATCAAGTCTTGCTCCTACAACTGTCCATGCAACCTCACCTCCACCAGGTAATACAACTTCACCAACAATCAATTACATTTGACCAACAATCAATTCAACTTCACCCCAACCAAATATTGCTACTTTTCCACTAGTCAACACAACTAAATTACCACTCAACCCAACTTTACACCAGTCAACGCAAGTCCATCATCAGTAAACCTAACTTCATCAACATTCAATGCAATTACATCACTAGTCAACACGTCACCATTTGTCAATTAAACTAGTTCAGCACCATTAGTTAATAAACGTTGACACTTATTGTTTTAACTTCATCACCAGTCAATGCAACATCATCATCAGCATCATCACCACCTCCAACAACGACCATGACTACAGCTGATGCTCCAACTACAACAACACCTGCCCCACAACTAGAGCCAATAGTCAAGTTGGAGTTCAAACTGGAAGAAATATTCACAACAGAACTGGAAAACAAGTCCTCACCAGCGTACCAAGAATTAGCAACATCAGTGGCTTCAGCGGTAAGTCCCTACATACTTGACTGATTAGATCATATTCAAATGTATTGTCATTGCACAGCACAAGCACAGTACAATGAAAATAAGTTGGCATCTAACAAGAGTGAAAATTTAACAGTAAAGTGCATTAACAATATACAATGTACAATGTGATATAACAAGCTTCTGGTAATGTATTCTAAGCTGATGTATGTACAGTATAATTATGCAATACAGTTATATAGATATAACTAGGTATAAAAGGTTAAACAGGTATAAATATACTATGGTAGTACTAGTATAGTAAGCCATACTGGCCAGTGGTATAACTATTAAGAGTAGGTATGGGATATATGGGATATATAGATGTAATATATGCAGATATGGGAACAGGGATATATGAAGATATATTCAAGAGTAAATAAATATATATATATATATATATATATATATATATATATATATATATATATATATATATATATATATATATATATATATATATATATATATATATATACACACAGTATATACAGTATAATCAAATTATTGTACTAGGCTATCATATAGGTATGTAAACAGTAATATCTGGATAGCCTATAGGATGATGAAGGTAGTAGGATGAGGTAGGTATCCAACCGACCACATGGAATGCAGGTCAGGCTAAGTCGGATAGCAACGGTTGCTAAGGTATGGTTGGGTGGTCAAGAAAATGAGGCAGCGGTTGTCCAACATGGACATGAAAAACAAAGGTTAAACAAATTATTAACATTTATGCATTTTTATGCAGTTATGCATCCTGCCAACATTCTCATTCTATCCTAAAATAAATTGTATTCATGTTTTGCAGTCCTAATATACAATGTTCCAATTCTTTATATTTCTACTTCCACAGCTGGATAGTGTTTATAAAGCACAATATGGATCCAGTTTCATTCGAACTGATGTGAAAGGTTTCCGGTAAGGAACAGTAACCTTAATATTATCTTTGAGAAATGCAACAATGCATAATGTGAACTAATTTGAACTGAAGTGTGTTCAGATATAACGTAGTAGAGAGAACACATTCCATAAATGCTCTAACCTTCACTGTACATGCACACAATACCACAGTATCTTGGTCACTTGAGTTGGTATGTTTGACGTACTGTGTGATTTTTGGACAACCAAGTTGAAACGTTCACATTACAATATGTAAAGTGGTAACATGTTGGTGATATGGTGCTCAGGAATCAACATATGTATGTATTCCACAATCTATGCCATACATTTGTGCACATTTTGCCATTGTTTTGTGTTAGTCATATAATAGTAAATTGCTTTGTAAAATGAAATCAATCAGCAAATACAATGGCACATAATGATTATTATAATTGCTATTTTTGTTATTACCATGTCTCTTACAGTCGGGGTTCAGTTGTGGTAGATGCTGAATTGATATTTAACAATGCCAGCTCAGTGCCAGATCCGACTTCTGTGGATAGCACTTTAAGGTGGAGGTGTTGGAGGTGTCTGTCCAGCGACACCTCCAACTTCTCCCTCTCAGTGAACACATCTTCTGTTGTTGTGACAAGTAAGACTTTCTCATTGCTCCTTTAAAATATTAGACATACTGTATACACTTCAAGATGCATACACTTTATTGTTAAATTTACTCACCAGTAATTTTATTTTATTCTATAGTAGATAATACATTTCCCCCCCTTTACCAGGAGTTGTTACAACCTCAGCACCAGCTACTGCTGTGACCACTCCACTATCCAATGTGACTCTTCCACCAGCCACTCCAGTATCCAATGTGACTCTTCCACCAGCCACTCCACTATCCAATGTGACTCTTCCACCAGCCACTCCAGTATCCAATGTGACTCTTCCACCAACCACTCCAGTATCCAATGTGTATGTTCCACAAACCACTCCAACAGGGACTATAGCATCTACAACATCAGGAGTGACCCAAGCCACAACTACAGAAGCAGCGTTGACCCCTCCTATGCTTTCATTAGTCTTCAGTCTTAACCAAACTTTCCAAAGCGCACTCAGCAATAGCAGCTCAACTGAATACCAGACATTAGTCACCCAAGTGACTTCACAGGTAACTACTATTTCACTATATTGTGTCATTGACATTTTTCTCTGACTCTGACTGCTGAATTCCTATAATGTTTGTGATACATAAGACCTTGTGTTTTATTTTACAGCTTGATTCAGTGTATAGAAATATGTATGGATCCAGCTTCATTCAAACTGTTGTCAACAGCTTCAGGTCAGTACAATAAACATACATGGTTCTTCAGAGTGGAAAACACCAAAACTAACATTTAAAGCAATTGCAAACTTTTTAAGAGATACATTTTTTTCTTCATTTCACATCCCTACCCTCTTTGATATTTTCAGACAAGGATCTGTTGTGGTGGATTCTACGCTGGTATTCAACAACATAAGCTCAGTTCCTCCATCCAGTGCTGCTGCCCAAACCCTACAAACTGCCATCACCTCTAACTCATCTGGTCTCACTCTTCCTATCAGTGCATCCTCTATTGTGGTCACAGGTAAGAAACATGTATTGACTCCAAATGCATTATCTAACTGCTATTTTTGTGACAAATGCCAAAAGTATCATATTGTGTCTCTACAGGAGCTACTACAGCATCGACAACTGCCACATCTAGTGTTACAGCTGCTCCAACTGCTGCTTCAACCGCTGCTCCAACTGCTGCTCCAACTGTTGCTCCAACTGCTGCTTCAACTGCTGCTCCAACTGTTGCTCCAACTGCTGCTTCAACTGCTGCTCTAACTGCTGCTTCAACTGCTGCTCCAACTGCTGCTCCAACTGCTGCTTCAACGGCTGCTCTAACTGCTGCTCCAACTGCTGCTTCAACTGCTGCTCCAACTGCTGCTCCGACTGCTGCTCCAACTGCTGCTTCAACTGCTGCTCCAACTGTTGCTCCAACTGCTGCTTCAACTGCTGCTCCAACTGCTGTTTCAACCGCTGCTCCAACTGCTGCTCCCACTACAGCAGCCACCACCACAAGTGCATCAACCACAACAGCCTCTGCAGCCACCACCACAAGTGTAACAACCACAACAACCGCTGCTGCCACAACCACAATCAGTACAATAGCTCCAGCAGTTGCAACCAATGCTTCCACTGCTGCTAGCACTACAGCAGCAACTGCTTCAACAAATCCCCCTTCTACCAGCGAAGGCAGTCTGGGTCTTCAGTTTAGTCTCAACCAAGTCTTCATTTCAGATCTCTCCAACCAGTCCTCCACAGCATTTCAGACGTTGGCTAACACAGTGGTCTCTGAGGTAAGATGTTATAATATCAAAACATCTTTCAAATCTGACTGCAATTAATTCTAGCATAATGTATTGTTGTTGTTGTGGTGGTGGTTCCACAGTCATTACAATATTTATATTACTTTTACTTTTTCATTACAGAGTATATTCTCAACATTCTATTTGAGCTAGCTCTTCAATAGTTCCACATCGCTTCCCCAACATGTTCTTTGATGTTTACAACGTCATTATGAAACATTTCAGGAATATCTGTCAAATGTTATGCATCTTTAAGTTACTGGTAGATATATAACTAAACTAGCATACAATTCTGCGAAACACCAGTTAAGCTTATTAAGCATTCCCCTCTATTCAATAACAACATTTTTGATTACTGAATAGTGCAGATAAGTGCAAAGTTAACGTTATTGTTTTGAACGCAAACAATGCACGTTGATCATGTGCATTTTGGAGGGATCAAACCAAACTAATAGAAATTGAATTAGATTCCTCAATGCCCCATACAGTTTATGGATCAATGGAACTGATTACTCTATTGTCTTTCAGATCAACACGGTGTACCAGAACTCCTTCACATCAACTTATCTTCGCTCCTTTGTAACTCAATTCACGTAAGCTGGAATTTACAATATTGGCAAGTCTTAACTACCGCTCGACTGTCAGTTGTCATTGCTGAGTGCTGTTGTTTTTTTCTCTTTCTCCCATTACAGGAGTGGATCAGTAGTTGTGGATATGGTCCTTGTTTTCCTAAACAATGAAGTCCCTAGCACAAGCAGTGTAGTAGCAGCCCTGACTACTGCACTCAACAACAATTCTACTTCCCTGAGCATCATAGAAGGCAGCATCAGTGCACATAAGTTCTTTAACTTAAAGACCTCAACTTCAAACTTCCTTCATCTCTGATTGAATGTCATATCATTGTGTCACATTGCCATAATGTAACCGTAACCATTTCATTGCTCATGAGATATAACACTTGGTATGTAGCCTAATCATCAGTCACCAAAAGTAGCAATTGCAATACTCTGTGTTCTACAAGGATTGCAAATATGACATGGCAGGTTTGACAATACCACGTATAGTTTAAATGATAATACCGGTATTATTATTAAGTCTGTGCCAATCGTCTACGTTAACCCTCTCCTCGCAGTGTCTGCACACAACCAGCTTCCATAGAATTGAAAATGGCATTGTCTGGACCCCATCGCCTGGAAGCACGTTTTGAAAATGATTTAGAATCAAGAAAGAAAGGTTGAATAATCTGATTGGTCCTTTCTGACCTAATAGCTCACCTGAACACTATCACCTCATATGCGATTTGGTCACATTTCGAACGCACCATTATTGTTGAACCTGCTCATATCAGCTTGCTATGATTAAGAGCGCTCTGATTGAACCAGCAACCGTGTTTTCTGCTTTGAAGATGTGGTCGCTGTTCCATTCAGAGGTCTCCAATAATTTTGAAAACTGCAGTGACTTTCCTTTACTGAACCCTGTTTGTTTTCTAATATTTCAGAGGCGTCAGCAATATCAGGCATTCCTCCCAGACACACAATATTCTCAATGCTCGTTTTGCCTCTCGTGCTACTGTCTTTGACACGGACACTGACTGGCTTGTAGTCGGCCCCATAGTTGGACATTGGACTTCATCTGCACAATCTTATTTGGAAGGACTTGGCTACACCAATGAACTGAATATAAACACAATGTATTTTACCAACGCATGTGGTATAATGATGTGCATGCACATGGACCTATTTATACAAGCATATTTTCAACATGGAATATGAATATGGCTTTGCATTTAGTTTCTGTTTTGATTCATGGGAACTTTGAATGGTATGAGTAACTTTTTCACCTACAAAACACCAGGATCATTTCTTCCAGTACCTGAACCCCCCTACTAAGTGACTGAGTCACTTAAAGCGGATAACATTTGGAGGGCTGTATCCAGATACCTAGTGTATGGTACTAATAATGAATGAGAAATTGAATGGAATCTCAAACTATTGTCCCCTCCCGTAGCCTCTCCAAACATTGTTATTGTCTTTCATGTATTATGCTACTTTACTATTGGTGTGACCACTGATGTCCCTGTCGTCCGCTGTCAACAACACCATTCCTCTCATGTGTCAGGCTCCTCATTCACTTCCATTAATTTTGAGTAAATATAATACTTCTGAATTATAAACAAACAATACAGCAATGTTATTCTGTGTAATATTTATTTATTTATTTTACATTTTATTTTGGATTTCATGGTGTTTTTAGTTTTGTTCTTGATTTATTGTGATGTTTCTTCTTGTTTAAAGAAGACGTGTCCGGCCCATGGGGACATTAACGTGTGTTGTTGGGCCTTACAAATACATTTGATTTGATTTGATTTGATTTTTCTGAGTCAAAGGTACTTTTTAGCTAATATAATAAGTCTGGAAAGACACATCAAATGCCAAAACAAACATGTATCTTTGGCTGCTTTATAGAAATATCTCACAGCAGTAGTTTGTTTATAATTCATTATATTTAGACTAGATCCTCAAAAAGAATGGAAGTGAACGAGGAGCACCTGGGAGGAATAGTGGTGTTAACAGCAGACAACAAGAACAGCAGTGGTCACTAGCTTACTTGTAGATGACTTTAGATAGAGATACGACTGCTGATTTTTGACAGGTTATACTAAATTAAAATATCCCTCTAAGGATATTGATGGACAATTGCCACCATATATCATAATGATGCTAGATTGGAATTATGGACCTTATATGACTGCACTGAAATTATTAGCTTACACAAGTTCAGTCTGAACTTGGTAAGTCTGCCTTTTGTTTTGATGCACCAGCTTTCTGGAATGATCTTCAACTCACTAAAAACCATTGCCCCACTATCATATGGACAATTTAAAAACATGATCACAAACCTCCCTACCTCAGTATGTAACTTTTTTTCTGATCTCTTTCTTTATTTTCTTTCCACTTTTCATCTGTGTTTTTGTCCTATTAATGCAAATGTATTTATCCATTTTTTATATGAGGGTAACCTCAATATCCATTTTGAGAATAAATACATGTTTCAAACAATCTTGAATACTTTCTGCGCCTCAGGTCAAACTATCAAGTTTGTTTATCTCCTGATCAGTTAGTCAAACAGTCATGGAACTGGTATCCAGAGATGTGTCTACTCATGCACAACAACTACCACCAGGACCTATGAAGTCTGCCATATTGGAATTTGTTGAGATCAGAAGCTCTGTGTAGGATTGTTAGTAACTGTCTAACTGTACATATGGCTGTTTACACTAGTAACTGTTTACCTGCATATATAATTGTCTCCACCAGTGACTGTCTAGTTGCATATATATCTGTTCCCACTAGAGGGCGCTCTAGGCGGAGCCACCCAGGTACTACACCTTGTGGCGAGTGTAAAAGCAAAGGTATACTCGCATTTCGTTCTCTCCCCCAATGTCTCTCAGTGAGAGAAGAACGTGTATGTTACTGCTGCTCTTTCCATGTGAATAAAAGGAAACCACACCAGTTCAGGCTCAAGATAGAAACCATGCCTCTTGACCACATTATTGTCGCCCTATAACCGAATTCTGTTAACAGGTTATGGGCTCAGATAACGCCGGGGTGAAATAGTGGAGGTACTGTAGCAAGCTTAGCTGAAGTATAGGCTAGGATAGCGCCGGGAGCACCGCGTGGCTAGACGCTAGGCCAACAAGAGCGAAAGCTAAGCATACCATTAACGAAGAGGATGGAAAACAAGAGAAGAGGCAAATGGACGACATTCAATGGAAAAGCAGAGAACTACGAGCTCTGGGAAGAGCGCATGCTGTGCTGCATGCACAGGGCAGGGCTGAAGGAGACAATCCTGGGGGCCCCCACCGGAGAACTGACAGCGGAAGAGCAAGCCCTGATTGATAAAAAGGAAATGCTTGGAAAGCGGGAGGAAACTCTTGCTGAAACTCACTCACTCAGACTCACACAGCCACGGAGAGACACGGACGCAGATCACCACGGAAACAAAGGAGAACAACTGAACAATGAATGCACCAGAGAAACAGAACTTTACTAGCTAGAAGGATTCAAAGCTGCTTTGATTCTCTTGATATGGACTCACTACAGCAGAAACTCATGCCGGAGTTTGCTGAAAGCCACACCTTTTGATTAGTTATGTGTTGTTTTTGATGCAATTAAACGCATTGATGTTTGATTTGAGCTCTGTCTCTGCCACTTCCTTTCATTCCACCGCCATCGAAGGCCAATTCTTCTCTTCTACCGGGTAATAAAGCAAGTAGAATATTGTACACAACAACGGCAGAGTACTCATAATAGTATTATGACTATACATCACAAGACAAACTGAATGGTTTGTAACCAAAATGAAAACCCAGAGTTGTGGCCCTCTACACAGCACTAACGGGCCTGAGGAAGGGGACCACCGAAACCGTGACCGAATACGTCAACAGAGCAAATCACGACGCCACTGAGGAGTGCAGGAGAAGCACCAAGCGATGGGCTAATGATGGCGATGATAATGAGAAGACTACCGGAGCTGTACAAACCGTTCACACTCCTGGTAACACACGGTTCAACGGACATTACGTTGGGACGATTCAAGGCTTAGTTAAGGAAATTCGAGGCCTCAGAAGACACCCACCCAGCTGCCGCGGAGGAGGGGGAGAGGGTGCTAAGATAGAGAACCAGGACCACGACGGAACTGGCGTGTTGGCGATGCAGAGATAAAGGCCATCGGAGAAGCGAATGCACAAAGACTGTCTGGTGTAGCTTCTGGAAATCCACGGGGCACACAGACAGAGCGTGCATGAAGAAACACAACCAGAGCATGCGATACACGTATGGATAAGATGGCGGCTACGGACGAGACGACGGCCATGAACGAGACGGAGGCCACGGACAAAATGGCGACTACAGACGATGCGAAGGCCACGGACAAAATGGCGGCTACAGACGAGACAAAGGCCACGGACAAAATGGCGACTACAGACAAGATAACGGCTGTGGACAGGATGACGACAGCGGACACGACGGCGGCGACTATTGACGTGAGATGAATCGAGACGACGCCCGGAGAATCGATGGCGGCGACAATCGACGTGAGGCGAGTCGAGACGATGCCCGGAGTATAACGGGACCAGAAGACTGCGCTTTTGGAGCGCGGAGGGCGCCATCGCCGGACCGGCCCAGCTGCAGCGGGCCCAGAGAAGGGGACTGATCGTGGACACGGGCGCGTCATCCCATGTCATCAACGACAGGAGTCGGTTCAAGAACTTTGACGACACTTTCCACCCGGAGAGGCACTGCATGGAGCTGACGGACGGTAGACGCATCTACGGATTGGCACAAGAGAGGGGAGACGCACAGGTATGCCTCACAGACAGCAAGGGGCGCCGGGGTACGGTGACGCTAAAGAACGCTCTATACGTACCATTGTTCCCACAAGGACTATTATCTGTAATAGCTGCTACTGCAAGCGGCGCCAAGGTATTCTTTGACAAAGGTAAAAATATTCTTGTAGAACCTGACGGTACCCGGTTTGACATAAAGATGTACCAGAGAATATTTTATCTGAAAACGGAGTGTAATGACAACGACCAGTGTAATGATAATGATGATGTGTGTAGCGGGACGGCCAGTCACGATATTCAGACGTGGCACGAGATTATGGATCATTGTAATTACGAGGATTTACTGAAACTGCAAGTAGTGTCAGAGGGCATGCACATTGAAGGGGAGAAGCGTAGACCTGACAAAAATTGTGCAATGTGCAAAACAGGGAAGTTTACCCAACCGAGATACAGAAATCCCACAGACAGAGTAAGGGTACCACTTGCACTAGTTGACATGGACCTAGCAGGCCCAGTAAGCAACGAGTCCATAGGAGGTTTTAGATATGTACAGTCCTTTACAGATGTGTGTACAGGGGCAGTGTTTGTTTACTTTATCAAAGAAAAGAGTGACACACTCCAGGCCACAGAAAGATTCCTGGCAGACGTAGCCCCTTATGGTACAGTAAGATGTTTGAGGTCCGACCACGAAACCGAGTTCACAAACAGAGAGTTCCAATCACTGTTGAGAAGGTATAAGATAAGACACGAGACGTCACGTCCATATCCCACACACCAGAGCGGGGTGGCAGAGAGGGAATGGCACACCCTTTTCGAAATGGCTAGGTGTAAGCTAGCAGATAGTAACTTACCAAAGAGCCTGTGGCATTATACGCTTACACCAGAAGCCGCTTACACCAGAAACAAGTGCTTTAATAAGCACTTGGGCACCACCCTGTATACAGCGCTGACAGGAAAGAAGTGTACCAGAATGCACCGATTTGGATCAGTGTGTTATGCGTACCTGCAGGACAGGGGAAAACCCAAGTCCAAGGTTGTAAAAGGATTTTTCGTAGGACACGACAGAGGAAGTCCTGCTTTCCTAGTTCATCACCCCGGTAACGGGAGAGTGCAGCAACACATGCTAGTCAAGTTTGTCACGAAGACAACCTGTGAGAGCGAGACACAGACAGAGGAGCCAGAGCTGGACTCCAAAGCAAGGTGTGTAGAAACAGAAACACATCACCCCAGTGTACTTAGTACAGTTGTGCAGACAGACAGTCAGCAACCCCCAGAGGGCGATGACGAGGAGCACCTGAGGGTGACGTCAAGTGCCCCAAGCAGTGGGAGGTATTCCCCAAGGGAACACAAACCCCCAGAATATCTGCCAGACTATGCCAGGAAAGGGAGTGACGAGGAGGACAATACACCTACCCCCGTTGGGTACTACTACAGGGTAGTCAGTGCGGTAAACCCGACCTTTAAGGAGGCCAAATTGTCCCCCGAAGAGGGCAGACATACAGTGGGAGGAAAATGGGTGTATTCAACCAAGTTACCAGAGGGCAGACAGACAGTGGGAGGGAAATGGTTGTATTCGATCCAGGAGGGTATTGAAGACCACGGTAAATACAAAGTATGGTTCATAGAAAATTGATTAAATGCTGAAGAAATTAGCAATATGTTTGGTCCCATGTTTAAGTACAGAGGTGGATGAGTTACCAGGTTTAAAATACTGAAATGGATCTTATGTTTAACCCCATGTTTAAGTACAGGGGTGGGTGGTTTACAATGTTAAAGTACAGAGGTGATTCAATGTTTAAATACAAAAGAGGATCTATGTTTAAAATACAGAAGTGGAGGATTTGATCATCGCTCCAGACCACAAAAGAAATACCTAGGCAGGTTAAACCATTTTATAGGTATGGACTTCGAACAGTCTGCCAACTGTGTAAAAATATCCCAGATAAGATATGTGGGAAAAGGTCCTGAGATGTTTTTGACTGAAGTAAGAAATGTATAGATAAACTGTGGGTAGCTTAATTCTGTTGGCCAACCTGTACTCGCCCTGACCTATGTTCTGTAGTGAGTAAGAGTGTCATAGTATTTTTGTTGACCCCACAGAGAATCATTGAACTACATCAAAAATATGTTTTCCGTTATCCCAGAGGTGCTGCAGACGGACAGTGGTGTTTCAGAAAAGACAACAAAGGTTTAAGGGCTTAGAGCCTATGTGATACTATCAGCCTGTGAAGCTGAGTATATGTTTCTAGCTATGACAATGCAAAATGTGTTTATCTAGAGCAACTGCTCGAAGTGATGAAGATTATGAATGTATTGCTTAAAATGCAGTAGGTAATTGAAATGTATCCTCTATACCGAATATGGTGTTTTTGAAGAATGGGCGTTCTGTCAAAACCGTTTAAAATGATGAACATTGTGTATATATGGAGACTGTTGTTTATTAGGACAACCAGGGGACCATTGTGATTACCAGGAACCCAATATGTCAATATAGATGTAAACATGTCATTATAAATAATATCATCTCATCAGGTATGTCATCAGATAAGAAAGAATGACACCGGTTTACTGTCCAATGGACGACAGAGTAATAGATACTATGAGAGAGCCTGTTTCAAATTAAAATTGAAGGGATTTGCAAAGGTCATGTTTAATGTGAAGATATTGACTGTCATACCCTATGGATATTTTTGGGATTATATTATTTCCTTTGTTAAATATTTTTCCCAGAAGTCAGCCAGTATGCTAATGCAACCTAAGTGGAGTGTTGAGATCAGAAGCTCTGTGTAGGATTGTTAGTAACTGTCTAACTGTAGGCTACATATGGCTGTTTACACTAGTAACTGTTTACCTGCATATATAATTGTCTCCACCAGTGACTGTCTAGTTGCATATATATCTGTTCCCACTAGAGGGCGCTCTAGGCAGAGCCACCCAGGTACTCCACCTTGTGGCGAGTATACAAGCAAAGGTATACTCCCATTTCGTTTTCTCCCCCGATGTCTCTCAGTGAGAGAAGAACGTGTATGTTACTGCTGCTCTTTCCATGTGAATAAAAGGAAACCACACTGGCCCCGTTCCCCGTACCTGGATAACTGAGTTAGCCGGATAACTTTCGGTTAAGTCTGACTTAAGCCGGACTTTCCGGCTCCCCGTACCTGGATTTTCCAAATCACCATGACAACAGATCCAAAAGTTTGAGCCTGGTCGAAAGCAGGGTTTAAGTTCAAGTTAGCTGGATGAACCATCGCCACGCCCCCGCAAAGAAGTGACAGCCCGTTTCCTGAAATTATTCCCACAGTCTACGATCTGCATTATACCATTCTGAATTACGTTTTTGTGCTCCATTCTTCCAGAGGGGGCTTTTGAAATGTAAAATAGACCCAAAATGCTGATACTAAATTCACTTTGTCCTAAATAATGCACGTTATATATACCGTGGCGCTCGCTCGGTGCGATGTACACATTATGTGGTTATTTTAATTGTAACTGGGATTAAGATGTCTGATGAGATGCGCTGTTTGACGGATTTGAGAAATTGAATGAGCCGTTGACGTCACATTAATGAATGAGGATAAAGAGATGAAACTTCATTCAAAACAAAGAATATTCTAAACACGGGTCTCTCGTTCATTAATGTATAAACAATGAATTTATCCCATCTGGCACAGTGGCCCAGCGGTAGTGCTCAATCCTGGCAACCCAGTGACCGGGGTTCGAAACCCCGTCTTTCCAATATAATTTTTTGGAATATAATATTAATGATTATACGCAACGGTAGCCTGGTTTTAAGTTAAAATATTATAAGTCTACATGCATTGAGGATGTCATTCTTTATATAGCTCTCAACGTGCACCAAATTGAATTATTCCTATATTGCAAAAAGAAGGAGACGACTGGGTTTCGAACCCCGGTCGTCTGCGTGAAAGTCAAAAGAAGAACCCGTTACACCACAGAGAAGATAAGTAAAACATCGACCATACATCAATCAATGGGTAAGGGAGCCGTATCGTTATTCTGTATAATAGTTTTACTAATTACTTTCGCTAGCAAGATCTCATTTGATTATTCAATCCAGCAGGCAAGTTTAAAGAAATATAATCTGATTGATTGAGGTAATGAGGGACTTAAAATTAGCCTATAGATAACGCATTTAACTTGTCGGCGAGGCGATTGAGCCGTACTGCAATATGTTAATAAAGTTTTAAATCAATTAATCAATCAATGCCGCTAGAGAATCAGGATCTCTGCCATCGATACGTGCTGGCTTTTCAAATGAAGCGGCCGCACGCATTTATCCTGGGTCTCAAGTCTGAATCGAGTTAACGAGACTGAATCCACCTTCGAGGAACAGGAAAATCCCGGCTTCGAACATCGGGTTAACTGAATCTGGATAATGACATCTTGATCGATTTAGTTGAACCAGGTACGGGGAATAGGGCCCAGTTCAGGCTCAAGATAGAAACCATGCCTCTTGACCACATTATTGTCGCCCTATAGCCGAATTCTGTTAACAGAATTTGAATTTGGAATGTTGGAATTATTGGAAAATCATGTTTTCCTCTACTCCCCCTCGCCTATTCACCCGATTCTCACCAAACTTGCCATATTCAATCTGGGGACTAACATATTCAAATTTGTAATTTAAATAATTGCCAAACAATACGACAGGTTAGATACAAATGAAAATGATTTGTTACATGTGAACGTTCTGTCCAATTTCCACCAAACTTGACAAATATGTTTGCCTTACAACAGCAAGGAGGCCTGTGAGGTCCTGAGTAATCTTGCCTCATGGTGGCGCTATTCTCATAAACCTAAACATTAACTACCCCTCAATGGCTCAGATTAGGGACATGGTCAAAAGGTGGATTGCTGCTCGGGGATAAACCTGCAGCACATGTTTAGTTTCCACAGATTTAGTTTATATACCTTATGTGGTGTTAGGGTCTCCAGCGACCCCGTTTCATGGTTATAATATGTAATAACTACCATGTAGTTGATTTGATTAGAACAAGGCTTTATGATATCCTCCACAACACATAATGTAAGCACAGCAAAACTATGTTTCACCATTTTGAAAATTCTGAAGGTATCTGCAGAAAAAAAAGTACGACTGTGGTGTTAGGGTCATTCTTGACCCGGCAAGGTAAAACTATACTATAAAAATACTAAATATAAATAAAATAATAATAAATATACTATACTACTTTTTTTCAGAAGTTATATTCTAATATTGTTCTATTATAGTCAGAAAACATTATTATCTATGGGTTTCACATTTAGTATATTATGAGTGAACAACCAGGCACGCGAGAAGTCCGCGGGGAGTGGGGGTGCTGAGATATCGATCGTTTTTGATTAATATTTTTTATTTTTTTATATAATTTTTTTTTATATAAAATATATATATTATATAATTATACTTGTAGTTGTATTGTCTGCGAGACATCGCCACCACGCAACACGTCAAAATGCTCGCTATCTGCAAACAGCTCCACTGTCTGTCATGTCATTACCAACACTCTCGTTCACTTGACTAGAGGATACTATGATGAATTGAAAATGGAGGACCCTGATGTAAACAAGACGAAAGACTTTCTCTGGTCTGCATCCCCTTAACAATTGTATGTATTGAGCTGTAGCCTACTGTACTGTACCCATTCTGCAATCTGTTAATAAACTTTTCAATCAAACTTTTCAATCAAAACCGCTGCCCAACTCCGCGCTCTGAGCGTGCGACAGTGCGAGACAAGTAACTGTTCTGATGCACACATCACAGCCCAGCTTACCCCACATGGCTGTTGCGCACTCCCTCTGCAATTCGTTCCCCGCATACATGATCGCCGACATGATGCAAAAGGTCTTCGATCACCCTCCCGGGGGCTCGGATAGTTCTGCTGGCTTGTTCATATATTCCTTTACTGCGAATGCAGCGTCCCAAAAGTCCAAAACTATCCCAGCCGCTGTGTCTATTTTTTTTACCAACGGATTTCCAGTTCCGCGTTGACGCTTCCAGGCCGCGTCTATTCGAATCCCAACCGGTTCATGCGTCGGCTACACGCTGTTAATAATAACACTGCATTATCGAGACAGCGCCCCTATGACGATCTGAATGAATTCTAAGAGTAGGGTAAATCTGCAGTGCCGTTCCGCTCTGTGACATGAGTAGCCTCGGTTACAAATTTGGAATAAAATCCAAAACAACCTTGCAGTTGCAGTTACACTCCCATCCAGCAGGGGGTGCTGCAGCCCCTGCCGCACCCCCCCTTCTCGCGTCCCTGTGAACAACCTCATTTTCATCTTAAAAATAAGGGACATGATGTGTCTCGAGGGCCATAAAATCAAATTACAATGGGATTATATGGTTATGAATGCATATAATGTTAGTTAGGATGTAGTATTAACTATATTGAGTGATACTTTTTAGTGGTCAGGACTGAGTTAGACCCCGGGTCAACATTGACCCGCTAACAACGGTCAGTGGTGCCAATTCCTAACACAACATGAGAGATATATAAAGATAGTCAATAATATGTTTCGTCACCAGCTTGCACAGTTTGTAAAGGTTGGATAACGATTTCTTTTCTTTGAACATGATGCCACTTCCTTTTGTCTAATATGGTTTATTTACTTAATTCATTTTGTCCATGGATTTATTATGAGTAAACTCTATTCAAAATGGATATGCTGGATATGTTTCTTTGTCTCATGGGTTTAAATAGTAAGGTTATACTGAGTGATTGATTGTGATACCAGTGTTAAGCTGAACCTTACTGTTGTACTGTTGCAGCCAAATGGTCACAGAGCCCCCTCTCAGCCTCCTATAAGTGCCGATGTAAACAGCTGTAGGGAGACCTGAACGTTAGTAACTTTAACCTTTTCACTACCACATTACAGGAGGTTAACTTTTTCACTACCACACTACAAAGGGTTAACCCTTTCACTGGCACACTACAGAAGAATAACCCTTTCACTACCACACTACAATAGGGTTAACACTTTCACAACCACACTACAAAGGGTTAACACCTTCACTAGCACACTACAGAAGGTTAACCCTTTCACTACCACACTACAAATGGTTAATGCTTTCACTACCACACTACAGAAGGTTAACCCTTTCACTACCACACTACAAAAGGTTAACCCTTTAACTACCACACTACAGAACGTTAACACATTCCCTGCCATTGGTTATACCCATCAATATACCTAGTCTGCCACCACTGTAAGCCTATGGAGATGTTTACCTTCTTTGCAGGGCTATAGCTTTTTAAATTGTATTGCTAAATTGACATTACTATGGCCCATTCAACATCGATTATCTATCGTTCAGGATGTAGGAACGTTATACTCTTTCATTCATACATTCATACAAAAATACCTTCTAGAATATAAGTATGTTTTTATCGTTTTCTGCAGTAATTCCTAGAACGTGAGTTATAGGCCTAAACGCATATAGATTATCGATTGCCGTTTATTCCCTATACACACTGTTATGTAGTACGTACGTAGTATTTTGAATGTAGGTAGAGGTGTAGTAATAAGACTCAGGAAGCAGGTTACTCTTTTAGCCTTTTAGTTAAGCAAGTTAAGGCATAGATATATATAGAACACTAGATAGCTTAAGGCGGAGTCACCAGCGTCGCTGAACCGCAGCCATCTTGCCCCAGTCAGCCTTGAGTGAGGGTGAGTGATCTGCACAGACAAAAATACTCATAACTCGCTGAAATATTGACGGATTTACAAACGGTTTGGTTTATTACAAGCATTATTAACGTGGCTATGATTGGTGGTTTGTAAAAAAACATCTGTAAAAAATATATATATTATAAGTATGCAGTATCATAACTACATCTTTGATGTTTATAGCAAACCAACCCGTTTGAAAATCGGTAAAGAATTTAGCAATATATGGCTATTTAAATAGTACATGCACCATAGACACTAATGTTATCAGTAGCTGAGCTGCCTGGGGCAAGATGGCCGCCCTACGACGACGTCGCTCACCACTGGCCGGCAGCGCGGGTAAGCTATCTAGTGTTCTATATATATCTATGGGTTAAGGTACGAGCATGGTACATTCTTTTCTCTCATCATCAAGCAACGTGTACTCTTCTTCTCACTTCCTGTAGGCATAACATGGCATTGTATCAACAACGCGCCATAGTGGAGACTCTTGGGAAGTACAGCTTTCACATGCATTACAGAACACAACACACGCTATATTAAAAAATTCAACTGTATATGATCGTATACGTTATGCTTCATCATGCATGGAGGAAAGGGGGGGGAGGGGTCGTTTATAATTCCCCGATCATCAGTAACGGCTTTATGTAGTATGGGTGATATATTGATCAGATGGTTTGCAGTGAAATGAATAAACAATTGGGCTGAAAATAACGTTAGTGTCCTCTTACCGTGCGTCAAAGAGACTGGCGGTGAAATATCCCAAGTATAGGACGTTGATCGCCTAGGTCCATTTCCGGTTTGTATGTCGCAATAAACGCCGAAATCATATCAATTATTAAGTTTATAAAGCGATCCATTATGTACATAGTGTCTGTCGGGAGCCTTGCAACAATGTCTGATGGCCGGATAAATTTAATCGACGCACATCGGCCACTTCCTGTTGTTCCGAGTGTAACTCGCCCGACCATCCACCAGGCGGCGGTATTGAGCCGTCGTTGCCGTCACCTATAGGGTCCAGCTGAAGCGTCGGAGGTGTATATATGAATTATGAATGCCATGGCGAAATTTTTTTATATTGATCTCAATAACGCTGTACAGCGAGATCTGGCGGTCAAAGCATGGCGGGCAATAATGCTTTAAAGCATTTCCGGCGGTGGATGTGTTAACACTTTCACTACCACACTACAGAAGGTTAACCCGTTCACTACCTCAATACAAAGGGTTAACCCTTTCACTAGGGTTAACCGCCTGCAGTGTGGCAGTGAACGGTTAACCTTCTGTAGTGTGGTACTGAAAGTGTTAATGTGAACGGCCTGTCAATATAAAGTATCAAAAAAAATATGATGCTGGAAGTTGAAGGATGAAATGAGTTTATGATATTGGATTATGTCCAAGGTCAGGGAGAAGGGTGTTACTGCAGGCCTGGGCCTTGCACCGCTCCATGTCTGACCCATTGTGAATATATAAAGTCTTATATAATGACGTAAATAAATAATTAATTCATAATTCATTCATCCATCCATTAATTCACAAGATTAACTGATTTGAATTTTGCTCTCCCAGAGAACAAAACCCCAAACGTTACAATCAGTTAGAAAGTTTTTCAAGATATGCAGGTCCCTTCATCTCAATAGTTTGGCAGACGATGCGGCAAGAAATATATTTGAGGGTTCCCTCTCTGATTTCTACTGTAGCTTCAGGAGAGAGCACTGTATGTTCACAAATATTGATTTACATTGACATACCATGAATGCTTTTAAGTGAACACTGCTACAGACAGAGACATAAAAAGTGCCGGGGGCATATTCACAAGGGATTTTAGCTGTAAAACCTGAAATTCTTCCATCGCCTTTTGAAGTACTGCGTCGTTTAACCAAGATGACAGCGTGTGTACAATGCAAGACACCAGTCTCACCAGTTTTCGCAAATAAGTGGTATTATACGTACTTATTGCTCACCCAGAACAGTCTTGGCTTTCATATCATACACCCGGCAAGATATTTTAGATATTGGATTACAACACTCTGACAAGTGACAACTCTATCGCAGATCTTTCAGCTCCTCATAGAGATAGCCTGGACACAGGTGAATACCTGTAATACCAGAAATTATTGCATCACCTGTTGAAGTACTCTTTAGACCTGGGCAATTACGGCCCACGGGCCACTTACAATGGGAGATAATGAATATTGAGCAGAATTAATTTCAAGTTATCATTGGTTCGGCCCTCCAACACAGTTCAGGTTTCTCATGTGGCCCCTTGTAAAAGTTAATTTGCCCATGCTTTACACAGGGTACAGAAAAATGTACCATATGAGATTTTTGTGATGTATGGCATGTAGAATGTCGGGGTGGGAGGAGACAGGTGCATAGTTCTAGATGCAGTATAAATGTGAGCTCTTTACCATCCAAGACCATTCGTGTAAATCTGTTGGGAACTATTGACACAAGGCATTGGATATTAAGAGATACCATTATTGGAGAATTACAGGCAGGTGAGTCTGTTTATTCATCTAGTTTTCACACCACTCATATTCTCGCCTCACCACACAATTATATCTCCTAATTAAGCTTATGATTATTATTGTCATTATCATTGACTTACCCTACATAATGTTTTACAGTGAGGTTCATAAAAGTACTTCATTGATTTCTCATAAACACACAATTATTTGTCATTTCCCCTTTTCCTTTCACTGGCCAGTGGCCAGCATGCAATATAACAATAGTTATCCTATAACTCTAGTTATATTTGATTGCATATCTGACATTCCTCTTGAAAGAAACAAGGTGCACCATCAACCTGGCCGCGGTTGCTGGTGATAAACGCATTGCTCTGATCCTCCCCCTGTCTCTACGTCGATTAAAGAAATATCCTCATACATGCCATCAGAGAAAATGTACACAGTAAAGAAAATGCGAAATGTACTGTGTATGTATTGACAGTGGCTGAGGAGGTAGAGCAGGTAGAGGTTCCCGGTTTGATTCCCGCTCTTCCCGGGCAGCATGTCGAAGTGTCCTTGAGCAAGCCCCTTAACTCCCCAATTGCTGTTATATAAATGCAGACCTTTACTGACCCGACCGTCTCCGCACCCTTAACCTTAACACACTCGTCACACTCCTTAAGCCCATGTGCATTAACTCATCACCTATGGTCTATCATCCTATGGCTTTGATATCGAGCCACACTGATCATCAAGGTGGCACCTGTGTGAATGTCACGTAATTTATCTATTTATTTATGTGTTTATTTTGTCAGCGACAATGCGAAAGAAAACATTGTAGCGAGTTACAATAACAAGATACAGATGCATTGCACATAGGATTTCTAGCGAAGGCAAATTTACAACCGCTGTCCCTGGTTAGGCTTTTCTACTTAAAAGTGGCCATGACATATCATCATTACCAAAAGTACATTAGTTAAAATGAGCACACAACATGATCATACAACAATTACAACAATCACATTACAGTCATTTTAAATGTGTTGCGTATGTTTGCATGTTCCCTGTTTCATGGCAATTATATGTGTATTTGCATATGTTTATAGGTGTGTGTGTGTCCGTGTGCATGCATGTTTAGTGTAAATGCCTTTTTTGTTCATACATGTTAGTGTGTGGTTCAATGTGGTGTCAAAGACTGCACTTTTTAGCATTTGTATTTCTTCATGTGGGATAATAAAGTGTATCAATCACAAACCCCTGATAAGTTGATGCATCATGAGGTTGAAGTCCCAGTTTGTCACCTACTTTTGATCTTTATCTAGTTTTAACTCCACACATTTTATGTTCTTTTAATAGTTTTAGCCCTCTTATTTTATGTTCTTTACTCTTTTACTAGTTTTAGTGTTCTTTTTACTCCTTAATAGTTTTAGTCTTGCTTATTTTATATTCTTTTTTTTTACTCTCTTGCTAGATTTTATGTTATTTTACACTGTAGCACTTTGAGATTTGTTCCACAATTATAAAGTGCCTCTACAAATCAAATATATTATTATTATTATGTATTATTACTTTAAGACATGTATCATGTATCACTGTGGCCCAGAACAGTTCAGTAAATATGTGTGAACGTGCAGCTATCTCTCCTGATGCTAGAAATCAGAGTGAGAATCCCCGACTGGATATCAAATCTGGGGGCTGGTCCATAGATGGTGAATGGGGCATTGATTTTGTGGGCCCATAATTTATAATATGCCTCCAAAAAGTCAGTGTCCCATAAATTGCTTATGGAGCAGACTTCAAATCCAGGTGACATCAACCATTTTAAGGTTCCCTCTCTGATTTATAGCTTCAGGAGAGAGCCTGTGTGTTCACAAATCAAGTTCAAGTTTTGTTGTATTTGTCATGTATAAAGTACATGTGCATTACAGTAAAATGCTTGGTTCTGTATGAGCCCCCTGATAATGTGCTTCATACAGTATAAATAAAAGTTAAAATAATAAAGTCCAAACACTATACAAAATTTACTATATACAATATACAAACTGATGTTAAATATTGATTGAACGGTTCAGCGATACAGGAATGACATACCATGAATACTTTTAAGCTAACATTGCTACAGACAAAGACATGAAGGAAGTGCCGCAGCCCGCAGGCACATTCACAAGTAACTTTAGCTATTACCTATTACTGCCTGTAATTCCTGAAATTCTTATATCACCTGTTGAAGTACTCTTTACAGTGTCCAATATACCATGATATTTTTGTGATGTATGTCATGCTCTTTACCATCCAAGACCATTCGTCTAAATCTGTTGGGAACTCTTGACACAAGGCATTGGATATTAAGAGATACCATTATTGGAGAATTACAAGATTCAAGATTCAAGAGATTCAAGATTCAAGATTGTTTATTGTCATATGCACAGTTAAACAGACAGTTTGCCATACAATGAAAATCTTACTTTGCTAGTCCACCCTTCACACAAAATCACACAATACTTAACTTAAACATATTTAAATACAAGCGAGTGCTAGAAAATAAGGTAAAATAGATAAATATATATATACAAGGCACAGTGAGTTACATTGCACGTTCCGATCAGTATTTACATGTGAATGGAGGTGACAGTGGGCCACAGCAGCAGTTAAAAGTGTCTTTAGTGATTCATAGTTCGGGGGGGAAGGGTGACAGTGTGTGACAGTGTGTTCAAAGCAGTAATCAGGTCAGTGTCTGCCGAGTAGGTGGGTGTGTGGGGGGGGGGCTAGGCATTCAAGAGCCTGATGGCCTGTGGGTAGAAACTGTTTGTCAGCCTCATAGATCTGGCTTTCAAGGTGGTGAGTCTGTTTATTTGTCTAGTGTTCAGCTATGTCCACAATGTAATTATTCATGTTGGAGCTAATGACGTCATGGCAAGACAATCTGTCAGACTTCAGTGAGATTTTGAGTCCCTGATAACAACTGTTGAGTGTCTGGAGAAACTGTCGGGCCCCATTCCATCCTTGGGTCGTGGCTCAGTCTTGGTTACATCAACAACTTTGACTTGTTCTGGTCGAGGAATTCAAGATTGTGCACATGCCAATAACACATGACAATAAACCAGGGCTGGACTGGGACGAAAAATTGGCCCTGGCATTTTTGGCCCAGACCGGCCCACCATAATCGGTCGGACACCATCCACCAGTACACCATCCTTGCGGGCCTCTTAAATATGCGTACCTACTGTACTATTCCCCCAAACCACGACAAAGCTGGGTAGTAAGTGCCATGGACAAGTATACCAGTGCAAGTGGACCAGTGTACTCACTCACTCTTGGCTGAATCTTGTTTTGGGTGGTGATGTAAAAACATCTGCATCATAGCAGGCTCACGATGGGCAAAGTAATCAATAGCCTGTTCATCCCTGTCTCTCTCCTCCACAACCTGGCTTGACTAGACATAAGGAGAGAGATGATTACAATTAACTGGTACATTCAGGTCCAGAATTGTTGGAATTCCCTGACAAAGATGTGCAAAAAGCTGTACAATTTAAACAATACCATACTGGTAATGAGCAAATAGTTGTTTATTCAATGAATGCATGGAACTGTTCCATCTTATTTCATTTGATACTAACTACTCAGTTCATACAGATTTCAAGTATCCAAATATCAATGATGAATATTGCATAAGGTTTACACAGTTAATAGATCACCTTCTTGTTTTATATTCATGTTCAGAGAGGAGTAATAGTTAGATCTTTGTATGTGATTTATATGGCAATTAGTCAAGTCAAGTCAAGAGTTTTAATTTCACGGCATACAAGTATACAATGAAATGCGGGGGGTCTTGCCCGCAGCGATTGTGCATAATACAATAATAATAATATAAATATAATAAGAATCCAATAGAACGACATTGTGCAATAATACAAGTAATCAAAGTAGGGCATATCGGTATATGTACATGAGTTTTTACAGAGCATGGTAGGACATGCTAGGTCCTGTGGTAGTGCAATACACTGTTAGCTACGGATGAGGCACTGGGTCTTTATGTACACTGCTATACAATGCTATATTATACAATCTCAAGTTATACTATACTATTCTTAAAGTGACCTTTCCTTTTGTAAAGTGACCATAAGTGTGAGCGTGTACAGTGTGTGTGTTGTTTGTGTGCTCATGTGTGCTTGTGTGTGGAGAGTTCAGTGTTCAAGGCTCTGATGGCCTGGGGGAAGAAGCTGAGCCGAAGTCTCTCTGTCCTAGTTGCTGGTGTTCGCAGGCGTTTGCCTGACCGCAGCAGCTTGAACAGGCTGTTGTTGGGGTGGTGAGGGTCTTTCATTATTCTGCAGGCTTTGGATTTGCACCTCTTGTTATATAGGACCTGCAGGGGTGGTAGTGCAATACCCGTGGTACGCTCGGCTGAGCGTACCACTCTCTGTAGGGCCTTCTTGTCCTGTGCCATGCTGTTTCCATACCAGGCAGTGATGTTTCCAGTCAAGATGCTCTCTACAGCTCCGGAGTAGAAGGACTGGAGTATCTTCCCAGATACTCTGAACTTCCTTAACTGTCTCAGGTGGTAGAAGCGCTGCTTCGCCTTTTTTATGACTGAGTCTATGTGTGTTGTCCATGTCAGATCCTCTGAGATGTGGACCCCCGGGTACTTGAAGCTGCTCACCCTGTCCACGGTAGCCCCGTTTATCCTCAGTGGTTTGTGTGTCCCCTGCTGTCTTCGCCTAAAATCCACGATCAGCTCCTTGGTTTTACCAATGTTCAGGAGCAGGCTGTTGTCCTGGCACCAGCGTTCCAGTACCTCAACCTCCTCCCGGTAGGCCTTCTCGTCGTTGTCCGAGATCAGCCCCACCACCACTGTGTCGTCCGCAAACTTCACTATGGAGTTGGAGCTGAACTTGGCCACACAGTCATCCGTGTATAGTGAGTACAGCAGGGGGCTCAGAACACAGCCCTGGGGGGACCCGATGCTCAGGGTGATGGTGTTGGAGGTCTGACCCCCCACCCTGACCGCCTGGGGCCTTTCACTCAGAAAATCCAGTATCCAGGCGCTCAGAGCGGGGCTCAGACCCAGCTCGATCAGCTTGTCCAACGCTGAGCTGTAGTCAATGAACAACAGTCTCACATAGCCCCCCTTCTGGCGGTCTAGGTGAGAGAGGGTGCTGTGCAGTACTTGGGAGACTGCATCATCAGTGGACCTGTTTGGCCTGTATGCAAATTGCATAGGGTCCATATCACTGGGGAGGGAGGCACAAATGTGATCCTTAACCAGCCTCTCAAAACATTTCATGGCCACAGAGGTGAGTGCCACCGGTCTGTAGTCATTGAGACCTGTTGGGGAGGATTTCTTTGGTACCGGGATAATGGTAGACATCTTGAAGCAGGCAGGTACCACGGTGGTGGTGATATCACTAAAGTGTCTTTAGTGATTCACAGTTCGGGGGAAGGGTGACAGTAAGTTCACAGCAGCAGTCAGGTCAGAGTGTCTGCCTGGCACAAAAACAAAAGAGTGGTGGGGGGGATCACAGTTTCAAAAAATAGTGTGTGTGTGTGTGGGGGGGGGGGGGGGGGGGGGGGTTGTCTAGGTGGGGGAGCTGGCATTCACAAGCCTGATGGCCTGTGGGTAGAAATTGTTTGTCAGTCTCGTAGTCCTGGCTTTCAGACTCCTGTATCGCCTGCCTGATGGGTCTGTGCTGGGGTTGTGTACTGTCCTTAATTATATTGTGTGCTCTCCTGGAGGCCCTGGTAGAGTAAATGTCCTGTAATGAGGGGAAGGCTGCTCCAGAGATGTACTGAGCAGTTTTAATCACTCGCTGGAGTGCCTTCCTGTCCTTAGCAGTTCAGTTTCCATACCAGACCGTGATTGAGCTGGTAAGGACACTCTCAACCGTAATTATATAGAAGTTGCTGAGAAATTTGGGTGGCATGCCAAATTTTCTCAGCCTTCTTAGGAAGTACAGTCGTTGCTGGGATCTTTTTAATATCTGTGTGGTGTTGTGAGCCCAGGTGAGGTCCTCACTGATGTGGGTTCCGAGGAATTTAAAGGTTTTCACCCTGTCCATCTCTGTATCACCTATGTTCAGAGGTGTGTACTGTATATTGGTCCCAAGTTTTGGGTGATACTTGTTTGCGTCCCTGCAGCTTCTGATTCAATTGGGCAAGATGCTCGGTTATGTCACGCAACACAGCAAAGTCACACAGCCGTTTGCATCTGACAGTTCAGACAATATTTCTTCAGCCACAATAAAGCTAGCTTTCACTGCTGCATGATTTTTGGCTGTAGCTCCTGTGAACATACTCTGCTGCGATTTCAGTCTGCCTTTACATTCTTGGACAATTTGTGTCAAAATGCCGACATAGATCGTACTCTTTGATGACAGACACTGCATCATAACACAAAAGACATACAGTTTTTTCTCTTTGAAGCACAAAAATGCATTCACCTTTCCATCTTTCTTGAAACTGCCTTCCATCTGCATCAACTTTTCTCTTCCTGGACATGTTGGCATCATTACTGAAGATATTTCTCAATTCAACTTGTTGGTGAAATCGCCACAACCTGTTAAGCTGTAGGAATATTTTGCCCCCACTTCTGCAAGGTCAATTAGCATGTTCTTGGTATCTAGGAACATCTAGGGACCTGGGGGTATGTATTTCCAGTGTCAGAAATATTGTGTCTGTTACTAGGCTTGAGTAAATTGTAATGAAGAAAAGGAGAATATAAATTATGATTTATTTTTGCATCTTTGACAGTGAATAATACCATGTTAAATCTGCGGGGTACGAGAAAATGCTCACTGAGCTCATTCACCACCTTATTGAGATCATGTGTACAAAAAATCTAAGCAAATGAATAAAGGGAAGATGATTAAACAGAAGGATTTGTAGATACAGTAATACATGATAATCGATTTTAATTATGAATTCATATTTGACCTTGAACTTGACCTTATTATGGCCAAATCATACATCTATGGATAGGGAAAATGCTCCACTTTCCAATGGCAGGGTTGAATCTGGATTTAGTAATTTCCTTGCGGTTTTACGATAATTAGCATTTTCCGATAAATTCGTATTTCCGATAAATCGTATAAAACATCGGTAAAATGAAAATATACACTTTGACTACTGTTTTTGATAGGGTTATGGTCTTTACTCTTGGCTACAATTATAATTTTTTTTAAACATTAACCTCTTAACATCCAAGGGCCCACATGTGGACTCATAATCCGTGCTCTCACAGAATTATTATATATTATAATAGGCGATTATTGATGCTATAAATTCGTGCGACGCCATTTCGTTTTTTTTATTTCTCTTATTTCTAACATTATTCACACGAGGTGGGTCAGATTCTGGCAGGGGGTCAGAATTCGGCACAACACCGGCACTTTGTGGGTCACATAATCGACATGCATTGTGGGAGCTGTAGATTATTGTCAATGCACGCTTTAAAGTAGCATAGATGTATTTTTAGACAATCATACACCTTTTAAGCTCTCACCACATAAAATGACGTGGCGGGCCAGATTTGGCCCACGGGCCCTGAGTTTGACACATATTACATAGAGGATACAATCATACATGACTGATCAGCTGTTTGGTCCGATTCCATTGCACAGAAAATCTTGAACTTTCTGAAATGATGCAGTAAAAGGCTGTCTATAATATAAATCTCCACCACAACTTCCCCAGAACTATCAAATGCAGTAAAAATTAAGAAAAATATATAATAATAAAAAATAATTGAAATGACTGTCTTTTAATATGATGTACTTGCTACTACGTAATCTACTATGCCTATATTACTACCAACTATTCTAATATGTCTATACTATGCACTAAAGAGTAACACTTTTATCGAACAATATCACTTACCCTTAGCTGCCAGAGTTTTACCATTCCTGCTGACTTGTTGTTCACAATTTGTAAGTCACTTTGGATATAAGCATCAGAGAAATTACTAAATGTAAATGTAAATGTGCGACTGCTGCTGCTGCTGGGTAGACCGGTAGTAACACGTAATGGAGCAAATGCAACATGTTCATTATTATGTTGTTATATTATTCTGTTTGGAGCAGCCATATACCAGCGGGATGAAACATATCACCCTATCCCATAACTCATGGCATAATAATAATACACTTTATTTGTATAGGACCTTTCATACAGAAATTGCAGCTCAAAGTGCTTCACAACAGAAAAAATAAAAATGAGCACATAAAGTGCAGACATATAAAATCACAGTTTTTCACATTAGGATCTAGTAACAATGAATAACAGCTTTATGTAGCCTGATATATCACCCCTGTTACAATTGCTCTGATTTACTCCTATGAAACACCCATTGGTTCGTGCATCAGAATATTGACCTCCACTTCTCTGTCTTCATCTTGCTTCAGAAAGCAAGACATATAGTTGTATATGAGCTGACACACCTGCCCAATAGTTGTCAGTAGTCCGAGCTCCGGGAGGGTCATCAAAGAGAAGCCGCCTATTCTCTGTCCTCTCTCCACAATGGTGGAACAAACTTCCCACCACAGTCAGGACAGCCGAAACTGACCAATCTTTCGCCCTCGACTAAAAACACACTTCTTCAATAAATTTTTTTTTACACTAACCTTCTTACTGTCCTATTACCATGCACTCCTCCTACTATACTAATATGCCTTATGTCTATGCACTCAATACTGCAGCAGCCACATTTCAGCACTGTTTGATAATTGTTACTCAGCTGAAAGAGTTGTACCCTTCCTGTTGACTTGTCGTACAGAACTTGTAAGTTGCTTTGGATACAGCGGGCCAATTAATTCATAATCAACACACAGCTACTAAAATATATATATATTTTAAATAAGGCTGTCAGAGTTAACGCGGTATTAACGCGTTATCGCCCGATTCTATTAACGCCACTATTTATTTTAATTCAAGATTTACTTTTTCAAAAAAAAATATTACAATTTTTTTTGTATTAGACTTCACTCAGGTGTATTATTGAAACTCTCATTGATACTATGTTTGTTTCTGACTCAAAGTGTGTGTGTGTGTGTGTGTGTGTGTGTGTGTGTGTGTGTGTGTGTGTGTGTGTGTGTGTGTGTGTGTGTGTGTGTGTGTGTGTGTGTGTGTGTGTGTGTGTGTGTGTGTGTGTGTGTGTGTGTGTGTGTGTGTGTGTGTGTGTGTGTGTGTGTGTGTGTGTGTGTGTGTGTGTGTGTGTGTGTGTGAGATAGACAGAGAGATAGAGAGGGGGGGTGAGAGAGATGAGGAAGGGGCAAAAGTTATTTTGTGCATCACTCTGTTTTGAATTTGATGCAAATTTGCAATGCATGAGGGTCATCCTTTTGTGTTAAATGGCTGCATAAAGCAAGCATTTGTTGACTCTCATGTTGATAAGAGTATTAAAACTTGAAAAATATCAGTTCATGGTAAACAAATAAGAAAATGCTATTAAATTGTGATTAATCGCGAGTTAACTATGGATAATCATGGGATTAATCGAGTTAAATATTTTAATCGATTGACAGCACTAATTTTAAATCAACTCACCACACAACAGCCAAAGCAGTGACCGATCTCATCTTCCGTTGAATATTGCAGCTTCTCCATCGTGACAAGTCCGACTCGAGACACGTTCTTTTATCCCATGGAAAGTGTAAACAATTGACCACTTCCGGTATTTTGAGCTCATGGGAGGTTCGGGGGGGAAGGCAGCGCATTCATTTGATTCCCTCACGCTCTCGTCCCCCCGCCCCCCTCCTCCTCACAAGCTCCATGTAACGCGGAAGTGCAGTGGCCATGTCACGCAGCTCCTCTCTGATTGAGTCTCAGACCGTTGAGGACGGTCAATCATTCAACCCGCGTTAGTGAGTAGCGTGCGCAAATCTGCACGGGCGGGGCTTAGATGACTCAAATAGCCTATTTTGATTGGATAATAGAATAAAAAGATCAACCCGTGCAGGAAAGTTGCACTTGAGTGATTGACAGCTCGCATTACTGCAGTTATGTGAGCACTGCAGGCCTGATCAGATAGCTCAGAGCTGTCACTTGGCAATTTTTGAAGAAAAAAAAATTCACTGGCATTTTTTATTTACAGAGGAAAACATTTCTAAAAAATTATAATAATAATAATAATAATAATTTTATATATATATGTAAATGTATATGTATATGTGTATATGTGTATGTATATGTATATATGTGTATATGTATATGTATATGTGTATATGTGTATGTATATGTATATATATGTAAATTAATAATAATTATGTGCTTGTGTTGTCATTGAATAACCTCCACTGATGCGGCGGCTTCCACTCTTATGCCGTCCGGTTCCGTATACCATTCAGCAATTAGATTAATCCGCGGTGATGATTATGGTACTCATCATTGTGACCTGTATCATAGAGGTGGATGGTCCTCACTTCTTTATATGGAACTTCTTTTTTTACTTCTAATTTTTACTATGTTTTTATTTCATACTTATCTTGTCATGCACAGTCTCTGGAGCGCAACAGTAAGAAGCATTTTGTACAAAAGTATTCTGTACTTCTGTATGACAACTATTAAAGAAACTTGAAACTTGAAACTTGAACTTGAACTGTTTCTATATGAAGCCATAATTGGAGATTGCCCAAATTATAAAGTGGACATCTGGACCCTATGCTATACAATCTAACGCTAAAACTCAATATTTCGGTATCATTTGGTCAGTGTAAATCCTGAATTACCACGACAACCTGCAGTTGTTTTAATTGATTGTACTGTATATACTCTGTTCTGGGAAGTTGAGCCTTCTCAAGGTGTCGTGGGTTTGATGAAACACCAGTGAAGGGAGGTGCCCTAATGACATGGCTCGGACACCTGAGAATATCCTGGCTGGCTGGCCCCGCCGTGATCGCAAACAGAAGAGGGGTATGCACAGTAGGGTTGCCACCTTTCAGAAAAAGAAATAGGGGACACATGCAAGCGCGCACCATCGCGAAAACCTTTTTTCACCATTTGGCGGTTTTGGGCGAAAATGGACGGATTTTGTAATTTTTTTTTTTTTTACTTTTTTTTTTTTTTAGGGTTAGGGTTAGGTTAGGGTTATGTTATTTAATTATTTTGGTTGAGCCAGCCCCCCAAACTCCTGAAATGCATAGAAATCTATGAAATCTAAATAAAACAATATATGACAAAATATTAAAAAGAGCTAGCACCCCAAACCCCTAAAATACACAGAAATCTATGCATTTTGGAACAATTACCATAATCAAGAAAGCATTTAGTCATACTTAAAGTTTAAAGTGCTTTATTTGCATTGAACATTGTTTTAAATGTTTAAATAAATTGGCTGAACTGCCTTAACTTGAGCATACTACTGTATGCATATAAAGTGCTGTAAAAACAAAGCCTGGGAACACTTTTACTGAAAGAGGACAATAATACAATGAAACACTTGTGTGACCCAAATTAAAAG
This sequence comes from Notolepis coatsorum, assembly GCF_963971535.1. Classification (NCBI taxonomy): domain Eukaryota; kingdom Metazoa; phylum Chordata; class Actinopteri; order Aulopiformes; family Paralepididae; genus Notolepis; species Notolepis coatsorum. The sequence goes on from NC_140171.1 coordinate 20,920,336, forward strand.
ATTAATACAAAATAAAGTGCAAAGAAATCCTCCTTCCCTCAACCCTCTTAGCCAAAAAGTCATGGGTCCATCAGAACGTGTTTATGTCCTCTTTGGTGTAGACCAGGGTTAAACAGTCAACAGCTTTCCCTCTCTTCCTCATTGTGGTACTTATTTTTCCAAGTGTACTTCTTGTTACTCCTTGCAGCACTGAGTAGCTCTTTGTCTTTCAAAGCAGTGCTGTGAAACTCTGAACAGGACTGCCCAAAGTTGAGAGTGGTCAGGAGCTCACTCCTCATGAGCTCCACTGAGCACCTGTTCCTGCTGTCACTCCACTTGTTGGTCATTCTGGAAAAAATCCTTTCCACATATCCAGTGGATGCTGGGATGCTCAAGATGTGGCTGATGATAGACAACATGTTAGGCAGGTCAGCTACTTTAAAAACAGTCATCCACCTGGCGGCCACACCTTTGGACTTCCATTCATCCTCAGCATCTTCTCTGAGCCTCTTCAGAATGGTATTGGTTGTGGTGCATTCATCATAAAGTTCATCCATCTTGACTTTATGGATGAGGTTGAGCTTACTAGCCACCTTCTAAAATGTCATCAAAGGTCAAGGTGCCATGGTGCAGAGAGAGAGGTTGCAGTGAGAACAGCCAGTTGTCTTCTGAGAAGTTGAACATTTCTCAACATATGAGATTGCCGTGTTAAGAAATGCAGTGAACTCTGCCCTTGCCATATTTGCTTCCTGTGGAAGGAGGCACTGGAGCTTCAATTTAGTTAAGTAGCTGTAGAACTGGTCATGTCGTCTCTGTGTGAGTTTTTGCTTGAAGTTATCCATGATGGAATATAACTCAACACAGGTGGTTGCATTACTCTCCAGCTTCTTTACAACTTCCTCAAAGAGGGAGAGGATATTATTGCAGAAGAGAAGGTAAACCTCCACTATGTCTCCATCTTCCTCATTTGAGTCTTCACTGAGCTTTAACAAATCTTGAAGCTGTTTGGGACACCCATCCCCCAGGCTGATGAAGTAAGACTTCAATGCAGTCCAGGTTTGCATTAGTCTGTGGATGGCTGGATTAAGAGAGAGCCACCTGGTTGTGACATATCATAGAATCTCTTGGAACTCAACATCACAGAACTCACTAAATTCTTTGAATGATTCTCTTCGTTTGGCAGATACAGAGAAGTGGCCATAGACCTTCAGCACAACATTTTCCACATCTACGGTTTGTCAAGAGCGTGCTTCACTGTGTTGTGCAATATGTGGGCATGGCAGTTTCCTTGCAACAGATATTTTTGTTTCTTCTTCAGGTTGGTGAAGACAGAGTTGTGAATTCCATAATTAACATTTGTGTTGTCTGCACTAAATGCTGTCACTTTATTTAAAGGGGACATGCATTGCTATTCCTTTCACTATTTGGGCAACTTTAGACAATTCCTGTGAGTTGTTTTATATTCTTAATCAATTACTCAAAAGCAAACATTTTCGACTTCAAGATTCCAAGCTGTGTTTGCCTGGCTCCACCCATAAGCGCTTTGAGTGACAGTCTGCGACTGGCACAGAGAGAGAGGTAGAAAGATTGAGGGGGATACTAATTAATTTCGCCGAGGGGGGGCATAATCCCATGGGACAATGCATTGGTAACTGTTTTCAAATGACAATATATACCGCTGTGAATATTATTGCACGGATCGGAATATGGGCGTGCGCGTGGGAGTCAAAGATATTTTGACAGTGATATCCCAGGGAGAAGCCCCACACCAGCCCTGCACGCACACACATTTACACACTCCTGCGCGCGGTCCCTCTCTCTCTCTCTCTACCAGGGAGAAGACCCTCCACGCGCGCCGGTCAGGTTGTGTGTAAAAAAATGCGTGTGTGTTTGTGTTTCCCCGGCGCCGGTCAGGTTGTGTGTGTGTAAATGCGTGTGTGTTTGTATTTCCCCGGCGCCGGTCAGGTTGTGTGTGTGTAAATGCGTGTGTGTTTGTGTTTCCCCGGCGCCAGTCAGGTTGTGTGTGCGCCGGTCAGGTTGTGTGTGTGTAAATGCGTGTGTTTGTTTCCCCGACAGAAGCTCTTGTCCCTCTCTATCTCTCTCTCTCCCTCTCTCTCCCTCTTTATCTCTCTCTCTCCCTCTCTCTCGCTCGCTCATTCTCTGCCTCTCTCTGTCGGCACCCGCTTGAGGAAGTGCAGGTATTTCCACTTGCATGGTTGCGCTACAACCATAGAGGGGGCGTTAGTTATGCAGATCAGTGCCTTATTCACGTCAGCAAAACAGTCAAATCGGAATGACCTAATTCACTGGTGGAGGAGATTGTCTCAACTGAATTAGAGACACAGACCCATTGATACTAACCCCCCATTGCTATAAAACAATGCTAAACACTGGAAAAGGCCATTTATAAGACACGGGACCTTTAACACATTGAGTGCAGACACACACACACACACACACACACACACACACACACACACACACACACACACACACACACACCCAGCTCCCCCCCCCTCTCTTACCTGCCCCCACAGACTCTGGACTACCCCTCTGCCACTTTACTTTACTGCCATTATATAGTTTATTTATTTAGTGTACATCATATATTAGTTTACTGCCACATCCATCACCCATCATTTCCCCAAGGGGATCAATAAAGGAATATCTCTAATCCTGATGAAGACCGCTATGGTCGAAACATGTTGATTAGATTTTAAATGACTTAGCCACCTTTAATAAAGGCCTTTTAACCATCTTCCCTCTGGATTTTACATCTTTTTGAGTTCCTGGATCGACTCTCTTCTATGAAAGGAATTCAAGTTCAAGTTCAAGTTTCTTTAATAGTTGTCATACAGAAGTACAGAATACTTTCATACAAAATGCTTCTTACTGTTACGCTCCAGAGACTGTGCTAGACAAGATAGTATCAAATAACATAGTATAGCATGTGAATTAGAAGTAGAAAATGAGGTCACAGTGTTCAGTATAGACATATGTACAATGTTCGATGCAGAATAGACGTAACTGAGTTACCATATAATATACAATACTATGCAGTGTACTAATGTACAATATTATATAGTGCAAAGCAGAAATGCAGAAATGGGATGAGGTACAATTTAGGTACAATTTACAGTAAGGTGTACGAGTTGTAGTGCAATCCTTCATCAATAAATATAAAGTGTGGGGAGTGGGTGCTACAGTGTGTTTGTTGAAAGTGAGTGTGTGCTATAAAGTGTGGGGAGTGGGTGCTACAGTGTGTTTGTTTAAAGTGAGTGTGTGCGTGTGGATGTGTGTGCTATGTGCGTTTGATGGTTGTTGTTGTGTAGTGTTCATTGTTCGTTAAGCAGCCTGATGGCCTGGGGATAGAAGCTTCTTCTGAGTCTTTCTGTGCTCGCCTTGAGACTCCGGTATCGCTTGCCTGACCGCAGCAGTTCAAAGAGGCAGTTGTTCGGGTGGCTCGAGTCCTTAATAATTCTCTTAGCCTTCCCCCTGCACCGCTTGTTGTAAATGTTCTGGAGGGTGGGGAGCCCCCCTCCGATTGTGCGTTCGGCTGAACGTGTCACTCTTTGTAGTCTGCTTCGGTCTTGTGCAGTGCTATTCCCAAACCAGGAGGTGATGTTGCCAGTCAACATGAGTAGAAGTTCTTAAGGATCTTCTGACTGACTTGGAACTTCCTTAGGCGCCTGAGGAAGTAGAGGCGTTGTCGTGCCTTCTTCACAACACTGTCAATGTGTGTGGTCCATGTCAAGTCCTCGGATATGTAGGCTCCGAGGTACTTAAAGCTGTTGACTCTCTCAACCGGTGCCCTGTCGATGCTGAGGGGGCTGTAGTCCTTGACCCCCGACCTCCTGAAGTCCACAATCATCTCCTTTGTTTTGCTGACGTTCAGGGAGAGGCTGTTTTCCTGGCACCATCCCGCCAGGACCTTGACCTCTTCCAGGTAGGCCCTCTCGTCGTTGGCAGAGATCAGGCCCACCACCACTGTGTCGTCGGCAAATTTGATGATTGTGTTGCTACTCCGCTGAGCCACACAGTTGTGTGTGTACAGGGAGTAGAGGAGGGGACTCAGAACACAGCCCTGGGGGGCCCCTATGTTGAGGATGATGGATGAGGAGGTGCAGTTGCCTGCTCTCACCACCTGGGGTCTGCCCGTCAGGAAGTCCAAGACCCACTGGCAGAGGTCATAGTTCAAGCCCAGGTCCCTGAGCTTGGCTATGAGTTTGGAGGGGACTATGGTATTGAATGCCGAGCTGTAGTCGATGAATAGCATTCTCACATAGTTCCCCTTCCTCTTGTCCAGGTGTGATGCTGGATGCTGGAATATCTTATCTTATCTTATCTTATCATCGCACTGCCACTTTACTGCCATTATTGTATTATTGTATTTTACTGCCATTATTTATCATTCATACTTACTATGTACCATGCTGCTAAAAGTTCTCGTTTACCTCTATATTTACATTCACTCATACATTAACTTTTTTTTGTGCTACTGTCTACATTGTATAATAGTTCTGTATATGTATACTGTCCATTATGTTACTTTATGTTTATATTAGATCCAGTGGCGGCTGCTGACCACATTTTTTGGTGAAGCACAAATTATTATATTATATTATATTATATTATATATTAAATTATATTTTTAAAATATAACCCAAGGCTGCAACACCCCCATTCCTCCCAGGTGTCAGGCTCCTCATTCGCTTCCATTCATTTTGGGGACCATGTTTAAATATCATACTTCTGAAGTATAAACAAACTACTGCTGTGACGATTTCAATAAAACAGACCATTCTGAGTCAATGGTACATGCTTTTTTTTGGCATTTGATGTGTCTTTACAGATGTATGCCCTTTGAAAAATAAAAGCAGATCAGGTCAATTTGTTGAAGGTTTTGATTGAGTGTGCTGTGTATCTTTGCCCTGAATGGAATGTTTATGGAGTGGAGTGGTTACAATGGTTACCTGCTGTCTTGCTGGAAGAAAGATTCTAAATATTCTGTGAGAAGTTGACAGTTGGTAACATACAAAACCATTCAAACAGTTCTTATTCTTATTTCTGATGTCTGGAAGAATATGTGAGTGTCTTGTGAGAAATGCTTCCAATCCAAACCCCTTTGAACTGTATTACAGTTGCAAACTAATTCTACAGGTTGGTGTTCATTTCTCAAAAATGAATTTCTCAAATAATCTCAATGCCATAGTAAAGGGCTTGATTAGTGATTAGTGGGGACTGTACATTGGAGGTGGTTGGGTGGGTATAGGCGGGTGGGGGAAACTGTACAACTGTACAAGCAAAATTGTACATTGGAATATCGAGGGAAACGTCAATAAGAGCAGCACGTGAAAACAAGCTGCTGAACCTCAGCCTCTCAGTAAAACATCAGCCACAACACCTGATTACTTCAGGAACTGATTTTATCTGAAGGAGCTTCCCATAACCTTCTGACAAACTTCCTGAGAAACATCCGCCTGGCCCCAGACTTCAGGAACAGCTGGTGATGACCAGAAAGACACATAGCATCCCTTCCTCTCCTCTAACATGTATTTACCACCTTCCTCTGCACAAGGCCACAGATGGGTTTTATGTAACACTTAAAAGGACAATTACGTTGGTAATTCGAAAGTAAAGACACACATTTCAGCCACACACATGTCACTGACACACTGGACGCAGTGGTCCAATATATATATATATATTTTAAATCCACTCACCATTTGATGTACTTCGTTACGAAGAAATAGTGTCCCAGTCCCTTCAGATCACTTGTAAATAAAATCCATCCTTTGATATTTTGTTCAATGTTGTAAATCCAAAAATGCAAACACAGTCTTTTGTGAAACGTTCCATTTTGGGACTGTAGAAACTGGTCACCCAAGCGATTCAAGTCAACACAAAAGCATTGCCAACTTGACCGATCTCATCTTCCGTTGAATATTCCGACTCGAGACACTAATCCCATTCCCATGGAAATTGTAAACAATAGTCATGACGCCGTGCTTCGTACCTCTCTTGCAAACTTTGAACACCCGAAACCAACAGCAGGAGACTTAAACATAATGCACGGCCAACAATACGTGCGATTGGTTTGCATGCTCCCAGTTAACCACAGCACTTTATCATACTTAGCTGGTTGAAAACGACGTCGTCGTCCCGACGCAAGTTGTTGACTCAAGTTGGTGTTTGGTTTTGGTCTTCCGTCTGCTTTCACTCTTAGCTTTTCTTCATAGGAGAATGTGTGAAAAGATTCCTGTAGGATCTGATCTACGATGTTTGGAGCAGCATCCATAATTATTTGCAAAAATAATTACCTATTAGCCAGCTACAACAAGTTAGTTAGAACTACACTACTGTCTTCAACTGAGATAAAAAAAATATATATATATATCATCCAAGTAAACGATGCAGTGCACAACAATAAGTGAACAATTGCATAAAGATCTTAAAATATGAATGATTATATTAGGCAAATTAATGTTCTTCTTCAGACTCCAGTCTCTTTCAGGCAAATTGCACACGTGAGATGATGCAACTTCTAGAACACTGACGCCAGTCCAGCTGCAGCTGCGCAGGTATACACACTGGCATTGCCAGGCATTCTCTGATTGGATTTCAAGGCTGTCAATCATTCAATCCCCCATTCAATGGCAAGAGCTTAGATGCACAGACCGGGCTTAGATGATGTTAATAGCCTATTTTGATTGGTATTATATTTATCCCGGTCAGCCTGTGCAGGGAAAGTTGCACCAGAGTGATTGACAGCTAGCCATTACTGACTGCAGTATATATCAGAGAGCTCAGAGCTGTCACTTTTGGCCATTTTTGAAGAAGAAAAATTCACTGGCATTTTTTTTACAGATGAAAACATTTTTTATAAAAAAATAAATAATAATAATAATTTACTATATATATATATATATATATATATATATATATATATATATATATATATATATATAATTATGAATTATGAGTGAATTTGTGTTTCACGTGTTGTCATGGAATAACCTCCACTGATTAGATCGTGTTCTTTTTATATACACCGTGGGAAGGGGGAAATGTTATTTAATTTCTCTGTACGTCTTGCACATTACGAGAGGTGACAATAAAGCTGACTTTGACTTTTGACTAACAAAAGTAACTCACCAAAACAACTCACAAGTCCAGGGATTCACACTGGCACTGCAGTGATGAGAGCAGGAACAGTAATGGCACAATAATAAAGAATATGATTATCTTCCACCTGCATTGATTTGTGCGGGGGGGTGGTTACCGGGTACACGAACGGCTACTCGCATCTTTTTTATTGTTATTATTCGTTTTCAATCTAAACCGTTTGGGATTGTTTTCCCCTTTTCAAATTTGGAGCAAGCGGTCTTCTCTCGTGCCGAGAAGCGGAGATAACAGCAGCGCGTGGAACTGATCTGATCCGTAGCGCGCGCGTTTATCCCAAGTTGCCTGGTTTCATCCCGCCAGGCTCGGACCCGTGACGCGTGATGCGTGAAAAGAGACAGAAATGCTGTACAATCACGCGCAATGGTCACCCACACGTTACACCTCGCCAATGAGAGTCTGCGCTGGCAGGTGAAAAGATGTAGCTGGCTGACTCCTCATGTATCGGAGGGGACATGCGATAGATTCTTCAACCCTCCCTACGACCGACCAGTGGGGGGCACATGCAAGCAACAATCAAGACAGGGGAGGGGTGAATTGGCACGACTAAATTGGGATGCGAGAAAAACACAGAAAAAGGAGGAGAAAAAGTGGATAAAAAAAAGAACTGCAACATCATGATTTTCACAGAATCCTGGCTTAACACTTTCAGTGCCGGCCATTAACATGGTAAAGCATGGTTAAATGCCACCACCCACTTCAATGATAGCGTTGTGAACGCATAATCTCTGTCTTAAATTATGGCTATGTATCTAATCTGCCCGTCGTTTATCAATGACTTGTTTGCAGTCAACATTGTCGAAACGGATTGTTTTCTAATCGCTTCATTTCCATTTTATAGCATTTTGAAAAGCCCTCGTTTTCAAGGAAAATATAAAGATTCCGTGATAAAAGGCATTTACTGGAATATTCTGGCATACACAAACACGTTGTCATTTTTCGGCCTATTTATGAATCGTTTTCAAATAAACGCTAGATTATCGATGGTATATGTGTACTTATGCACGGTATAGAGGCGATCTGAAAAATTTATTCTCTCATTTCCTCATCAGCGATCACAGCCACACACACACACACATGCATAGGGCAAACGCTGATATATAGGTGAAAATAGCTCTGATTATCCTAAGACTGGTAAAATAAATTCACTTGGTCTCTTCAGTTGGCCTTGACGGAAAAGTAAAATGAGGAAACTGCCCCCCCCCCCCCCTTCGTCAGTCTAAAGTAATGGGGTGCAGTTACACAGGGAGAGACGATAGGGGGCGGTATCTTCCCAATTGAATCATGACAGTGCAATTGTGACCAAGATTGTTGAGCAATCTTCAAAAATAATTTTTACATGATATGAAAGTAGCTCTGTTACCCATACTGTATGACTTTGAATTCTGTTTCTAATACTCAATTTACTACCTACTGCTTTCACTGTCTACAACTGCCCTACACTGTAATCATAGTAATCATAATAATAATTTTATATATAAACCGTTTATATATATATCCATCTGTACATACCTGCACATAATCACATATCCCTTACCTACTCTTACTAGTTATGTTGCTGGCCAGTATGACTTACTACCATGTTCACCTGTATCACTGTACATATTAAAATTACAACTCTGTACATACATCGCATTAGCACTACACTTAGTACTGTAGTACTCATTTATATATGTTACCCAGTTGAATCACCTGCACATTGTATATTACTATTGCACTTTACTGTTGGCACTCTGGTTGGATGCCAAACTTATTTTCCTTGTACTGTACTTGTGCTGTATAATGAGAATACATTTTAATCGAATCTCATCTAATAGTCTTAGTGACGGGTTGAAGTTGTGTACCTCTCACGGGAGATTTAAAAAGGCCCTGAAGGATAAAATAATTCAGGAGTACAGTTTTGAGGAAAACATCAAACATTTATTTTTCTCTTTTTTTTCTCTTAAAGAAAAAGAAAAAAATTATATCTTGCAGCATATTTTAAGTTTTTCTTTCGTATATTATAGTATATTATTAAAGTATATTTAGTTTTTAAGAATTGTAAAGGATAGGCGAAAATAAGCATGTGCTTCAGCCTATTCCTTTTTTCGGTCGGTTGGATTTTGTGTGTGAGCTTACTTTGAATATGTACATTTGTGATTTGTGATTTTTTTCTTTTCCTTTTGAAAGTCCACTCGTTTTTTTTGATTGATCTGTAAACAAAGACCGAAAATAAAACTATTCATCAAATTTGATAACCCTGGTGATATGCCGGCTCATATCTACACGTTGGGTTGGGGTGGCCATTGGGGGCCATGTGGTGGGTGGGGCACGTAGCATAGGCGTTGTCAATACCTGGAGCTCACATCAAGCAGGGGGGTAGGTGGAGGTAAATTTGGTAACCTTGTGACCAAAGAATGGTGTTAGACTGGTTTGAATTCCTGTACTTTCGGCACCTTCTGAATCCTAACAGGAAGGAATCTGTCTGTCTTTGTGCATGTCTTTCTGTCTGTCACATATCTTGAGAACTGGTCATGCTCGGCAGGTATATGTAGAGGACACAGGGGGTGTCTGGTTTAACATGTGATGCCATTTGGCCAGATGATGGTGCTATAGTCAAGTGCGGCCCACCTGATCTCAAACCTACCGAAGTCGGCCCATGTCACCCAACTTCTTAGGGACCTGCACTGGCTCCCCATTGCTGCACGAATCCGCTTCAAGGCCCTCGACCTGGCATACCGTGTGGCAAAGGGAACCGCTCCCACCTACCTCCGGTCAATGGTCTCTAACTACACACCCTCAAGACTCCTACGGTCTGCATCTTCTCGCCGTCTCAGTCCCACTCCTATCCGAGCTCCGGGAGGGTCATCAAGGAGAACCTGTCTTTTCTCAGTCCTTGCCCCACAATGGTGGAATGAACTACCCACCCCAGTTAGGACAGCCGAAACCCGTCCAATCTTTCGCCGTCGACTAAAGACGCACTTCTTCAACCATTATCTGAAAAAATATATATATTTATGAAAAAAATCTAACCCTAACTAACCTTACTGTCATGCACTTGTCCTAATAAACTAACCTACACTGTAGCACTCAAAACTTGGTATGTTGAGAAAATGGTATGTATCTGCTTGTCTAACTCCAGGGTAGATGGCAAATAAGCTAATTTCCCAAAAAGTTGGCATGTTCCTTTAACCCCACTCTGACTAATCCGCTACGGATAGTCAAATACCCATTAATTCCCATTGGGATCATAGATTCATGCAGGCGCCCCTCCCCCCACTCCCCCCTGACTGAATGAGTCAAAACTCCCACTAGTCTTAAAATAACTAAAATAGTGAAGACAAACAGTGGTTAATGTGAATTCTCACCGCACACATGAAGCAGATAGTGGATAAGGCCCCCGGGTGTACAAGGATATACACAATTACCCTATAGAGCACAGAAGTGCTGCACATCTATACACCATGAACATAATCAAGCTACTAATACATTTTACGGTAATTTGTTACGTATTGCGCGCCGACAGCAAAAATGCTATCGACCTACTGCCTGGCAAAAGCAAAGCATCCCCATCCACCCAGCGGCCCCCCATCCCCAATCCACCCAAAACACGCCAGCCACCTGCGTATCAAAAACGATTAGGCTAATGGTGAGCTAACAGCTCAGCCCAACTCAACAATGTAATACAGTTGCCAGCATACCCGTGTAATTCAACCAGCCGGGTCACACGCCATCAACCCACAAAAAACATGTCAAAAACATTAGGCTAAACCAGCCCCAAAATAACAAGAATATGATGGCAATAAAGTGAATTGAGCACACATGAAACAAATAGCAGACAGCGGATACGGCCCCAGGCGTACAAGGATACATATATATACATATAGAGCACAAAAGTGCTCCACCTCTATACACCATGAAATATAATCATGTTACTCATTTATTCTATGGTAATTTGTTACATATTGTGCGTAGACAGCGGATTGCTGTCGACCTGCTGCCTGGCAAGGCAAAAGTTCTATCCGCCCGGCGGCCGCCCACCACCAGCCCACCTAGATCACGCTAGCCATTGTAGCCTGAATATCATAAACATTAGGCTAACGGTGAGCTAACAGCTCAACCCAACACAACACGCCAGCCCAAACACTAGAGCTTGTAACATATTATATCCAGCCAGCACAATGAAATACAGTTTCTGTAGGTCACATATGAACTATTGTAATAAAAACAGTAAGTATCAATTATATCAAGGTCGATAGGCCACAAACTGTTAGCTTAAAAGATGAACCCGGAGCTAACATAGTTATGTCAGCTCAATGCAATACAGTTTGTCAGTCAAAGCATCTGCTAGCTTACTTGAACATGAGGTTAGCTCAGTGCAATGATTCTGAGCTAACCTAGCCAGGTTAGCTCAATGCAGCACAGTTTGCTAGCCAACACATGTGCTCCATTAGCTTGATTGAACAGATGATGGTCCTAGCATGCGGGCTAGCTTAATGCAATACAGTTGCCCTTAACTTGAGCTTATTACTTAGCTTAGCTTGCCACAATGAAAGTCCTAAAGTTTGGTCAACTTAGCTCAGTCCGATTGTAGCTAAGCTCGATACCCACGTTATTAGCAAACATTCTCATCAGCTTCTAGGTCGGCCCGTGTCTCCTTCAAGTATTTTTCTGCCTCAATAACCAACCAGATTATTCTCCTCGCTCCATCTTTCAGCTTGATAGAAAGTTTGGCTGGGAGAAGTAGTATTGGTCGGCATCCCATTCTTCTCATTGAGCTAAGACCTCTGGTATGTAGTCCTCATATCGCAATGTGATGGTTTTTGTAAAACAAATTTTCCCCTTCTGGTCTCGGCCTCACAGATGATCAGCTCCTTAACTTGCAGTCTGTGGATCCGAACAATGATGGCCCTTGGTTTCTGACCCTTCCCGGGCTTGGCTACATTAGCTCTATGTGCCATGTCACATTCCAGGGGTTCAGCCAACAAATCCTTATCCAGGATCTCTTGTAGCATATCTGGAACAAAGTTTGAAGGACGGGCTCCTACAATGTCCTCTGGGATACCGGCAATTCTTATATTGTAATGTCTTTCACGAGACTGGACTTTGCCGAGCCTAGCTCTCATCTTGGTTAGCTCTGTTTGCTTGGCGGCCAAGTTATCTTTCATGCGCTGTAGGCGTTCGCTCTGTTGGTTAGCTTCCTTCGTGAGCAGGATAATCTCGGTATGATTCAAAGTATTTGTGGAATTGTCTCTCCAGTTGTTTTTCCAATTGAACCTCCAGTAGTTCTGTGAGAAATTGCTTAATAGCAGTCAGGCTAGCTTTGTTTAGCTCTGCTCCAGTTGTGCCTGTGCTCGCGCCAGATGAATGCTGCTGTGCTTTGTCTGATACCGACGTCGCCACACCGCACCCAGCAGCCTGTTTGCTCGCCATATTTGTAATACAATTAGTAAACTGTCGAAGTCATCAATAAAAAAATAAAAAAGTTTAGGGAACGGTTTTGATATGCGACTCTACTCCATGATGCCGGCTCCTCCCCCCCTCAAGCAATATACAGTTATAACATTTGTGGCATATCTTCCACTTACTCATGACAACAAGCAGAACAAGAGACAAACACAGAGAACAGAGAGTAGCACACCCATGCATTAAGACAGACAAGCGAGAGGCATAAAGCAATTATATGAGTGAGAGGGGCACCATGACACTATGACAGCCAGGGGGTTGTGGATGTTACTGGGTTGAGAAACAGTTGCAGGAATCAGAAAGAATGTTCACAAGAGTGCTTGCATGCTGACTTAATGGCATAACTGTGACCAGTTTGAGTGTTTTCTGTAGGTTGTTTCAGTCAATGGTAGCAGCAGCCTTGAATGAAGTTTGACCAAGTACAGTGTATGTTTTCAGAATCTTTAGGAGAATGTGTTGAGCAGAACGAGTGTTGTAAGTGGCAGATATCAACAGCTGTTTATCAATTTCACGTTCAGTGGGTGTCTTGTTGAGGACCCAGTGGGGCCCAGTGTCAAGGTTTGGTGCCATTTCACCTCAGGACCCAGGGGAGTGCAGTGCCATTTGGCCTGATGATGGCGCTATAGTGCATGTATGTCCTTCACATTATGTCGAGAACCGTTCATCTGATAATTTCTGAAGACTCAAGGGAGTGCTGTGTTGAATGTGAAGTTGATCGGTTGAGTGGTTCTCAAGAATGCTGCAAGCAGCCATACTGGGGGTTTCGAGTTTCAAGTTTATTAATCACACCCAGGGCCGCCTCAGGGGGTGTGCGAGCAGTGCGGTCGCACAGGGCCTCGCGGGAAGGGGCTTTTTTGCGAGGCCCCCCTTCCCGCGAGGCCCTTTTCCATCACAGACCTAAAATCTAGTTTTGCTTATATGCTTATATATTTCACATTAGACACGTTTGTAGAATGTTCCTGGCTCTGCGGCTCTGCAGATGTATATTGGCTCTGCAGATTGTTTTCAAGAAGGGAGGGGTTACACCATGTGTACGTCGGCGTGCGTCAGCTGCGTTTTACTATTTCGAGCTAACCTAGAGAGAGCGCGTGCAGCATTGTTATGCCAAGATGAAGAGGACAGATGAATTCGTCAACTCCACGCGGTTGTCTCCATCCTCTTGGACGTTTGGTGAGTTTTTAATCCACTCTATTCTATTCCCGCCGTGGATATATCTCTCTCTCTCTCGCCTTGGCTTTATTGTGTTTTATCCATTTTTGACCTGCGTTATTGACACTGTTATTGTCTTGTCTTTTAAAATGTTTTTTTTTGTCATACGATTTGTGTCAAAATAAAGTATTCAATGAATAAAAAAAAACTCTCTTAATGCACTCTCTCTCTCTCTCTTAATGCACTCTATTCTCTCTCTCTTAATGCACTCTATTCTATTCCCGCCGTGGATATATCTCTATCTCTCTTAATGTACTCTCTCTCTCTCTCTCTCTCTCTCTCTCTTAATGCACTCTATTCTCTCTCTCTTAATGCACTCTATTCTATTCCCGCCGTGGATATATCTCTCTCTCTCTCTCTCCAAACGGGCCGGCTAGCTAGTTAGCTGTAGCTAACGGTGTGTGGCCTGGTGTCACCGAGCACCTGGTGCGAGGGAGGTGAGCTTGGTGTTAGCTCAGTTAGCTGTTTAGCTACGACGTTAGCTGCTCATTTTCGCTCGGCTGGGAACGTTAGCTTGATGCTATCAGTTAGCCTAGAGTTAGCTGTTAGCTTGTGCTAGTACGACCATTGACATTAGCCGTGAGAATAGCGGGCCCTGGCACTCTCTGACTACGACATCATATTTGACAGAAGATGTAGTCGGGCCTGCACCATGACAAGGCTCCGGCCTTCCAGCTTCTTTTTGTCCCGCCAGCGAGAGGCCTTTCGTCAACGTGGAGACCTGTGTTGCGGCCTTTCGCCCTGCGTTCCTTGGTGCAGGTAAGATGTCATGAGTTAATGCACTCTATTCTCTCTCTCTTAATGCACTCTATTCTATTCCCGCCGTGGATATATCTCTATCTCTCTCTCTCTTAATGCACTCTCTCTCTAGGGGCTCATCTTTGCTTATCTCTCTCATACATGCTCTCTCTCTAACACACACACACGACACACAGACATGCTCTCTCTCTCTCTCTCTCTCTCTCTCTCTCTCTCTCTCTCTCTCTCTCTCTCTCTCTTTCTAACACACACAGTCTGCCTATGGCGGCCTTTCTCGATGGCTAGGCTGTGCTCGCTGAGTCTGTACCTAGTCAAGGATCTTCAGTCACAGTGCTCAGGTATTCTGCCACTGTGTACTCTCTGTTTAGGGCCAAATAGCATTTCAATTTCTTTCCAATGTCTGTCTCTCTCTCTCTCTCTCTCTCTCTCTCTCTCTCTCTCTCTCTCTCTCTCTCTCTCTCTCTCTCTCTCTCTCTCTCTCTCTCTCTCTCTCTCTGTACACTGTGTATTGACTGTAGAACTGGAGCTCTCTCTTGCTCTCTCTCGCTCTCTCTCTTGCTATATGTTGACTGTATCATGCCCAGCCTCGGGCAGCGCTGTTATTTAAGAATATGTTGACTGTATGAAAAAAAAAAAAAAAAAAAAAAATTATATATAATTTATTTTTTTACCTTTTGGGGGGGGGGGGGGGGGGGGGGGGCCTCGCGTTTAAATCTCGCACAGGGCCTCGCATTTCTCCCAGGCGGCCCTGATCACACCCCTGTCCTTTTACAGTAGAAGAGTGCAGTTCTCAGTAGCAGTGACAGCTATAAGGTAACACTGTGGAAGTGGGGGCATCGGGGTCATTTTTGGCATTGGCACAATGGTGGATGACTTGAAGCAGGAGGGGACTGTAAGCTTGGAGATGGAGAGGCTGAATATGTCAGTGAACCCTGTCATACACGATCCAGTGATTGTCTTACACTTAGGGCGGAATCTACCAAGGGTTTGCGTGGCTTTTTCCAATGCAAAGTCGGTGCAAATAGCGCTGAAACACAGTTTGCTCTCCACAGAAGATGCGCAACGGGTGAAATGAGGTGGTAACTGCGTTCCGTCAGCATTGCGTCCGGTGCAATGAACGCATATTTAAATGAGGTAATATGGGCGGAACATGTCCCCTTTCTATGCAAATGAGCTTCGTCCAAAGCCGCTCCCAATCCACAAAGCCTGACGCAAATTGCACCGAGCAGTTAACGTGACGCAACTACTGTCTTCACGGACATTGTGGTAACTAAGCCCAAAGCCCTAAGCTCTATAAAGGGGCATCATGCCAGCAGCACTGCCAGTGTCACAGGTGATCATGACAGCAGTAATTGTTGGCAGACGCAGGCATCATAATGCCAGACGTGCCTGTGAAAGAATATTTTGAAGGAGAATATAACCTTTTTTATTTAAGTGAGACTGAAATCATCCAGAGACACAGGTTGCCAGCTAAAGCAATCCTTTATCTACTGGATGAAATCAAGGATGATATTGAGCCAGCCACCCAGAGATCCCATGCAATCGTATTTATTATTTAAATACTGGGTCTCATTCCCGAACGAATTTACGACAAATAATGTCCTCTTAGGCAGATTTCTGACCATTTAAGACATATGGGCTGGTAGCGCGAGTCCCCAAATCTTCCTGAGATCAGATTTGAGCGTGGCTGAGAGCAGATTTTCAGAGTGCTGAGGAGCACTCTTATGATTGATTGACTAATTGAAAATTGTATTAACTTGACAGACTGTGTTCTCATAGTGATTCCTTCATGTTAACGCTACAGGCCTCCTTGGAATTAATTACTTAATCATAATTAAAATAAATATGACAATATTTGTACGATAAGAAATTACGCATTTGATGTCGGAAAAATAAATAATATGGATTCATCTGATCACAGGGCAGCTGCTTAACCATATCTGAACCAGCTATTTTGGACAAATGTATAATTACTTTAATTACTCAGATATTCAAACACAATTATGCAATTATTGTGAAATGATTGAAAATAATAATTATTGAATGCCTTCTGTGGAATTTGTATTTCTTATTTGTTACACATCTGTTTTAATGATTAATTATATACATTTGAAATAATGCAGGTCAACATGCAATGTATCCCATTGATTGGTATACAATGGGACAGACCTTTGTTTGATTGATTGATTGATTGAAAACTTTATTAACAGATTGCAGAATGGATACAGTACAGTACACCTCAATTACATACAATTGTTAAGGGGATGCAGACCAGAGAAAGACTTTCGTCTTGTTTACACCAGGGTCCCCCATTTTCAATTCATCATAACATATATGACACACACGACATACAGATAGACAGTACTGCTACATCTATACATTTATGACATACCAGATTTGCAAATACAGTACTGTTTGTGATACAAAAAGAGTCCAGAAAAGAGAGTATATACATTTGACGTAGAAACTGTTGGAGGAGGTTGGGTAGGAGGGGTGGGTGGGGGACACTGTACAAGCAAAACTTTACATTGGAATATTGACAAAACCATACTTGGTCATTTACTGTACATTGGAGGGGGTTGATATAGCTATAAACCTGCATTCCTTCGGGGAGCTCTCGTAGCTCACCGCATATCTTGGCGCTATTTCTGCGTCGGGGAAAACCGTGCTCGTCACGGATCTGGGGGACACGAGTTCGATTCCCGGACCCGCCGTCATTTCTCAGAATGTCTTCCCCTGCTCTACATCCCATTTCAACCTGTTTCTGTCGGTCATGCTTGACCAGAAAAGCGATAAACGCTAAAAAATTAAGTTTAAAAAAAAAAACTGCATTCCTTCGAATATATCATTAATCAATTAAACTTATATTGAAATACACTATATAGCCTATATACACCAACACTGAAATGACAGTGGATAAATAAATAAATAAGAACTAAAGCTAATCGCATGGAAATAGCAAGTCTGTGCGCCAGTATGGCCTACGTGTCTAATGAACAGTATAGGCTTAATATATTCTAGTTACTTGTTTCATTAGAATTTAGTAGATACTATATATGCTCTGCCTCTGCCCTACGTACAGTATAAGTACAGACTGTACCTATACTGTACGTAGGGCAGAGCATATAGTATCTACTAAATCCTAATGCAACAAGTCATTAATGGAATAATAAACCTATACTGCGTTCATTCATTGCGGCGTAGGCATTAATGGACTAATAAGCCTATACTGCGTTCATTCATTACGCCGTAGGCTACAGTATACTGCGCACGTGTGTGTGTGTGTATGTGCGTGTGTGTGTGTGCGCGCGCTGCGGCAGGTGTACCACGAGCTGTACTATAATATGATGACAATACATTAATCTAATCTCATTTAGATGGGTCGCGCAAGACTCGCAAGGCACTTCCGCACCCATTTCCACACAGCTGCGTCATTACTTTGCCTTATAAGGAGCTCTGGAAGCGTTGTTTTATATGCAAATTACCTTAACGGGAACGCGCTTTTGAGTTTAAGACAGAATCACATTCGCCAAGCAGCTATCAGATCATGTCACAGGTGCGATTGTTTCAGCCACTTAAGACATATTACCAGCACGTTCGGGACTCAGAGTGAACTTGTCATTGATTCTGTCTCAGTCGGTTCCAAGATCTTCTAAAATAACTCTTTGGAAAATTCGGGAATGAGACCCATTGTTATTTAACGTTGTCGGCTTTCCCAATGTTGTCGGCGTTATTGATTGATTAATTTAGATTTTGCATCATGATGCAACTTTTATTTGCTACTTGTTTATGTATTCATTATATAAAGCATGTTGAACTGCAATCCTTGTATGAAAGGTGCTATATAAATATGTTTATTATTATTATCATTATTGATTGCACTCACATTCCAATTGTACTCATATGCTCCAGAATAAACTTTTAATTTATAATGTATTTGTCCATGTTATTCAGCAGTAGGCTATTATGAGCAAACAAAATTAGTTAGATTGGACATTTTGATAAATTATTTCAAGCGGAGAATTGAAAAATTCTGCACTACTGATATATGAAGTTATTTCAGGACACTGCCTATATTGAATATCATGACAAATTAGTATGAGTGAACAAATCAATGAGTGATTTATAGGTTAGTCACCTTACTAAAAATGCTTAAGATATTTGCACGAATAGAACAATTAAATTGGACATTTGATTATGTATGTCATCATGCACAAGCACAATACAACAAAAATAAATAAAGAAACCCATTATTATTTATTTATCCCAAATTAACATTCTGACGGCTGGTCTGCAGGCAGTCAGCCTGTGCACGTCGCTATACATTAACACATTGAGTGCCACGCCCCTTCCGGGAAGTGCATCTGGCCTTGCCACCCATTAACCCCATGTAAGCGCTCACCTTGTTTGTAGAGCTAAACCTATATTTTATATTATAGCTATGGATCTAATAACACTGTCGATTGTCAGTGGGTTTCTTCCGGTCAACGTGAAAAAAACTGATAATTTTTTCATCTATACATTTCCGTTTTATACCGTGGTGAATATGAGTATAGTTGTAGAGTGATACTGTGTAATTCCAGGGAACTCCGTCAAAACAGCCCTTTAGTCAAATCCTCTTATCACGTTGCCATTTTTCGCCTGATTATCGAATCATCCTCAAATCAACGCTAGATTATTGGTATTATGTTTCCGGCCCCCCGTGCGTATATCGCAGCCAACAGCACGCACACACATACACACACACAGGCTGCAATCGCAGGAAAGAAATTAACGGATCAACGCAATATTGATAATATTGAGTCCTTACCTTGTAAATGATGTACTGCGAAAAGAATAATCCAATTATCTGATCGCCATTCCAAATACTGGGAATGCGTGGTGACCGCTTGTCTTGCCGGAGTCTTTAGAACCCGACCCCA
The DNA here is from genome assembly GCF_963971535.1 of Notolepis coatsorum. Taxonomy (NCBI): domain Eukaryota; kingdom Metazoa; phylum Chordata; class Actinopteri; order Aulopiformes; family Paralepididae; genus Notolepis; species Notolepis coatsorum. The sequence continues at coordinate 20,939,832 of NC_140171.1, forward strand.
CGCCGCAGCTCGGTAGAGAAAACAAACTACATGTTTCAAATGGAGTGCAATAGCAGCCGCAAGATGTTAGGCGGCGGTATTGACCGTTTGCAATCTCAGACACATTCAGTACAGCATGCACAAGGTGCCTCGATCGATTATGATTGGCAAATATCGAATAAAATAAATAACGAAACAGAAACGTAGATCTACGTTTCCGGCACTCAACGGTCGGGCCACAGAAACTTAAATCTACGTGAACGGCAAACACAGTGTTCACAGTCGTCTATTATAATCACATTTAACATTTTATGAGCAAACACAATTAGTTAGATTGGACATTTGAAAACGGTCTTGAATGGCCAAAACATGGCTGGAGATTATAGCCTGCTAACGTTACCACGTAAAACTATTTTTTCCACCAGTTAACCTGATAGGCGTGCTGATCAGCAGTAATGCAACGTCATGATTGTCGATTCATGGGAGTATCGACAAATAGACAGATTTGTTTATGTAGGCTATATTAACCCTTTCTCTGCCACGCTTATATCCATCCTTGTAGCCAGTCTGCCAGCTCTATTTGTCTATGGAGATGTTCACCTACTTTGCAGGGGTATAACTTTTTAAATTGTATTGCTAAATTGACATTACTATGGCCCATTCAACATCAATTAGCTATCGTTCAGGATGTAGGAACGTTTTACTTTTTCATTCACACATTCATACAAAAATACGGTCTAGAGGATAAATATGTTTTTATCGTTTTCTGCAGTATTTCATAGAACGTGAGTTATAGCCATAAATCCATATATTAGATCATCAAATGTAGTTTGATACCGATTGACGGCAGATAAAAAATTTCAACTGTACAAGGTCCCAGACGTTATGACTCATCATGCACGGTTGACCGGAGGGGGGGTCGTTTATAAGTCCGTGGCCGACGTTAAATCATTCATGTAGTATGGGTGATATATAGATCAGAGCAGTTTGTATCGAAAATGGTAAACAAACAGGCTGAAACTCACCCCAGTCTCCTCGTAGCGTTGGGTGATGAGCGTGGAGCAAAAAGATCGCTATTATGGGATGTTGATCTATGCGATCCATTTCCAGGTTGTATAATACTATATACGTCCAAATAATGTTGTTTATTGAGTTATGGCAACGGATCGATTATCCAGTGTGTCAAGATGGAGTCCGGAGGGAATAGGGAGAAACACCGGCGTCACAATTATCAACATCCGGTTGCAACTCACCGATCGGCCACCAGGTGGTGGTATTGAAGCGTTGGAGAGTTGAGCGGAGTCCTACAGCACCAGTCAAGGATCCGTGGGTGAAATATGAATACCATGACAGAAATTTGAAATATTGATCTCAAAGACGCTGTAAAACGTCATTGGCAGATTACGCATGGCGAGGAATGACATCTTAACACGTCATCGGCGGAGAAAGGGTTAACTCAATGGACGCCAAGGGGGCGCTGTTTACCTTCTGGTTAGAACGGCTCGCTGTAATGCAATGGGGAGAATGCCGTGTTTGCGAGTGCTAAAACTATATGAAATATTATAGCTATGGATCTAATAAACACGTTGATTGTCAGTGAGTTTCTTCCAGTCAACATGCAAAAAACAGGTAATTTTTTCATACATACATTTCCGTTTTATACTGTGGTGAATATGAGTATAGTTCCAGAGCGATTCTGTCTAATCTCAAGAAACTCGAGCAAACCACGCTTCAATGCATTTCCTTAGAAATCGTGCCAGTTGTCGCTTGATTTATGAATCGTTCTGAAAATAACGCTAGATTATCGGTATTATATGTGTCCTCATGCACGAACAGAAGCCGGGGCTGAAAAGTCGCTTCTCCGTGCCTTTGTCGCAGCCAACCGCACGCACACACACACACACACATGCGTGATCGTTATGAAAGAAACATCGGATTAACCCAAGATTGGTAACATAGAGTCCTTACCTCACATCGGATGTACTGCAAAAAGATTCATCCAATTCCTGATCGCCATTCCAAATATTGATTGCGTTTATTGATCCAACGTTATATGTCCAAACCGCATAATCCACGCTGCTCCCAGTCTGCCCAGTCCATGTGTTATAACGATACTGCATGCCCGAGAAAGAAAACCTGGACCGGACTTCTTAGATCAGCGTACAGCCCAAGGGGGAGGGATTCCAATGATGTGCAATACCGTCCGGAAGGCGTTATGTGGCGGTATTGGCCTTTTGCAAGCTCAGACCCATTCCCAATGATAACATCAGGCTGGATGGATGAAAAATGAATGGATATAGCGAATAAAAGAAATAACGATTAAAACCCGACTTTTCTCATGATTGGCGCTCAACCACAGTAAACCGCAGTTAAGGGTGCAATTAGCACCGCACAATCCATTCTTTGTGGATCCCGCCCTTAAAGTGCCTAGAGTTTTTACTGAACTTGGTAGATCTTCTTTTGTCTTCTCTGCCCCTAACTCATGGAATACCCTGCAGGAAACTAACAGGTCGAAAAGTACCATGTGGAAAAAAATCGAATCTACGAATTCCAATCTGGCTTCAGAACATCCCACTCCACTGACACATGCATTGCCTTCTCTATTTGAACGACCACATCAAACAAGAGGTGGACGCGGGCAAATACTGCGGCATGGTCATTATGCTGGACCTACAAAAGGCCTTCGACACTGTCAATCACTCCATTCTGATTGACAAGCTAAAAGCAATTGGTTTTGATAGTCTATCAGTGAGCTGGATGCAATCCTACCTGGAGGGGAGAGAACAGATGGTGGAGGTAAATGGTACCCTATCCCCCCCCTCCCAATGAGCTGTGGTGTTCCACAAGGAAGCATACTTGGACCGCTACTGTTCCTAGCTACTGTCCCAGCTCACAGCTCCGGGGTTGGTGACGAACGCAATCTCAGCTCGGCCACCTAACCGCCCCATCAGTTGAACTATTCTACTATACTTTGAACTACCCTACTATAGTTTAAATATAACCACTATAGTGTATTTATGGAGTATAAATAAAGATTTAATGAACACACCAGCCAGCTTCTCTGCACACATCCTGATCACTCAGCCTGGGAAGCCGTCTGGACCAGCTGCCTTCTGTACATGAATGCGCGTCAACTTCGGGCAATTGATTGATTGATTGATTTTATTTATGGATCCAAAGACACAACAAATCCAAGGGATGACATGGAAAAGTGACAACTTATTTCTAGCATGGTCCCCGATGTTCTTACCAAAGGACATATACAAATAACTATAAAACAACACATAAAGCAAAAGTCCAATACAACAAATCCATATTCTACATATATAAAAACAAGTCAATATCATCCTGACCAAATACCATAAAATAGCCATTTCATTATACCATCATTAAAACAACAATAACAAGTATGACCTGACCGCTATCCAGCCACTTTAACCCAGAGATATGAGCGAACCTGACCTGTGGTGTGTGTGTGTGTAAATGAATGAACCTAAATATGTAGTTTGACTGATAGATAGACAAAATGGGGTTATTTATGTTGATTTAATTTGCTTGTGTTGATGTTTTTGCAAAATGGGTATATTCTGTTTGGTTTTACACAATATGTCTATCGGTGTGTTGTGTGTGTGTAGGGGCAGGTATATATACGATTTTTTCTTCTTCCTGTTCCTTTCGGCCATGGTATTTTTGGTGAATTATATAAATATGTACTGTTGGACTGTGGTAATTCCATGTACGAATAAATGATGATGATGATGATGATGATGATGATGACGATGATGATGATGATGATGATGATGATGATGATGATGATGATGATGATGATGATGGTGATGATGATGATGATGATGATGATGATGATGATGATGATGATGATGAAATATTCCTCTAGAACCTGACAGTTTTATCCTGAGTGGAAGGCTGTTCCACATTGAGATCCCGGTGTAGAAAAATGAGCGAATACTGGCCCTGGTATGTGATAATGACCTCCTATTGTTTTCAACCCTCCTTGCAGTTCTCTGTTTCTGTGTGGCTTTGTCATTGTATGCCCACTAGTGCAGTGCCCATTGGGGGTGTGGCTACTCAGTGACCAGAGCGCTGCTCGTTTTGGTGGTGGTGGTTGGCTTATATTGGTGTGGTTAACCTTTTCTTCTTATATTGCGGTTTGGCTGCTGTGTTCATCCTGGGGAGATTGTATCATGTTTCTTTCTTTTTAAATAACCACATTATTTATACACTTGTAACATAGCATCTGATTCGTCTGACCAGCAGAGAACTTCCTTCACTCTAGGCAAGCAATCGATCCACTCCGAATAAGCAAGCCCCCAACAGTGCTGCAAGCAGCAATATCGGAAGCCAAGTGATTGGCCCATTCTGAACGGCCATGCCCCCAATGGGCACTGCACTAGTGGGCATACAATGACAAAGCCACACAGAAACAGAGAACTGCATGGAGGTTTGAAAACAATAGGAGGTCATTATCACAATGTTTAGTGCACTGTCCATCTCATAGTATCTTCCTTAAAGGGATAGTTCTTTACATGTTTTTCCCATCTGGTTTTTCCAGGAAGATGATCTTCCTGTGCAGGACAGGTTTGCCTTTCCACTTGCTGTAGTTCCTCCAGAGTGGTTGTCTCTGGTAGCCTTAGTCTAGCTAACGTTAGCTTTGCTCATGCTACTAGGCCTATATTTAGCTAATAACAATGAGCTACCATTGCAAATGTAATGGTCCATCTGAAAACAAAGGCTATATTACACCTTTTTATTTTACTACACGTCTCTTGTGGGTCTCAAGTTGTTATGAATTATAATACTGATAATAACATAATGTTCTTATCAGCAAGTCAGAACTAGAAGCATATGATTGAAACCATGTGGCTATCTAGGTACCCATGCATGCTAGTGAAATTTACCCATACACATGATTGGTTGATCCAAATGTAAGTAACATTAGGTGGTCCACATTTGGAAACCGAAGCTGTTGTTATCACCCTCTTGCATTAAAAAGGTGTACCGTAACTTGCCAATGGAATGCTAGAAATTAATTCCCCAAAAATATGTGATCTTGAAGTCCCGATCGTCCCCGTAGTATGTGAGATATAGCAAGCATACACCCAAATTTATACCTGGAAATATAGTGTCCGCCAGACATAATGATAAACCTAATGTATGCACTGTCTATCCTCTGTTATAATAGTCAGACAGTATGCTTCCCCACTTCCAAAAGTAACACTACAACACTGATTGGCAGGAATGGTATTTTTAATCTTAGCAAGATAGGGTTTATTCCAGGCTCACTGATGATGAAGAGTACTTTCTGCATGTTAGAGTTTATTCCAGGTACACAGATCATGAACGGTAATTTCGACATGTTTGTTTATTCCAGGTACACTGATCATGGGGAGTACTTTCTGCATGTTAAGAGTTTATTCTGTATACACTGATGGTGAAGAGTACTTTCTACCTGTTAAGAGTTTATTCCACATACACTCATGGTAAAGAGTACTTTCTACCTGTTAAGAGTTTATTCCACATACACTGATGGTAAAGAGTACTTTCTGCATGATAGTTTATTCCAGGTACACTGATCATGAAGAGTACTTCACATCGCAGCGACAACCAGAACCTGCAGATTCCTCCTGAGCAACGTCAGAAGGATCCGCTCCTTCCTGACAAAAGAAGCCACCCAACTCCTCGTCCAATCAACAGTCATCTCCCGCCTCGACTACTGCAATGCACTGCTTGCTGGCCTCCCGACCACTGCCACTAAGCCTCTTCAACTCATTCAGAACGCAGCGACCCGCCTGATCTCAAACCTACTGAAGTCGGCCCATGTCACCCCACTTCTTAGGGACCTGCACTGGCTCCCCATTGCTGCACGAATCCGCTTCAAGGCCCTCGACCTGGCAATGCTGGCATACCATGCGGCAAAGGGAGCCGCTCCCGCCTACCTCCGGTCAATGGTATCTAACTACACACCCTCAAGACCCCTACGCTCTGCATCTTCTGGCCGCCTCAGACCTACTCCTATACAAGCTCCGGGAAGGTCATCAAAGAGAAGTCGCCTATTCTCAGTCCTTGCCCCACAATGGTGGAATGAACTACCCACCCCAGTTAGGACAGCCGAAACCCGTCCAAACTTCCGCGTTGACTAAAGACGCACTTCTTCAACCATTATCTGAATTAAAAAGAAAAAAGAAAAAAATATCTAACCCTAACTAACCTTACTGTCGTGCACTTGTCCTAATAAACTAACCTACACTGTAGCACTCAACACCTTGATTAACATTGTTACTCAGCTGATAGAGTTGTGCCCTTCCTGATGACTTGTCGTACAGAACTTGTAAGTCGCTTTGGATAAAAGCGTCAGCTAAATGACTAAATGTAAATGTACTCTCAGCATGTTAGAGTTGATTCCAGGTACACTGATCATGAAGAGTACTCTCTGCCTGTTAGAGTTTATTCCATATACACTGATCATGAAGAGTACTTTCTGCATGTTAGAGTTTATTCCACACTGATGGTAAAGAGTACTTGATGTTTTCACAGGCAAGAGAGATGGAGAGGATGGAGCCTCTCATGATGCTTATCCTACTAGCAGGTATTTGTTTGAATGTTCTTGCTTTTGTGTGTGAATGACTGTGTACTGTGCATGTGGGTATGCATGTGTGTGTGTGCAAAGTGTGTGTGATATGAGTGTGTGATGTGTGTGTGTGTGTGTGTGTGTTTCAGATGCTGTGATTTATATAATTCTGTGACATTGTTTTTTGTCCGATATTATATGCTACAAGCATTCTGTCAAGCATGAAGTTTGACAAATGACAAATGCTAAGTGTGTGTGTGTGTGTGTGTGTGTGTGTGTGTGTGTGTGTGTGTGTGTGTGTGTGTGTGTGTGCGTGCGTGCGTGCGTGCGTGCGTTTAAACACGTTAAGATAAGATAACATGTTCCTTTATTGATCTCCTTGGGGAAATTCAGGGATCATAGCAGCATGGGGGAGTTGGGGAGAGGAGGTATGGGCATGGCAATTGTAGAAGACATAAATATAGGCAATACAATTATAGTACAGCTAAAAAACGAAATCACATGTCACATAATGCAGGGCTCTACATGCAACCATTTCATTCGCATTTGCCCCTAAAAATTGATTTGTGCGAACCGGAAAAATCCTTTAGGAGCACAGGGTGCGAGTAATAGCTTTGCGTAGTGGGCACGTCAATGCGCAATTGTCCTTTCATAATAGACACAGAGCAGCGTGGACCTTACATTTGAGAAGCCCTGTGTTCGACAGCTCTGTGACAACTTCTCTCACGAGTTGCGCTGTTTCTATGAAAACTCTGCGTGCAATGGGTCCAATGGTCTAACATGCTTTGCATCCTCGCCATTCCTGCATGCCCATGTTGCGGTAAAAACCTTAACTAATGTTATCTGCTCACTAAGCTAACCTGCTAACGCTAACTAAGCTATCCATGGGAACGCTCAGAGGCATCCAATAGTGTGAGGAAAGGGGGGGCTGAGTGTATATCTCTCTCTCTCTCTCTGCTAACAATCCTGATTCCTGAACCTATTTCATTCAAAAGGAAGATTTTGATGGACATTAGCTATTAGCTATTTAAAAAAATATATTATTTACATTTCAACAGCGTCCAAATATTAAACCTCTTAACCTGTAAAAACCGTGACTGAGTTTGTTCAGCACCTTCTTGATATCATCTATATCATTTTTGGCAATCGAAAAAAACTAATAATCAGGTGAAACTAATGATTGATGATGTTGAAATTTGGGAGTGACAATTGATGATAAATTAAACTGGAAATCACATAAAAAACTAAAGAGAAATATCCAAAATCATTGCAATATTATATGAATACATGAAATATATCACAAGAACTCTTTCCATTTGTTGTACTGTTCGCTCATAGTTCGATACATAACCTACTGTGTGGAGGTATGGGGAAACACATAAAACAAACACTAACCAAATTTGCATAATGCAGAAGAAAGCCATAAGCATTGTGAATCAAGCAGATTACTATGAACCGACAAACACACTATTTATTAAATCAAATGCCTTAAAATTGGAAGATCTTGTCGATCTTAGCACTGCAAAAATAATGTACAAAGCACATAAGCACTCACTTCCAAGTTGCATTCAGAAGTTGTTCCAGACTAGAGAGAGCCGATTATAGACTTAGGGGAACTTATGTATTCAATATCGCAAAGGCAAGGACAAATATAAAAAGTCGATGAATCTGTTAAAGTGGCAAAATGATGTAATAGCTTTGACAAAGAAGTAAAAATGTGTAGTTCGCTACATACTTTTAAGAAATTACTCAAATATAAGGTGATACATACCGTAATTTTCGGACTATAAGCCGCAGCTTTTCCCCCCATTTTTTGACCCTGCGGCTTATATAACGGTGCGGCTAATCTATGGATTTTTACAGCTAACTGGGCGCGCTCCCTCAGCTCTGTGACCGTCAGATCAGACTCCTAAATCTGCTGCAGCAGTGCACGCGTTGCCCCTCCTCCTCCGCCTCACATAACCACGTCAACAAACCATTATGGCAAGAGGAGTGCATGAGCAGCTCAGAGCTCTTCTTTCAACATAACTGAAGCATTAAACAAAATGACCCAGTCAACAAACTATTCACTTTAGTTTATTAATACATGAGGTGTTGTCTAATGTTATCTAGCTACTGATAGCTCCTGATATCATCAGTTTGGCATTCGATTTCGCAGGTGCTGGCTAGCGCTGGCTAACTGGCTATCGTTATGAGAGCTAACGTTGGTAGCTACTGTACCTGGCGCTGGCTAACTGGCTATCGTTATGAGAGCTAACGTTGGTAGCTACTGTACCTGGCGCTGGCTAACTGGCTATCGTTATGAGAGCTAACATTGGTAGCTACTGTACCTGTTTGTTTGTTTGTTTGTTTATTAACACAGTTAAACAGAAGTAAAAACAATACATAATAAGTTATAACGATTGTGAAGGAGAAGTTAGAAGCCTAGAGGCTTATCAAGAACTTCCCCTGTTTTATAAAATCAAACATGCAAAAATACAAAAATATGCATATTATAAAATACCAGAATACATTAAAAAGATTTGTGTTAATACAAACATACATACATGCATATACTGTGTACATAATAATATATAACAACCCACCCACCTGCCTACAAACCTACCCACCCACATAACCAAATGCATACCTACATGTATGACCTATTATCTATCTACTACTTTTGGATGATAATTTTTTTATAGTTTGCTTTAAAAATAAGCAGAGATGGAGATTTCCTCAGCATAGGATCAGCTGCAATCCAAAGATTGGACCCTCTATACCTCACTGAGAACTGCCTAAGTGAAGTACCACAATAAGGTATATGCAGGTCCCTGGATTGACGTGTAGCATATGAATGAACATCTGAATTAAAAGAAGAAAAAAAACGATTAAAACCATTTGGTAGATTGTGACCTGGCGCTGGCTAACTGACTATCGTTATGAGAGCTAACGTTGGTAGCTACTGTACCTGGCGCTGGCTAACTGGCTAATCTTATGAGAGCTAACGTTGGTAGCTACTGTACCTGGCACTGGCTAACTGGCTATCGTTATGAGAGCTAACGTTGGTAGCTACTGTACCTGGCGCTGGCTAACTGGCTATCGTTATGAGAGCTAACGTTGGTAGCTACTGTACCTGGCGCTGGCTAACTGGCTATCGTTATGAGAGCTAACGTTGGTAGCTACTGTACCCGGCGTGGGTTACTGGCTATCGTTATGTGAGCTAACGTTGGTAGCTACTGTACCTGGCACTGGCTAACTGGCTATCGTTCCTGTTTAAACAAAAATGTTAATAAATGGAAGCTTCCTAAAACAGCCATCTCTTTCCCGACAATCCCCTCTGTGCACGAACCCTTACATATGGTAATTAAACATTAAAACACCTGTGGCTTATAGTCCAGTGCGGCTTATATATGTACACATCATTCAATTTAGCTGCTGCGGCTTATATTCAGGTGCGGCTTATAGTGGGAAAATTACGGTAAATATAAAACCTCATTATTATCCTAGTTATATTTGATCTATAACATATCTGTGTTCAAATAGTGACGAAGGGAAAAAGAAAAAAGAAAAAGAAAAACATATATATCTATAAAAAAAGAAAAAGTATACAAAAGAAATAAATAAACATAAATAAACATGTATACGTTTTGTACATAAAACTATGAAACTTTGTAACCTTTGCTAAATGATATACTGAATTATGTTTCTTTTTGTATTTTTGTATTTATTTTTTGTAAATAGTGTAATGTAAAAAGGGTAGGGAATTATAAGCCTCGGCTTCAGCCTACACCTTTTCGGTCATTTCATTTTTTTTTGTTTTTTTGACACATGCAATTTCAATTTTTATTATAGAATATAGAATACCAGGCCTATAAATTACCTTATTATAGCCAACTTGCACATCTATGGATCGGACCAAATCTCCTCTTTCAAATGGCAGAGTTCAATTTGGATTTAGTATCTCCAGGCGTGCAGGACGAACCATGAATGAAATCTACTGTATGTACAGTTCCATTCTTATAATGGATATGGCTCTGCCATTTTGGATCGGATTGCAACGGGGATTGTTGCTAAATGTTCACAGAAGGTATATACACTAACTGTGCTCCAATCTATGCCAATAAATCATCCGCAGATGATTGATCAGGGTTGTAGCCAATGAGTGTAGCTTTCCAATGATACCCCACGTGGGAGTGTGCGAATAAGGGATCTAGGTGAAAGTTGATGAGCGAAAACCAGAAATGAAAAACATTCCGAATTAATGGCCGTAGATGAGAAAATGGAATACCGGAGAGCTTTTTTTTTGGCACACAGTTTACCCAGATCTCTCTAGAAGACTAATTTCTGAATGGATTTTTTGAAAATCTGGACCTGCACTACATAAGACTTCAGGCAATGGATCTGCGGTGTCTTCCAGCTTATACCTATTTTCTTTTTCTTTTCGTTTTGCAACTGCTACAGAAAATGTTTACTCTATTTCATTAGCACTAAAAGTGATTTTCCTTTTTTGCATTAGTAACTTCAGAATGTTATCTTCATGTGCTAAAAGCATAAAGTAAAAAGATAAGCTTTGCAAAAAAAGTATGCAGTCCTCAAAATCAAGTAAAAAAATTGCCACTTTTCTGCCCACCTGTTAAGAGGTTAGAATTGTATAAAGAAAGTTCCATGTTCTGTCATCTAATAATATATTACATTACCTTTCTTATCGGTATCGAAGTCAAAATGTTAGTATCGTGACAACACTACAACATACAAAAGCAGCTCGACAAGCGATATCCTTGCGTCTAGTAGGCATGGGCCAATGTGTGATTTTATTTTGGTGGTATGTGCTATTGCACAGATGTTTGTCCCTTAGTATGCACATGCACACACACACGCACACACATGCATGCATGCACAGTATAATAATGCATGTATTAAATAGTTTGTTAATAAACTCTGTTACTTGAAAATGTTTCACTGTGCTCCTAAATTTCTTTGTGTGCTCCTAAATTATTTCATTTAGGAGCATGTGCTCCTTGGGGAAAAGGTTAGCATAGAGCCCTGTAATGGGAATTTAAATGTGAGCTATCATACACCATTAAATGACCATACTTCTACTGTACAATGCAGTTGAGCATTCTGACATTCTCTCCCACAGGACTAGCAGGAAGATCATCAGCTACCAACAGTACAGCGACACCCACAAATGCAACAATCACTAACTCAACAACAGGTAAAACAAACATTTAACAAGGCATTAATTTAATTAATAATTAATTAATGAAGCCCTTCCCCTAGACTCAGTTTGGAGGAAGGATATACCAGACCTGGAAGTAGATTTTGATTGGGCTGAGGTCTGGGCAAACGTTCGGCTATCGTCACGTAACCCAGATCATCAACAGATTAATCTTAATTTTATTCATAGGACTTCCTATTCGATTGAACCGTATGGGGCTTAAACAAGACTCTCGATGTTCCTTATGTACAAACGTAGATAGTGGTACATTTATGCATATGTATTGGGAATGTCCGCCTGTTAAGATATTTTGGGAAGAAATAACCACACTATTATCAGGATTTTTGTCTTTGACAATACCTGTAATGCCTTCTGTATTGTTGCTGAATGATGTCTCTCAGTTATCACACTCTGTACATATAAAGAGGCTAATCTGGTTTTACGGCTGCCAAAAAGCTAATAGCATCACGCTGGATTCAACCTGATAAAATGTGCCAGAGGGTATGGATTCTTACCTATCTTGATGTGATTTACCTAGAGATATCTACCGCACGAATTCTAGGTGTTAATGAAGCCAGCATACTGTAGCAATCTGGTCAGAAGTGGTGGAGAGGATAAAGCATTATATGAACTATTAATCCTTGGTATCAAACGCAATAATGGATGTATTCAAGGGGGGTCCGGTGGGGGGGTGGGAGAATGAGTAAGAGCATTTATGTGTTTTATAGTGGATTTCTACTGTAAATGTGTGTATGTCATGTCAAAAAAAAATTTAAATTAAAAAACATTTGTTCAAAAAAAACAAGGCATTAATAACTCATTAAATAACAGTTTGTAAATTATCTAACTATTTATAAGGGATAGGTATTCTAAAGTGTTACCCAAAATATCTTTCTTTAAAATAACTAGTAACTTCTTTATACTGTATTTAAACTCATTGAGGGAGACCCTCATTTTCAATGGTGCAGAGTGTACAGTACATAAGCATTACATGTAACAGGACACACACAATCAATTTAAAACAATCATATCATCAATCATAAATATTGTCAGGAAAAATCGAATACAGAAAGCAGTCTTGTCAAGATTAGTTCTAGTTCTGGGAACCTGAAGAACTAGACAATCACTGGATCGTGTTACGTGTGGACCAGTGTTCCATAGTAGCATATATTAGAAATAAGGTGGCAATTTACCAAGTAGGGCTTTATAAATAAACAAATACCAATGATTATTTCGTCTGTCAGATAAAAAGGACCAACCAACCTTATCATAAATAACACAGTGATGAGTGTTATTGTCAGTAATACAACTGGCAACTTTGTCACCAGTCAACAACACAGATCTTGATCAGAGTCAATGCAACAACACCACATATCATTGAAACGTTACTAACAGTCAATGTCACTTCAAGCCTATCAGTCAACACAAAAAATTGATCTTCATCACCAGTCAATGCAACTTCACTACCAGTCAATACAACTGCAACAGCTTTCAATGCCACGCCACCTATTGATAGATCTTCAACCGTAACTGGAAATGTAACTTCACTACCAGAAAATGTAACATCAAACCCACCAGTCACTACAAATTTAACACCAGTCAATATAACTTCATCACTACCGAATGCCACCTCAATACAAATCAATGCAATGTCACCACCAATCAATGGAACATCACCATCAGTCAACACATCACCACCAGTCAATGCAACAGCAGCACCTTTCAATGCAACTGCACCGACTCCAGGTAATGCAACTACACCACCTATAAATGGAACTGCAGCACTGGTGAATGCAACTTCACCACCAGTCAATATGACTTCACCACCACTGGATGCGACCTCAATACAAGTCAATACAACATCACCACCAGTCAATGCAACATCACCATCAGTCAACACATCACCACCAGTCAATGCAACAGCAGTACAAGTCAGTGCAACATCACCACCAGTCAACACAACATCACCATCAGTCAATATACATCACCACCAGTCAATGCAAGACCACCACTTTTCAATGCAACTTCACCCACTCCAGTTAAGGCAACTACACCACCACTAAATAGAACTGCAGCACTGGTAAATGCAACTTCACCACCAGTCAATATACCTTCACCGTCACATAATGCCACCAAAATACAAATCAATGAAACGTCACCACCAGTCAACACAACATCACCAACAGTGACCTCCACGACAACACAACTTCATCACCAGTCAATGCAACTTCACCACCAGTCAACACAACCTCACCACCAGTTAATGCAACTTCAAAACCAATCAACGCAACATCACCAACAGTTAATGCAACTTCATCCTTCCCAACAATCAACGCTACTTCACCAACAGTCAACCTAACTCAAGTCAAGAGTTTTATTTGTCACGGCATACAAGTATACAATGAAATTAAATGAAATAACTTCACCACCAGTCAACACAACTTCACCACCAGCCAACACAACTTCACCACCAGCCAACACAACATCACCGCCAGTGTCCACAACATCACCAATAGGCAGTGTTGGATAAGTTCACTTTCTACATGAACTAGTTCAGTTCACAGTTCACAATTTTTAAAATGAACTAGTTCAGTTCATAGTTCATAATTCAAAATTTTTAAATAAAGTTCATGGTTTCAATAATGAACTAATTTAGTTATTTTTTGTTATTTTTAGATTTTATTTTTTTTATAGATTTTTCACGTACAGTTACTTACATTACAAAAACACACATTGTGACAAGGGGGGTCCTCCAGTTCCTCTCTATGCCATCATCGACACCATAAGCAAGCAAAAACAAAACAAAAAGAAAAACAAGCAAAAAGGAAAGCAAACCAAGACAGGCACTGTACAGTATTGCACTTGCCTCAAGCCCATTCACATGTAGACATACATATATTTATTTTTTCCTATCCTAGGTCTGTCCATACAATGGGGCACTGGGCCTTTAGAAGGATCCGAGAAATTTCAGCAGGAAAATAGTCTAATAGTGGGGCCCACACCTCCTGAAAGGAAGCGTTGTTGCCTCTATGCATTGCACAGTGTCTTTCATGGGGTAGCACACCGAAGATCTCTCTATACCACATTTGTAAAAATGGAGGCTTATCCTTATCCAGTTTATCAGAATGCATTTCCGGGCTGAAAGTAGAAGTGTATCAAATAGTTTGAATTGTAAAGGGTGTCACCCCTCCTACCCAACCCCCCCCCCCCCCTGCAACTTCACCACCAGTCAATATAACTTCACCATCACTGAATGCCACCTCAATACAAGTAAATGCAACGACACCACCAGTCAACACAACATCACCAGTCACTGCAACAGCCCCACCGTTCAATGCAACTTCGACCACTCCAGGTAATGCAACTACACCACCACTAAATGTAACTGCATCACTGGTAAATGCAACTTCACCAACAGTCAATATAACTTCACCACTGAATGTCACCTCAATACAAGTCAATGCAACGTCACCACCAGTCAATACAACATCACCACCAATCAATACATCACCACCAGTAAATTAAATAACACCACCCTTCAATGCATGTTCACCCATAATCACGAATGCATCTTCACCCCGAGCAAATGTAACTTTGATTCCACCAGTCAACATGACTTTGCCAACAATTTCATTTTCAACACTGATCAATGTAACTTCACCACCAGTCAATATAACTTCACCACCACCAAATGCCACCTCAATACAAGTCAAGTCAACATCACCACCAGTCAATGCAACAGCACCACTTTTCAATGCAACTTAACCTCCACTAGGTAATGCAACTAAATGGAACTGCATCACTGGTAAATGCAACTTCACCACCAGTCAATATAACTTCACCACCACCGAATGCCAACTCAATACAAGTCAATGCAACATCACCACCAGGCAATGCAACATCACCATCAATCAACATATCACCATCAATCAACACGTCACCATCAGTCAACACATCACCACCAAATGCCACTTCACTACAAGTCAATGTAACTTCAACACCAGTTGATATAACTTCACCAACACCAAATGCCACCTCAATACAAGTCAATGCAACATCACCACCAGTCACCACAACATCACCACCAGTCAACACATCAACACCAGTAAGTGCAACAGCACCACCTTACAATGCAACTTCACCCCCACTAGGCAATAGCTACACCACCAGTACATGAAACTGCACCACTGGCAAATGCAACGTCACCCCAAATTTGTAATGCATCATCACCTCCAGAAAATTTGACTTTAAATCCACCAGTTAACATGATTTCGCCAACAATTGCACATTCAACACCAATCAATGCAACCTCACCACCAGTCAATACAACTGCAACATTGGTAAATGCAACTTAACCAACAGTGAATATAACTTCACCAATACCGAATGCCACGTCACCACCACTCAACACAACATCATCGTCAGTCAACGCATCACCACCAGTCAATACAACAGCATCAACCTTCAATGCAACTTCTATTAATCGGTAATACATGCACCTCCAGCAAATGTAACTTTAAATCCAACAGTCAACATTAGATTACTAACAATTGCATCTTCAACACCGATCGATGCAACGTCACCACGAGTCAATACAACTGCAACATCGGGCAATGCAACTCCACCATCCATCAATACAACTATATTCCTAACCAATAATAATGGTGTAATAACTACACCACCAGCAAATGTGACTTCCTTCTTAGCAGTCTGTACAACTTCACAGACATTAGATCACTGGTCACTTCAAATTCAGTTGAATGGATCGATTGAGTGCAATGCCGAACATCAGTACAACTTCACAACTTTTGTCCACACATATTTGATATTGAAAACATAAAAAGGCCTAAAATGTGAAAGTATAGAATCTTTATCACATTTTCCCATGTTTTATATACAAAATAGTTTTCTCCAGATAAATAGTAACTGATGTGATCCGATAAATGTAGTAGAGTAAAACGTTACATAATTAATTTGAAATACAGTGAAGTTAATGCAAAAAGTTCCCTAAATTTGAAATACTCAAGTAAAGTACAGGTATATCAAAATGTTACTTTAGTACAATACTTAAATAAATAAATACTTTCCACCACAGACCATCGGGCAACCTTCAACACCATCACATGTAACTGGACTACAAGTCAATGAAACATTGCCACCAGTCAACACAGATTTGCCACCAGTAAATACAACTGCACCACACGTCATTACAAATGTACTAAAAAGCAATGCAACTTCTCTCCCACCAGGTAATCCAACTTCACAAGCCAATGTCACTTCAATCCCATCAGTCAATGCAACATCACCACCAGTCAACACAACATCACCACCAGTCAACACAACATCACCACCAGCCAACACAACATCACCACCAGTGACGACCACAACATCACCAATAGGCAACACAACTTCATCACCAGTCAATGGAACTTCACCACCAGTCAACGCAACTTCACCACCAGTCAACGCAACCTCACCACCAGTTAATGCAACGTCAAAACCAATCAATGCAACGTCACCAGCAGTTAATGCAACTTCTTCCTTCCCAACAATCAACACTACTTCAGCAACAGTCAACATAACTTCACCACCTGTCAACACAACATCACCACCAGTGACCACAACATCACCACTAGGCAACACAACTTCATCACCAGTCAATGCAACTTCACCACCAGTCAACACAACTTCACCACCAGTCAATGCAACCTCACCACCAGTTAATGCAACTTCTTCCTTCTCAACAATCAACGCTACTTCACCAACAGTCAACATAACTTCACCACCAGTCAACACAACTTCACCACCAGTCAACACAACATCACCACCAGTCAACATAACTTCACCACCAGTCAACACAACATCACCACCAGTCAACGCAACATCATCACCAGTCAACACAACTTCACCACCAGTCAATGCAACCTCACCACCAGTTAATGCAACTTCTTCCTTCCCAACAATCAACGCTACTTCACCAACAGTCAACATAACTTCACCACCAGTCAACACAACATCACCGCCAGTCAACACAACTTCACCACCAGTCAACACAACATCACCACCAGTCAACGCAACCTCACCACCAGTTAATGCAACATCTTCCTTCCCAACAATCAACACAACTTCACCACCAGTGACCACAACATCATCACCAGTCAACACAACATCATCACCAGTCAACACAACTTCACCACCAGTCAACACAACATCACCACCAGTCAACACAACATCATCACCAGTCAAGACAACTTCACCACCAGTCAACACAACATCACCACCAGTCAACATAACTTCACCACCAGTCAACACAACATCACCACCAGTCAACGCAACATCATCACCAGTCAACACAACTTCACCACCAGTCAATGCAACCTCACCACCAGTTAATGCAACTTCTTCCTTCCCAACAATCAACGCTACTTCACCAACAGTCAACATAACTTCACCACCAGTCAACACAACATCACCGCCAGTCAACACAACTTCACCACCAGTCAACACAACATCACCACCAGTCAACGCAACCTCACCACCAGTTAATGCAACATCTTCCTTCCCAACAATCAACACAACTTCACCACCAGTGACCACAACATCATCACCAGTCAACACAACATCATCACCAGTCAACACAACTTCACCACCAGTCAACACAACATCACCACCAGTCAACACAACATCATCACCAGTCAAGACAACTTCACCACCAGTCAACACAACATCACCACCAGTCAATACAACTTCACCACCAGTCAACACAACATCACCACCAGTCAACACAACATCACCACCAGTCAACGCAACATCATCACCAGTCAACACAACTTCACCACCAGTCAACACAACATCACCACCAGTCAACACAACTTCACCACCAGTCAACACAACTTCATCACCAGTCAACACAACATCACCACCAGTCAACGCAACATCATCACCAGTCAACATAACTTCACCACCAGTCAACACAACTTCACCACCAGTCAACACAACATCACCACCAGTTAATACAACTTCAAAACCAATCAACGCAACATCACCAACAGTAAATGCAACTTCATCCTTCCCAACAATCAACGCTACTTCAGCAACAGTCAACATAACTTCACCACCAGTTAACACAACGTCACCGCCAGTCAACACAACATCACCGCCAGTCAACACAACATCACCGCCAGTCAATGCAACTTCACCACCAGTCAACGCAACTTCACCACCAGTCAACGCAACTTCTTCCTTCCCAACAATCAACGCTACTTCACCAACAGTCAACACAACTTCACCACCAGTCAACACAACATCACCGCCAGTGACCACAACAACACCACTAGGCAACACAACTTCATCACCAGTCAATGCAACCTCACCACCAGTCAACACAACCTCACAACTACTTAATGCAACTTCAAAACCAATCAATGCAACGTCACCAACAGTTAATGCAACTTCATCTTTCTCAACAATCAACGTGACTTCACCAACAGTCAACATACCTTCACGACCACCAAATGCCACCTCAATACAAGTCAATGCAACATCACCACCTTTCAATGCAACTTCACCCCCACCAGGTAATGCAACTACATCACCACTCAACAGAGGGTTGCCTGCTATGACATTCTTGGAGTACACTTGGAGAACCAACAATCACGTTACATACCCTGAAGGCTGTTTTCTACTATATAATTTTTTATAACTGGACCTTAATTAGTTAGATATAAAACCATTTCTTAATATAAAGGTGTTATAGATACATATTTTTTTAATGTAGAGTAACAATAAAAAAAAAAGAAACATCCACAGAGCTATTAGAAATGTGCGGAATAAAAGTATCGCTTTCTCCCCCAAAATAGTATTGATTCATTAATTTATCATTCAAAGAATTTTAGCGGGTCCAAAATTAATGTTGTTGTTTACATGTTGCAGGCATTTATCCCCCTCCCTACTTCCCAGTTCCCCATGTGGAATGCACCTGATTGGATAAAACATGTGCTGGTGCTCTTGTGCAACATCTAGTGACTGAATGTTTTCTATAGCACCTTTAAAGTAAACAATTAAAGGTAGTATAGGTAGTTTGAGCCACATTGTCAGTTGACACTCGAAGAATGTTATAGCTGACAACCCTCTACACAACATCACCAACAGCCTACACATCTACATCAACATTCAACAGAACAGCACCACCTTTCAATGCAACTTAATCCCCAACATGTAATGCAACTTCACAACTAGTCAACACAACTTCACAAACAGTCAACACAACTTTAATACCAGTCAACATAACTTTTTTTACAATCAAGCCAATGCAACATCACCTCCAGTTTACACAAAGTCAATGGAACCTCACCCCCACCAGGTAATACAACATTCCCTCCAATTAATAGAACTTCACCAACAATCAATTCAACTTCAGCCCAGCCCAATATTGCCACATTGTCACTACTCAACACAACAGAATTACCATTCAACACAACTCTACACCAGAAAGCGCAAGTTAGTCAACATAACTTAATTCAATGCAATAACATGACAGGTCAACACAATGTCACCATTATTCCATGAAACTAATTCAGCACCATCAGTTAATACAACTTTTTACACCCATAATTTATACTTCATCACCAGTCAATGAAACATCATCACCACCGCCACCACCAGCAACGATCATGTCTACAATTGATGTTCCAGCTACAACAACACCTGCCCCAGCACCAGAGCCAAAAGTGCAGCTGAAATTCAAACTGGAACAAAATTTCACAACAGAACTGGAAAACACATCTTCACCAGCATTCCAGGCATTGAAAACATCAGTAGCTTCAGCGGTAAGTCAATGTGTAACTTTTATTCAGCAAAAAATAAAGAATAACGGACATAGAATAAAATGGCATATTTTATGAACACATGCCACTGATATTTCTAATAACCTCAAGAATCTTTGTATTTATGAATTCAACCTGTATTATATAATTGTTCATGTTAAGAAAGTTGCCTTTTTGATAGCTAAACCACAGCATTGGGCTGAAAACCCTCCCAGCCCGTAGAAAAAAGTATCCCTGTGAAAGTTAAATTACCATCATCAAACTAATGGTAGGGAAGGGAACCTTAAAATTGTCCATACAAGCTCTTTTATGTTTGGCATGACCAGTGCTGCAAAATAAATAAAATGTTGAATTAATCTGAAACCATGTACTAATAACTATGATTTGATCCAAATAATAGTGAGTATTTTGCACTTCTTTAGATTGATTTATTTAAATTCTTTATATATATTTTTTTTTTCTTTTTTGTATATTTGCACAGCTGAATAATGTCTACAAAGCACAATTTGGATCCAGTTTCAATCGGACTGAGGTGAAAGGTTTCAGGTATGGAATGATTTTCTTGATTATGTATTAGACATTAACTTGTATAAAAAGTATAAGATTTATACATTCATTTGTTATATTAATAATATTGAAACATGAATCATCAACAAACTGAATGTTGTTAAAATATTTCTATTACAGTAAAGGTTCAGTTGTGGTCAATGCTGAGCTGATATTCAACGATGCCAGCTCCGTACCTGATATCAGCGCTGTGGCAGATACTCTGGTGCAGGCTGCTTCCAGTGGGAATTTCTCCTTCTCTGTGAACACATCTTCTATATTGGTGACAAGTAAGACTAAATGTTTTTTTCATCAACATACGCAGAACCTCTGATGTGATATGTAATTATACATGACTGTTTATTTTGATTTAGAAAGGTGTGCTCAGTAGACCACAAATCTCTACCAGTCGGCAACCACAGATTTATTCACTCTCTCTCTTAGCCCTTTCACACCGAATCACTCTGAGTGCTAATGAAATAGAGTTACAGAGGTTTGAACACACTGAAGTCAAAGTTTTGTTTACTCACATTTCTGTTAACTTATTGCCAGATGCCTGTTTTTGAGTTCCAGCTGAGAGATAGGAGCTGGAAAACATAATGGTTCCATAGCCTGAAGTCTTATCTAGTACAGGTCCAAAGTTGATAACAATCCCACAGAAGATGGGTGTTTTACAAAGGTTTTTGTAATGTGTGTACCGGCGTTAATTTGGCATGATTATCCAAAATGGCCATCTAATATTTAATTGACACCTCTCATAAGTCTTTACCAGTTCATGGGATATGAAAGAGGGTGAGACTTATGTATATATAAATGATGCAATTTAATTAATTTATAATTTTTCTATTGCATGTATATATATCAGGTTCATTATGGCTTGTCCATGATATTTTTTTATTTGAAAGATATTCAAGGATTCCGGTCCTTGGCTTGCCGTTAGCCTATGTGCAAGGTTTCACGCAAATCAACCCTGTAGTTTGCGAGATTAGCTGTGGATAGACAGACAGACACACGCAACCAAACAAATAATACCCTCAGACTACCGCCTGGTGGAGATCATAACTAAGAATTGTTCCTTGTTGTTCATTTATGTTTATTAATAACAACTAAACTGTAATTTACAGGGATTGTGACACCAACTCAAGCTCCTGCCACAGCTGCACCTACAACAGCAGTCAATACAACATTGCCAGTCAACACAACATCACCGCCAGTCAACACAACATCACCGCCAGTCAATGCAACTTCACCACCAGTCAACGCAACTTCACCACCAGTCAACGCAACTTCTTCCTTCCCAACAATCAACGCTACTTCACCAACAGTCAACACAACTTCACCACCAGTCAACACAACATCACCGCCTGTGACCACAACAACACCACTAGGCAACACAACTTCATCACCAGTCAATGCAACCTCACCACCAGTCAACGCAACCTCACAACCACTTAATGCAACTTCAAAACCAATCAACGCAACGTCACCAACAGTTAATGCAACTTCATCTTTCTCAACAATCAACGTGACTTCACCAACAGTCAACATACCTTCACGACCACCAAATGCCACCTCAATACAAGTCAATGCAACATCACCACCTTTCAATGCAACTTCACCCCCACCAGGTAATACAACTACATCACCACTCAACAGAGGGTTGCCTGCTATGACATTCTTGGAGTACACTTGGAGAACCAACAATCACGTTACATACCCTGAAGGCTGTTTTCTACTATATAATTTTTTATAACTGGACCTTAATTAGTTAGATATAAAACCATTTCTTAATATAAAGGTGTTATAGATACATATTTATTTTATGTAGAGTAACAATAAAAAAAAAAAGAAACATCCACAGAGCTATTAGAAATGTGCGGAATAAAAGTATCGCTTTCTCCCCCAAAATAGTATTGATTCATTCAATTATCATTCAAAGAATTTTAGCGGGTCCAAAATTAATGTTGTTGTTTACATGTTGCAGGCATTTATCCCCCTCCCTACTTCCCAGTTCCCCATGTGGAATGCACCTGATTGGATAAAACATGTGCTGGTGCTCTTGTGCAACATGTAGTAACTGAATGTTTTCTATAGCACCTTTAAAGTAAACAATTAAAGGTAGTATAGGTAGTTTGAGCCACATTGTCAGTTGACACTCGAAGAATGTTATAGCTGACAACCCTCTACACAACATCACCAACAGCCTACACATCTACATCAACATTCAACAGAACAGCACCACCTTTCAATGCAACTTAATCCCCAACATGTAATGCAACTTCACAACTAGTCAACACAACTTCACAAACAGTCAACACAACTTTAATACCAGTCAACATAACTTTTTTTTACAATCAAGCCAATGCAACATCACCTCCAGTTTACACAAAGTCAATGCAACCTCACCCCCACCAGGTAATACAACATGCCCTCCAATTAATAAAACTTCACCAACAATCAATTCAACTTCAGCCCAGCCCAATATTGCCACATTGTCACTACTCAACACAACAGAATTACCATTCAACACAACTCTACACCAGAAAGTGCAAGTTAGTCAACATAACTTAATTCAATGCAATACCATGACAGGTCAACACAATGTCACCATTATTCCATGAAACTAATTCAGCACCATCAGTTAATACAACTTTTTACACCCATAATTTATACTTCATCACCAGTCAATGAAACATCATCACCACCGCCACCACCAGCAACGATCATGTCTACAATTGATGTTCCAGCTACAACAACACCTGCCCCAGCACCAGAGCCAAAAGTTCAGCTGGAATTCAAGCTGGAACAAAATTTCACAACAGAACTGGAAAACACATCTTCACCAGCATTCCAGGCATTGAAAACATCAGTAGCTTCAGCGGTAAGTCAATGTGTAACTTTTATTCAGCAAAAAATTAAGAATAACGGACATAGAATAAAATGGCATATTTTATGAACACATGCCACTGATATTTCTAATAACCTCAAGAATCTTTGTATTTATGAATTCAACCTGTATTATATAATTGTTCATGTTAAGAAAGTTGCCTTTTTGATAGCTAAACCACAGCATTGGGCTGAAAACCCTCCCAGCCCGTAGAAAAAAGTATCCCTGTGAAAGTTAAATTACCATCATCAAACTAATGGTAGGGAAGGGAACTTTAAAATTGTCCATACAAGCTCTTTTATGTTTGGCATGACCAGTGCTGCAAAATAAATAAAATGTTGAATTAATCTGAAACAATGTACTAATAACTATGATTTGATCCAAATAATAGTGAGTATTTTGCACTTCTTTAGATTGATTTAAATTCTTTATATATATATATATTTTTTTTTGTTTTGTATATTTGCACAGCTGAATAATGTCTACAAAGCACAATTTGGATCCAGTTTCAATCGGACTGAGGTGAAAGGTTTCAGGTATGGAATGATTTTCTTGATTATGTATTAGACATTAACTTGTATAAAAAGTATAAGATTTATACATTCATTTGTTATATTAATAATATTGAAACATGAATCATCAACAAACTGAATGATGTTAAAATATTTCTATTACAGTAAAGGTTCAGTTGTGGTCAATGCTGAGCTGATATTCAACGATGCCAGCTCCGTACCTGATATCAGCGCTGTGGCAGATACTCTGGTGCAGGCTGCTTCCAGTGGGAATTTCTCCTTCTCTGTGAACACATCTTCTATATTGGTGACAAGTAAGACTAAATGTTTTTTTCATCAACATACGCAGAACCTCTGATGTGATATGTAATTATACATGACTGTTTATTTTGATTTAGAAAGGTGTGCTCAGTAGACCACAAATCTCTACCAGTCGGCAACCACAGATTTATTCACTCTCTCTCTTAGCCCTTTCACACCGAATCACTCTGAGTGCTAATGAAATAGAGTTACAGAGGTTTGAACACACTGAAGTCAAAGTTTTGTTTACTCACATTTCTGTTAACTTATTGCCAGATGCCTGTTTTTGAGTTCCAGCTGAGAGATAGGAGCTGGAAAACATAATGGTTCCATAGCCTGAAGTCTTATCTAGTACAGGTCCAAAGTTGATAACAATCCCACAGAAGATGAGTGTTTTACAAAGGTTTTTGTAATGTGTGTACCGGCGTTAATTTGGCATGATTATCCAAAATGGCCATCTAATATTTAATTGACACCTCTCATAAGTCTTTACCAGTTCATGGGATATGAAAGAGGGTGAGACTTATGTATATATAAATGATGCAATTTAATTAATTTATAATTTTTCTATTGCATGTATATATATCAGGTTCATTATGGCTTGTCCATGATATTTTTTTATTTGAAAGATATTCAAGGATTCCGGTCCTTGGCTTGCTGTTAGCCTATGTGCAAGGTTTCACGCAAATCAACCCTGTAGTTTGCGAGATTAGCTGTGGATAGACAGACAGACACACGCAACCAAACAAATAATACCCTCAGACTACCGCCTGGTGGAGATCATAACTAAGAATTGTTCCTTGTTGTTCATTTATGTTTATTAATAACAACTAAACTGTAATTTACAGGGATTGTGACACCAACTCAAGCTCCTGCCACAGCTGCACCTACAACAGCAGTCAATACAACATTGCCAGTCAACACAACATCACCGCCAGTCAACACAACATCACCGCCAGTCAATGCAACTTCACCACCAGTCAACGCAACTTCACCACCAGTCAACGCAACTTCTTCCTTCCCAACAATCAACGCTACTTCACCAACAGTCAACACAACTTCACCACCAGTCAACACAACATCACCGCCTGTGACCACAACAACACCACTAGGCAACACAACTTCATCACCAGTCAATGCAACCTCACCACCAGTCAACGCAACCTCACGACCACTTAATGCAACTTCAAAACCAATCAACGCAACGTCACCAACAGTTAATGCAACTTCATCTTTCTCAACAATCAACGTGACTTCACCAACAGTCAACATACCTTCTCGACCACCAAATGCCACCTCAATACAAGTCAATGCAACATCACCACCTTTCAATGCAACTTCACCCCCACCAGGTAATGCAACTACATCACCACTCAACAGAGGGTTGCCTGCTATGACATTCTTGGAGTACACTTGGAGAACCAACAATCACGTTACATACCCTGAAGGCTGTTTTCTACTATATAATTTTTTATAACTGGACCTTAATTAGTTAGATATAAAACCATTTCTTAATATAAAGGTGTTATAGATACATATTTATTTTATGTAGAGTAACAATAAAAAAAAAGAAACATCCACAGAGCTATTAGAAATGTGCGGAATAAAAGTATCGCTTTCTCCCCCAAAATAGTATTGATTCATTCATTTATCATTCAAAGAATTTTAGCGGGTCCAAAATTAATGTAGTTGTTTACATGTTGCAGGCATTTATCCACCTCCCTACTTCCCAGTTCCCCATGTGGAATGCACCTGATTGGATAAAACATGTGCTGGTGCTCTTGTGCAACATGTAGTAACTGAATGTTTTCTATAGCACCTTTAAAGTAAACAATTAAAGGTAGTATAGGTAGTTTGAGCCACATTGTCAGTTGACACTCGAAGAATGTTATAGCTGACAACCCTCTACACAACATCACCAACAGCCTACACATCTACATCAACATTCAACAGAACAGCACCACCTTTCAATGCAACTTAATCCCCAACATGTAATGCAACTTCACAACTAGTCAACACAACTTCACAAACAGTCAACACAACTTTAATACCAGTCAACATAACTTTTTTTTACAATCAAGCCAATGCAACATCACCTCCAGTTTACACAAAGTCAATGCAACCTCACCCCCACCAGGTAATACAACATGCCCTCCAATTAATAAAATTCACCAACAATCAATTCAACTTCAGCCCAGCCCAATATTGCCACATTGTCACTACTCAACACAACAGAATTACCATTCAACACAACTCTACACCAGAAAGTGCAAGTTAGTCAACATAACTTAATTCAATGCAATAACATGACAGGTCAACACAATGTCACCATTATTCCATGAAACTAATTCAGCACCATCAGTTAATACAACTTTTTACACCCATAATTTATACTTCATCACCAGTCAATGAAACATCATCACCACCGCCACCACCAGCAACGATCATGTCTACAATTGATGTTCCAGCTACAACAACACCTGCCCCAGCACCAGAGCCAAAAGTTCAGCTGGAATTTAAGCTGGAACAAAATTTCACAACAGAACTGGAAAACACATCTTCACCAGCATTCCAGGCATTGAAAACATCAGTAGCTTCAGCGGTAAGTCAATGTGTAACTTTTATTCAGCAAAAAATTAAGAATAACGGACACTGATATTTCTAATAACCTCAATAATCTTTGTATTTATGAATTCAACCTGTATTATATAATTGTTCATGTTAAGAAAGTTGCCTTTTTGATAGCTAAACCACAGCATTGGGCTGAAAACCCTCCCAGCCCGTAGAAAAAAGTATCCCTGTGAAAGTTAAATTACCATCATCAAACTAATGGTAGGGAAGGGAACCTTAAAATTGTCCATACAAGCTCTTTTATGTTTGGCATGACCAGTGCTGCAAAATAAATAAAATGTTGAATTAATCTGAAACCATGTACTAATAACTATGATTTGATCCAAATAATAGTGAGTATTTTGCACTTCTTTAGATTGATTTATTTAAATTCTTTATATATATATTTTTTTTTTGTTTTGTATATTTGCACAGCTGAATAATGTCTACAAAGCACAATTTGGATCCAGTTTCAATCGGACTGAGGTGAAAGGTTTCAGGTATGGAATGATTTTCTTGATTATGTATTAGACATTAACTTGTATAAAAAGTATAAGATTTATACATTCATTTGTTATATTAATAATATTGAAACATGAATCATCAACAAACTGAATGATGTTAAAATATTTCTATTACAGTAAAGGTTCAGTTGTGGTCAATGCTGAGCTGATATTCAACGATGCCAGCTCCGTACCTGATATCAGCGCTGTGGCAGATACTCTGGTGCAGGCTGCTTCCAGTGGGAATTTCTCCTTCTCTGTGAACACATCTTCTATATTGGTGACAAGTAAGACTAAATGTTTTTTTCATCAACATACGCAGAACCTCTGATGTGATATGTAATTATACATGACTGTTTATTTTGATTTAGAAAGGTGTGCTCAGTAGACCACAAATCTCTACCAGTCGGCAACCACAGATTTATTCACTCTCTCTCTTAGCCCTTTCACACCGAATCACTCTGAGTGCTAATGAAATAGAGTTACAGAGGTTTGAACACACTGAAGTCAAAGTTTTGTTTACTCACATTTCTGTTAACTTATTGCCAGATGCCTGTTTTTGAGTTCCAGCTGAGAGATAGGAGCTGGAAAACATAATGGTTCCATAGCCTGAAGTCTTATCTAGTACAGGTCCAAAGTTGATAACAATCCCACAGAAGATGAGTGTTTTACAAAGGTTTTTGTAATGTGTGTACCGGCGTTAATTTGGCATGATTATCCAAAATGGCCATCTAATATTTAATTGACACCTCTCATAAGTCTTTACCAGTTCATGGGATATGAAAGAGGGTGAGACTTATGTATATATAAATGATGCAATTTAATTAATTTATAATTTTTCTATTGCATGTATATATATCAGGTTCATTATGGCTTGTCCATGATATTTTTTTATTTGAAAGATATTCAAGGATTCCGGTCCTTGGCTTGCTGTTAGCCTATGTGCAAGGTTTCACGCAAATCAACCCTGTAGTTTGCGAGATTAGCTGTGGATAGACAGACAGACACACGCAACCAAACAAATAATACCCTCAGACTACCGCCTGGTGGAGATCATAACTAAGAATTGTTCCTTGTTGTTCATTTATGTTTATTAATAACAACTAAACTGTAATTTACAGGGATTGTGACACCAACTCAAGCTCCTGCCACAGCTGCACCTACAACAGCAGTCAATACAACATTGCCAGTCAACACAACATCACCGCCAGTCAACACAACATCACCGCCAGTCAATGCAACTTCACCACCAGTCAACGCAACTTCACCACCAGTCAACGCAACTTCTTCCTTCCCAACAATCAACGCTACTTCACCAACAGTCAACACAACTTCACCACCAGTCAACACAACATCACCGCCTGTGACCACAACAACACCACTAGGCAACACAACTTCATCACCAGTCAATGCAACCTCACCACCAGTCAACGCAACCTCACGACCACTTAATGCAACTTCAAAACCAATCAACGCAACGTCACCAACAGTTAATGCAACTTCATCTTTCTCAACAATCAACGTGACTTCACCAACAGTCAACATACCTTCTCGACCACCAAATGCCACCTCAATACAAGTCAATGCAACATCACCACCTTTCAATGCAACTTCACCCCCACCAGGTAATGCAACTACATCACCACTCAACAGAGGGTTGCCTGCTATGACATTCTTGGAGTACACTTGGAGAACCAACAATCACGTTACATACCCTGAAGGCTGTTTTCTACTATATAATTTTTTATAACTGGACCTTAATTAGTTAGATATAAAACCATTTCTTAATATAAAGGTGTTATAGATACATATTTATTTTATGTAGAGTAACAATAAAAAAAAAGAAACATCCACAGAGCTATTAGAAATGTGCGGAATAAAAGTATCGCTTTCTCCCCCAAAATAGTATTGATTCATTCATTTATCATTCAAAGAATTTTAGCGGGTCCAAAATTAATGTAGTTGTTTACATGTTGCAGGCATTTATCCACCTCCCTACTTCCCAGTTCCCCATGTGGAATGCACCTGATTGGATAAAACATGTGCTGGTGCTCTTGTGCAACATGTAGTAACTGAATGTTTTCTATAGCACCTTTAAAGTAAACAATTAAAGGTAGTATAGGTAGTTTGAGCCACATTGTCAGTTGACACTCGAAGAATGTTATAGCTGACAACCCTCTACACAACATCACCAACAGCCTACACATCTACATCAACATTCAACAGAACAGCACCACCTTTCAATGCAACTTAATCCCCAACATGTAATGCAACTTCACAACTAGTCAACACAACTTCACAAACAGTCAACACAACTTTAATACCAGTCAACATAACTTTTTTTTACAATCAAGCCAATGCAACATCACCTCCAGTTTACACAAAGTCAATGCAACCTCACCCCCACCAGGTAATACAACATGCCCTCCAATTAATAAAATTCACCAACAATCAATTCAACTTCAGCCCAGCCCAATATTGCCACATTGTCACTACTCAACACAACAGAATTACCATTCAACACAACTCTACACCAGAAAGTGCAAGTTAGTCAACATAACTTAATTCAATGCAATAACATGACAGGTCAACACAATGTCACCATTATTCCATGAAACTAATTCAGCACCATCAGTTAATACAACTTTTTACACCCATAATTTATACTTCATCACCAGTCAATGAAACATCATCACCACCGCCACCACCAGCAACGATCATGTCTACAATTGATGTTCCAGCTACAACAACACCTGCCCCAGCACCAGAGCCAAAAGTTCAGCTGGAATTCAAGCTGGAACAAAATTTCACAACAGAACTGGAAAACACATCTTCACCAGCATTCCAGGCATTGAAAACATCAGTAGCTTCAGCGGTAAGTCAATGTGTAACTTTTATTCAGCAAAAAATTAAGAATAACGGACACTGATATTTCTAATAACCTCAATAATCTTTGTATTTATGAATTCAACCTGTATTATATAATTGTTCATGTTAAGAAAGTTGCCTTTTTGATAGCTAAACCACAGCATTGGGCTGAAAACCCTCCCAGCCCGTAGAAAAAAGTATCCCTGTGAAAGTTAAATTACCATCATCAAACTAATGGTAGGGAAGGGAACCTTAAAATTGTCCATACAAGCTCTTTTATGTTTGGCATGACCAGTGCTGCAAAATAAATAAAATGTTGAATTAATCTGAAACCATGTACTAATAACTATGATTTGATCCAAATAATAGTGAGTATTTTGCACTTCTTTAGATTGATTTATTTAAATTCTTTATATATATATATTTTTTTGTTTTGTATATTTGCACAGCTGAATAATGTCTACAAAGCACAATTTGGATCCAGTTTCAATCGGACTGAGGTGAAAGGTTTCAGGTATGGAATGATTTTCTTGATTATGTATTAGACATTAACTTGTATAAAAAGTATAAGATTTATACATTCATTTGTTATATTAATAATATTGAAACATGAATCATCAACAAACTGAATGATGTTAAAATATTTCTATTACAGTAAAGGTTCAGTTGTGGTCAATGCTGAGCTGATATTCAACGATGCCAGCTCCGTACCTGATATCAGCGCTGTGGCAGATACTCTGGTGCAGGCTGCTTCCAGTGGGAATTTCTCCTTCTCTGTGAACACATCTTCTATATTGGTGACAAGTAAGACTAAATGTTTTTTTCATCAACATACGCAGAACCTCTGATGTGATATGTAATTATACATGACTGTTTATTTTGATTTAGAAAGGTGTGCTCAGTAGACCACAAATCTCTACCAGTCGGCAACCACAGATTTATTCCCTCTCTCTCTTAGCCCTTTCACACCGAATCACTCTGAGTGCTAATGAAATAGAGTTACAGAGGTTTGAACACACTGAAGTCAAAGTTTTGTTTACTCACATTTCTGTTAACTTATTGCCAGATGCCTGTTTTTGAGTTCCAGCTGAAAGATAGGAGCTGGAAAACATAATGGTTCCATAGCCTGAAGTCTTATCTAGTACAGGTCCAAAGTTGATAACAATCCCACAGAAGATGAGTGTTTTACAAAGGTTTTTGTAATGTGTGTACCGACGTTAATTTGGCATGATTATCCAAAATGGCCATCTAATATTTAATTGACACCTCTCATAAGTCTTTACCAGTTCATGGGATATGAAAGAGGGTGAGACTTATGTATATATAAATGATGCAATTTAATTAATTTATAATTTTTCTATTGCATGTATATATATCAGGTTCATTATGGCTTGTCCATGATATTTTTTTATTTGAAAGATATTCAAGGATTCCGGTCCTTGGCTTGCTGTTAGCCTATGTGCAAGGTTTCACGCAAATCAACCCTGTAGTTTGCGAGATTAGCTGTGGATAGACAGACAGACACACGCAACCAAACAAATAATACCCTCAGACTACCGCCTGGTGGAGATCATAACTAAGAATTGTTCCTTGTTGTTCATTTATGTTTATTAATAACAACTAAACTGTAATTTACAGGGATTGTGACACCAACTCAAGCTCCTGCCACAGCTGCACCTACAACAGCAGTCAATACAACATTGCCAGTCAACACAACATCACCGCCAGTCAACACAACATCACCGCCAGTCAATGCAACTTCACCACCAGTCAACGCAACTTCACCACCAGTCAACGCAACTTCTTCCTTCCCAACAATCAACGCTACTTCACCAACAGTCAACACAACTTCACCACCAGTCAACACAACATCACCGCCTGTGACCACAACAACACCACTAGGCAACACAACTTCATCACCAGTCAATGCAACCTCACCACCAGTCAACGCAACCTCACGACCACTTAATGCAACTTCAAAACCAATCAACGCAACGTCACCAACAGTTAATGCAACTTCATCTTTCTCAACAATCAACGTGACTTCACCAACAGTCAACATACCTTCACGACCACCAAATGCCACCTCAATACAAGTCAATGCAACATCACCACCTTTCAATGCAACTTCACCCCCACCAGGTAATGCAACTACATCACCACTCAACAGAGGGTTGCCTGCTATGACATTCTTGGAGTACACTTGGAGAACCAACATTCACGTTACATACCCTGAAGGCTGTTTTCTACTATATAATTTTTTATAACTGGACCTTAATTAGTTAGATATAAAACCATTTCTTAATATAAAGGTGTTATAGATACATATTTATTTTATGTAGAGTAACAATAAAAAAAAAGAAACATCCACAGAGCTATTAGAAATGTGCGGAATAAAAGTATCGCTTTCTCCCCCAAAATAGTATTGATTCATTCATTTATCATTCAAAGAATTTTAGCGGGTCCAAAATTAATGTAGTTGTTTACATGTTGCAGGCATTTATCCCCCTCCCTACTTCCCAGTTCCCCATGTGGAATGCACCTGATTGGATAAAACATGTGCTGGTGCTCTTGTGCAACATGTAGTAACTGAATGTTTTCTATCGCACCTTTAAAGTAAACAATTAAAGGTAGTATAGGTAGTTTGAGCCACATTGTCAGTTGACACTCAAAGAATGTTATAGCTGACAACCCTCTACACAACATCACCAACAGCCTACACATCTACATCAACATTCAACAGAACAGCACCACCTTTCAATGCAACTTAATCCCCAACATGTAATGCAACTTCACAACTAGTCAACACAACTTCACAAACAGTCAACACAACTTTAATACCAGTCAACATAACTTTTTTTTACAATCAAGCCAATGCAACATCACCTCCAGTTTACACAAAGTCAATGCAACCTCACCCCCACCAGGTAATACAACATGCCCTCCAATTAATAAAATTCACCAACAATCAATTCAACTTCAGCCCAGCCCAATATTGCCACATTGTCACTACTCAACACAACAGAATTACCATTCAACACAACTCTACACCAGAAAGTGCAAGTTAGTCAACATAACTTAATTCAATGCAATAACATGACAGGTCAACACAATGTCACCATTATTCCATGAAACTAATTCAGCACCATCAGTTAATACAACTTTTTACACCCATAATTTATACTTCATCACCAGTCAATGAAACATCATCACCACCGCCACCACCAGCAACGATCATGTCTACAATTGATGTTCCAGCTACAACAACACCTGCCCCAGCACCAGAGCCAAAAGTTCAGCTGGAATTCAAGCTGGAACAAAATTTCACAACAGAACTGGAAAACACATCTTCACCAGCATTCCAGGCATTGAAAACATCAGTAGCTTCAGCGGTAAGTCAATGTGTAACTTTTATTCAGCAAAAAATTAAGAATAACGGACACTGATATTTCTAATAACCTCAATAATCTTTGTATTTATGAATTCAACCTGTATTATATAATTGTTCATGTTAAGAAAGTTGCCTTTTTGATAGCTAAACCACAGCATTGGGCTGAAAACCCTCCCAGCCCGTAGAAAAAAGTATCCCTGTGAAAGTTAAATTACCATCATCAAACTAATGGTAGGGAAGGGAACCTTAAAATTGTCCATACAAGCTCTTTTATGTTTGGCATGACCAGTGCTGCAAAATAAATAAAATGTTGAATTAATCTGAAACAATGTACTAATAACTATGATTTGATCCAAATAATAGTGAGTATTTTGCACTTCTTTAGATTGATTTAAATTCTTTATATATATATTTTTGTTTTGTTTTGTATATTTGCACAGCTGAATAATGTCTACAAAGCACAATTTGGATCCAGTTTCAATCGGACTGAGGTGAAAGGTTTCAGGTATGGAATGATTTTCTTGATTATGTATTAGACATTAACTTGTATAAAAAGTATAAGATTTATACATTCATTTGTTATATTAATAATATTGAAACATGAATCATCAACAAACTGAATGATGTTAAAATATTTCTATTACAGTAAAGGTTCAGTTGTGGTCAATGCTGAGCTGATATTCAACGATGCCAGCTCCGTACCTGATATCAGCGCTGTGGCAGATACTCTGGTGCAGGCTGCTTCCAGTGGGAATTTCTCCTTCTCTGTGAACACATCTTCTATATTGGTGACAAGTAAGACTAAATGTTTTTTTCATCAACATACGCAGAACCTCTGATGTGATATGTAATTATACATGACTGTTTATTTTGATTTAGAAAGGTGTGCTCAGTAGACCACAAATCTCTACCAGTCGGCAACCACAGATTTATTCACTCTCTCTCTTAGCCCTTTCACACCGAATCACTCTGAGTGCTAATGAAATAGAGTTACAGAGGTTTGAACACACTGAAGTCAAAGTTTTGTTTACTCACATTTCTGTTAACTTATTGCCAGATGCCTGTTTTTGAGTTCCAGCTGAGAGATAGGAGCTGGAAAACATAATGGTTCCATAGCCTGAAGTCTTATCTAGTACAGGTCCAAAGTTGATAACAATCCCACAGAAGATGAGTGTTTTACAAAGGTTTTTGTAATGTGTGTACCGGCGTTAATTTGGCATGATTATCCAAAATGGCCATCTAATATTTAATTGACACCTCTCATAAGTCTTTACCAGTTCATGGGATATGAAAGAGGGTGAGACTTATGTATATATAAATGATGCAATTTAATTAATTTATAATTTTTCGATTGCATGTATATATATCAGGTTCATTATGGCTTGTCCATGATATTTTTTTATTTGAAAGATATTCAAGGATTCCGGTCCTTGGCTTGCTGTTAGCCTATGTGCAAGGTTTCACGCAAATCAACCCTGTAGTTTGCGAGATTAGCTGTGGATAGACAGACAGACACACGCAACCAAACAAATAATACCCTCAGACTACCGCCTGGTGGAGATCATAACTAAGAATTGTTCCTTGTTGTTCATTTATGTTTATTAATAACAACTAAACTGTAATTTACAGGGATTGTGACACCAACTCAAGCTCCTGCCACAGCTGCACCTACAACAGCAGTCAATACAACATTGCCAGTCAACACAACATCACCGCCAGTCAACACAACATCACCGCCAGTCAATGCAACTTCACCACCAGTCAACGCAACTTCACCACCAGTCAACGCAACTTCTTCCTTCCCAACAATCAACGCTACTTCACCAACAGTCAACACAACTTCACCACCAGTCAACACAACATCACCGCCTGTGACCACAACAACACCACTAGGCAACACAACTTCATCACCAGTCAATGCAACCTCACCACCAGTCAACGCAACCTCACGACCACTTAATGCAACTTCAAAACCAATCAACGCAACGTCACCAACAGTTAATGCAACTTCATCTTTCTCAACAATCAACATGACTTCACCAACAGTCAACATACCTTCACGACCACCAAATGCCACCTCAATACAAGTCAATGCAACATCACCACCTTTCAATGCAACTTCACCCCCACCAGGTAATGCAACTACATCACCACTCAACAGAGGGTTGCCTGCTATGACATTCTTGGAGTACACTTGGAGAACCAACAATCACGTTACATACCCTGAAGGCTGTTTTCTACTATATAATTTTTTATAACTGGACCTTAATTAGTTAGATATAAAACCATTTCTTAATATAAAGGTGTTATAGATACATATTTATTTTATGTAGAGTAACAATAAAAAAAAAGAAACATCCACAGAGCTATTAGAAATGTGCGGAATAAAAGTATCGCTTTCTCCCCCAAAATAGTATTGATTCATTCATTTATCATTCAAAGAATTTTAGCGGGTCCAAAATTAATGTAGTTGTTTACATGTTGCAGGCATTTATCCCCCTCCCTACTTCCCAGTTCCCCATGTGGAATGCACCTGATTGGATAAAACATGTGCTGGTGCTCTTGTGCAACATGTAGTAACTGAATGTTTTCTATAGCACCTTTAAAGTAAACAATTAAAGGTAGTATAGGTAGTTTGAGCCACATTGTCAGTTGACACTCAAAGAATGTTATAGCTGACAACCCTCTACACAACATCACCAACAGCCTACACATCTACATCAACATTCAACAGAACAGCACCACCTTTCAATGCAACTTAATCCCCAACATGTAATGCAACTTCACAACTAGTCAACACAACTTCACAAACAGTCAACACAACTTTAATACCAGTCAACACAACTTTTTTTTACAATCAAGCCAATGCAACATCACCTCCAGTTTACACAAAGTCAATGCAACCTCACCCCCACCAGGTAATACAACATGCCCTCCAATTAATAAAATTCACCAACAATCAATTCAACTTCAGCCCAGCCCAATATTGCCACATTGTCACTACTCAACACAACAGAATTACCATTCAACACAACTCTACACCAGAAAGTGCAAGTTAGTCAACATAACTTAATTCAATGCAATAACATGACAGGTCAACACAATGTCACCATTATTCCATGAAACTAATTCAGCACCATCAGTTAATACAACTTTTTACACCCATAATTTATACTTCATCACCAGTCAATGAAACATCATCACCACCGCCACCACCAGCAACGATCATGTCTACAATTGATGTTCCAGCTACAACAACACCTGCCCCAGCACCAGAGCCAAAAGTTCAGCTGGAATTCAAGCTGGAACAAAATTTCACAACAGAACTGGAAAACACATCTTCACCAGCATTCCAGGCATTGAAAACATCAGTAGCTTCAGCGGTAAGTCAATGTGTAACTTTTATTCAGCAAAAAATTAAGAATAACGGACACTGATATTTCTAATAACCTCAATAATCTTTGTATTTATGAATTCAACCTGTATTATATAATTGTTCATGTTAAGAAAGTTGCCTTTTTGATAGCTAAACCACAGCATTGGGCTGAAAACCCTCCCAGCCCGTAGAAAAAAGTATCCCTGTGAAAGTTAAATTACCATCATCAAACTATAGGGAAGGGAACCTTAAAATTGTCCATACAAGCTCTTTTATGTTTGGCATGACCAGTGCTGCAAAATAAATAAAATGTTGAATTAATCTGAAACCATGTACTAATAACTATGATTTGATCCAAATAATAGTGAGTATTTTGCACTTCTTTAGATTGATTTATTTAAATTCTTTATATATATATATATTTTTTTGTTTTGTATATTTGCACAGCTGAATAATGTCTACAAAGCACAATTTGGATCCAGTTTCAATCGGACTGAGGTGAAAGGTTTCAGGTATGGAATGATTTTCTTGATTATGTATTAGACATTAACTTGTATAAAAAGTATAAGATTTATACATTCATTTGTTATATTAATAATATTGAAACATGAATCATCAACAAACTGAATGATGTTAAAATATTTCTATTACAGTAAAGGTTCAGTTGTGGTCAATGCTGAGCTGATATTCAACGATGCCAGCTCCGTACCTGATATCAGCGCTGTGGCAGATACTCTGGTGCAGGCTGCTTCCAGTGGGAATTTCTCCTTCTCTGTGAACACATCTTCTATATTGGTGACAAGTAAGACTAAATGTTTTTTTCATCAACATACGCAGAACCTCTGATGTGATATGTAATTATACATGACTGTTTATTTTGATTTAGAAAGGTGTGCTCAGTAGACCACAAATCTCTACCAGTCGGCAACCACATATTTATTCACTCTCTCTCTTAGCCCTTTCACACCGAATCACTCTGAGTGCTAATGAAATAGAGTTACAGAGGTTTGAACACACTGAAGTCAAAGTTTTGTTTACTCACATTTCTGTTAACTT
Organism: Notolepis coatsorum; assembly: GCF_963971535.1. Taxonomy (NCBI): domain Eukaryota; kingdom Metazoa; phylum Chordata; class Actinopteri; order Aulopiformes; family Paralepididae; genus Notolepis; species Notolepis coatsorum. Next base: position 20,978,471 of record NC_140171.1, read on the forward strand.
ATTGCCAGATGCCTGTTTTTGAGTTCCAGCTGAGAGATAGGAGCTGGAAAACATAATGGTTCCATAGCCTGAAGTCTTATCTAGTACAGGTCCAAAGTTGATAACAATCCCACAGAAGATGAGTGTTTTACAAAGGTTTTTGTAATGTGTGTACCGGCGTTAATTTGGCATGATTATCCAAAATGGCCATCTAATATTTAATTGACACCTCTCATAAGTCTTTACCAGTTCATGGGATATGAAAGAGGGTGAGACTTATGTATATATAAATGATGCAATTTAATTAATTTATAATTTTTCGATTGCATGTATATATATCAGGTTCATTATGGCTTGTCCATGATATTTTTTTATTTGAAAGATATTCAAGGATTCCGGTCCTTGGCTTGCTGTTAGCCTATGTGCAAGGTTTCACGCAAATCAACCCTGTAGTTTGCGAGATTAGCTGTGGATAGACAGACAGACACACGCAACCAAACAAATAATACCCTCAGACTACCGCCTGGTGGAGATCATAACTAAGAATTGTTCCTTGTTGTTCATTTATGTTTATTAATAACAACTAAACTGTAATTTACAGGGATTGTGACACCAACTCAAGCTCCTGCCACAGCTGCACCTACAACAGCAGTCAATACAACATTGCCAGTCAACACAACATCACCGCCAGTCAACACAACATCACCGCCAGTCAATGCAACTTCACCACCAGTCAACGCAACTTCACCACCAGTCAACGCAACTTCTTCCTTCCCAACAATCAACGCTACTTCACCAACAGTCAACACAACTTCACCACCAGTCAACACAACATCACCGCCTGTGACCACAACAACACCACTAGGCAACACAACTTCATCACCAGTCAATGCAACCTCACCACCAGTCAACGCAACCTCACGACCACTTAATGCAACTTCAAAACCAATCAACGCAACGTCACCAACAGTTAATGCAACTTCATCTTTCTCAACAATCAACGTGACTTCACCAACAGTCAACATACCTTCACGACCACCAAATGCCACCTCAATACAAGTCAATGCAACATCACCACCTTTCAATGCAACTTCACCCCCACCAGGTAATGCAACTACATCACCACTCAACAGAGGGTTGCCTGCTATGACATTCTTGGAGTACACTTGGAGAACCAACAATCACGTTACATACCCTGAAGGCTGTTTTCTACTATATAATTTTTTATAACTGGATCTTAATTAGTTAGATATAAAACCATTTCTTAATATAAAGGTGTTATAGATACATATTTATTTTATGTAGAGTAACAATAAAAAAAAAGAAACGTCCACAGAGCTATTAGAAATGTGCGGAATAAAAGTATCGCTTTCTCCCCCAAAATAGTATTGATTCATTCATTTATCATTCAAAGAATTTTAGCGGGTCCAAAATTAATGTAGTTGTTTACATGTTGCAGGCATTTATCCCCCTCCCTACTTCCCAGTTCCCCATGTGGAATGCACCTGATTGGATAAAACATGTGCTGGTGCTCTTGTGCAACATGTAGTAACTGAATGTTTTCTATAGCACCTTTAAAGTAAACAATTAAAGGTAGTATAGGTAGTTTGAGCCACATTGTCAGTTGACACTCGAAGAATGTTATAGCTGACAACCCTCTACACAACATCACCAACAGCCTACACATCTACATCAACATTCAACAGAACAGCACCACCTTTCAATGCAACTTAATCCCCAACATGTAATGCAACTTCACAACTAGTCAACACAACTTCACAAACAGTCAACACAACTTTAATACCAGTCAACATAACTTTTTTTTACAATCAAGCCAATGCAACATCACCTCCAGTTTACACAAAGTCAATGCAACCTCACCCCCACCAGGTAATACAACATGCCCTCCAATTAATAAAATTCACCAACAATCAATTCAACTTCAGCCCAGCCCAATATTGCCACATTGTCACTACTCAACACAACAGAATTACCATTCAACACAACTCTACACCAGAAAGTGCAAGTTAGTCAACATAACTTAATTCAATGCAATAACATGACAGGTCAACACAATGTCACCATTATTCCATGAAACTAATTCAGCACCATCAGTTAATACAACTTTTTACACCCATAATTTATACTTCATCACCAGTCAATGAAACATCATCACCACCGCCACCACCAGCAACGATCATGTCTACAATTGATGTTCCAGCTACAACAACACCTGCCCCAGCACCAGAGCCAAAAGTTCAGCTGGAATTCAAGCTGGAACAAAATTTCACAACAGAACTGGAAAACACATCTTCACCAGCATTCCAGGCATTGAAAACATCAGTAGCTTCAGCGGTAAGTCAATGTGTAACTTTTATTCAGCAAAAAATTAAGAATAACGGACACTGATATTTCTAATAACCTCAATAATCTTTGTATTTATGAATTCAACCTGTATTATATAATTGTTCATGTTAAGAAAGTTGCCTTTTTGATAGCTAAACCACAGCATTGGGCTGAAAACCCTCCCAGCCCGTAGAAAAAAGTATCCCTGTGAAAGTTAAATTACCATCATCAAACTAATGGTAGGGAAGGGAACCTTAAAATTGTCCATACAAGCTCTTTTATGTTTGGCATGACCAGTGCTGCAAAATAAATAAAATGTTGAATTAATCTGAAACCATGTACTAATAACTATGATTTGATCCAAATAATAGTGAGTATTTTGCACTTCTTTAGATTGATTTATTTAAATTCTTTATATATATATTTTTTTTTCTTTTTTGTATATTTGCACAGCTGAATAATGTCTACAAAGCACAATTTGGATCCAGTTTCAATCGGACTGAGGTGAAAAGTTTCAGGTATGGAATGATTTTCTTGATTATGTATTAGACATTAACTTGTATAAAAAGTATAAGATTTATACATTCATTTGTTATATTAATAATATTGAAACATGAATCATCAACAAACTGAATGTTGTTAAAATATTTCTATTACAGTAAAGGTTCAGTTGTGGTCAATGCTGAGCTGATATTCAACGATGCCAGCTCCGTACCTGATATCAGCGCTGTGGCAGATACTCTGGTGCAGGCTGCTTCCAGTGGGAATTTCTCCTTCTCTGTGAACACATCTTCTATATTTGTGACAAGTAAGACTAAATGTTTTTTTCATCAACATACGCAGAACCTCTGATGTGATATGTAATTATACATGACTGTTTATTTTGATTTAGAAAGGTGTGCTCAGTAGACCACAAATCTCTACCAGTCGGCAACCACAGATTTATTCACTCTCTCTCTTAGCCCTTTCACACCGAATCACTCTGAGTGCTAATGAAATAGAGTTACAGAGGTTTGAACACACTGAAGTCAAAGTTTTGTTTACTCACATTTCTGTTAACTTATTGCCAGATGCCTGTTTTTGAGTTCCAGCTGAGAGATAGGAGCTGGAAAACATAATGGTTCCATAGCCTGAAGTCTTATCTAGTACAGGTCCAAAGTTGATAACAATCCCACAGAAGATGAGTGTTTTACAAAGGTTTTTGTAATGTGTGTACCGGCGTTAATTTGGCATGATTATCCAAAATGCCCATCTAATATTTAATTGACACCTCTCATAAGTCTTTACCAGTTCATGGGATATGAAAGAGGGTGAGACTTATGTATATATAAATGATGCAATTTAATTAATTTATAATTTTTCTATTGCATGTATATATATCAGGTTCATTATGGCTTGTCCATGATATTTTTTTATTTGAAAGATATTCAAGGATTCCGGTCCTTGGCTTGCTGTTAGCCTATGTGCAAGGTTTCACGCAAATCAACCCTGTAGTTTGCGAGATTAGCTGTGGATAGACAGACAGACACACGCAACCAAACAAATAATACCCTCAGACTACCGCCTGGTGGAGATCATAACTAAGAATTGTTCCTTGTTGTTCATTTATGTCTATTAATAACAACTAAACTGTCATTTACAGGGATTGTGACACCAACTCAAGCTCCTGCCACAGCTGCACCTACAACAGCAGTCAATACAACATTGCCAGTCAATGGAACTTCACCACCAGTCAATGCAACATTACCACCAGTTAATACAACTTCAAAACCAATCAACGCAACATCACCAACAGTAAATGCAACTTCATCCTTCCCAACAATCAACGCTACTTCAGCAATAGTCAACATAACTTCACCACCAGTTAACACAACGTCACCGCCAGTCAACACAACATCACCGCCAGTCAACACAACATCACCGCCAGTCAATGCAACTTCACCACCAGTCAACGCAACTTCACCACCAGTCAACGCAACTTCTTCCTTCCCAACAATCAACGCTACTTCACCAACAGTCAACACAACTTCACCACCAGTCAACACAACATCACCGCCTGTGACCACAACAACACCACTAGGCAACACAACTTCATCACCAGTCAATGCAACCTCACCACCAGTCAACGCAACCTCACGACCACTTAATTCAACTTCAAAACCAATCAACGCAACGTCACCAACAGTTAATGCAACTTCATCTTTCTCAACAATCAACGTGACTTCACCAACAGTCAACATACCTTCACGACCACCAAATGCCACCTCAATACAAGTCAATGCAACATCACCACCTTTCAATGCAACTTCACCCCCACCAGGTAATGCAACTACATCACCACTCAACAGAGGGTTGCCTGCTATGACATTCTTGGAGTACACTTGGAGAACCAACAATCACGTTACATACCCTGAAGGCTGTTTTCTACTATATAATTTTTTATAACTGGACCTTAATTAGTTAGATATAAAACCATTTCTTAATATAAAGGTGTTATAGATACATATTTCTTTTATGTAGAGTAACAATAAAAAAATAAGAAAAGAAACATCCACAGAGCTATTAGAAATGTGCGGAATAAAAGTATCGCTTTCTCCCCCAAAATAGTATTGATTCATTCATTTATCATTCAAAGAATTTTAGTGGGTCCAAAATTAATGTTGTTGTTTACATGTTGCAGGCATTTATCCCCCTCCCTACTTCCCAGTTCCCCATGTGGAATGCACCTGATTGGATAAAACATGTGCTGGTGCTCTTGTGCAACATGTAGTAACTGAATGTTTTCTATAGCACCTTTAAAGTAAACAATTAAAGGTAGTATAGGTAGTTTGAGCCACATTGTCAGTTGACACTCGAAGAATGTTATAGCTGACAACCCTCTACACAACATCACCAACAGCCTACACATCTACATCAACATTCAACAGAACAGCACCACCTTTCAATGCAACTTAATCCCCAACATGTAATGCAACTTCACAACTAGTCAACACAACTTCACAAACAGTCAACACAACTTTAATACCAGTCAACATAACTTTTTTTTTTACAATCAAGCCAATGCAACATCACCTCCAGTTTACACAAAGTCAATGCAACCTCACCCCCACCAGGTAATACAACATTCCCTCCAATTAATAAAACTTCACCAACAATCAATTCAACTTCAGCCCAGCCCAATATTGCCACATTGTCACTACTCAACACAACAGAATTACCATTCAACACAACTCTACACCAGAAAGTGCAAGTTAGTCAACATAACTTAATTCAATGCAATAACATGACAGGTCAACACAATGTCACCATTATTCCATGAAACTAATTCAGCACCATCAGTTAATACAACTTTTTACACCCATAATTTATACTTCATCACCAGTCAATGAAACATCATCACCACCGCCACCACCAGCAACGATCATGTCTACAATTGATGTTCCAGCTACAACAACACCTGCCCCAGCACCAGAGCCAAAAGTTCAGCTGGAATTCAAGCTGGAACAAAATTTCACAACAGAACTGGAAAACACATCTTCACCAGCATTCCAGGCATTGAAAACATCAGTAGCTTCAGCGGTAAGTCAATGTGTAACTTTTATTCAGCAAAAAATAAAGAATAACGGACATAGAATAAAATGGCATATTTTATGAACACATGCCACTGATATTTCTAATAACCTCAATAATCTTTGTATTTATGAATTCAACCTGTATTATATAATTGTTCATGTTAAGAAAGTTGCCTTTTTGATAGCTAAACCACAGCATTGGGCTGAAAACCCTCCCAGCCCTTAGAAAAAAGTATCCCTGTGAAAGTGAAATTACCATCATCAAACTAATGGTAGGGAAGGGAACCTTAAAATTGTCCATACAAGCTATTTTATGTTTGGCATGACCAGTGCTGCAAAATAAATAAAATGTTGAATTAATCTGAAACCATGTACTAATAACTATGATTTGATCCAAATAATAGTGAGTATTTTGCACTTCTTTAGATTGATTTATTTAAATTCTTTATATATATATATATATTTTTTTTTTTGTATATTTGCACAGCTGAATAATGTCTACAAAGCACAATTTGGATCCAGTTTCATTCGGACTGAGGTGAAAGGTTTCAGGTATGGAATGATTTTCTTGATTATGTATTAGACATTAACTTGTATAAAAAGTATACGATTTATACATTCATTTGTTATATTAATAATATTGAAACATGAATCATCAACAAACTGAATGATGTTAAAATATTTCTATTACAGTAAAGGTTCAGTTGTGGTCAATGCTGAGCTGATATTCAACGATGCCAGCTCCGTACCTGATATCAGCGCTGTGGCAGATACTCTGGTGCAGGCTGCTTCCAGTGGGAATTTCTCCTTCTCTGTGAACACATCTTCTATATTGGTGACAAGTAAGACTAAATGTTTTTTTCATCAACATACGCAGAACCTCTGATGTGATATGTAATTATACATGACTGTTTATTTTGATTTAGAAAGGTGTGCTCAGTAGACCACAAATCTCTACCAGTCGGCAACCACAGATTTATTCACTCTCTCTCTTAGCCCTTTCACACCGAATCACTCTGAGTGCTAATGAAATAGAGTTACAGAGGTTTGAACACACTGAAGTCAAAGTTTTGTTTACTCACATTTCTGTTAACTTATTGCCAGATGCCTGTTTTTGAGTTCCAGCTGAGAGATAGGAGCTGGAAAACATAATGGTTCCATAGCCTGAAGTCTTATCTAGTACAGGTCCAAAGTTGATAACAATCCCACAGAGTGTTTTACAAAGGTTTTTGTAATGTGTGTACCGGCGTTAATTTGGCATGATTATCCAAAATGGCCATCTAATATTTAATTGACACCTCTCATAAGTCTTTACCAGTTCATGGGATATGAAAGAGGGTGAGACTTATGTATATATAAATGATGCAATTTAATTAATTTATAGTTTTTCTATTGCATGTATATATATCAGGTTCATTATGGCTTGTCCATGATATTTTTTTATTTGAAAGATATTCAAGGATTCTGGTCCTTGGCTTGCTGTTAGCCTATGTGCAAGGTTTCACGCAAATCAACCCTGTAGTTTGCGAGATTAGCTGTGGATAGACAGACAGACACACGCAACCAAACAAATAATACCCTCAGACTACCGCCTGGTGGAGATCATAACTAAGAATTGTTCCTTGTTGTTCATTTATGTTTATTAATAACAACTAAACTGTAATTTACAGGGATTGTGACACCAACTCAAGCTCCTGCCACAGCTGCACCTACAACAGCAGTCAATACAACATTGCCAGTCAATGGAACTTCACCACCAGTCAATGCAACATCATCCACACCAAGTAATGCAACTACACCACCTGTCAATATAACGTTACCACCAATACAAGACAATGCAACATCACCACTGGTTAACACATCATCATCATCATCATCATCATCATCATCATCATCATCATCATCATCATCATTATCATCATCATCATCATCATCATCATCATCATCATCAATCAACACATCACCACCAGTCAATACAACTGCAACATCAGCCAATGCAACTCCAATATCCATCAATAAAACGATATTCCTAACCAATAATGCAACTACAACACCAGCCACTGTGATTCTTAGCAGTCTATTCAACTTCACAGACATTAGATGTATCTTTAACACCGGCCCCTTCAAATTCAACACTAGTCAGTACAATTTCACAACCTTTTTACATACGTATTTGATATTGAAAATATAAAAAGTAAAGGTCCACATGCTCTATGACGTTTGTTAATTTCAGGAGCATTCAATTATTGATCAATTGACCTCTAAATGTTATGTTAAGTTGTATATGGTCCAGCTATGCTGGCTCTGAATATGCCCTCTTCAGGCTTTCAGGCCAAGTATAAAATCACATTTTCCTATGTTTTATATGCATAATCATTTTCTCCAAATATCTAGTAACTGATGTGTTCCGATAAACCATTATTATGACACGACACACAAGGGTAATAATTATTTGTATTTTCAGGCTGTATCGGCGCCTATACAGCCTGAAAATACAAATAATTATTACCCTCGTGTGTCGTGTCATCATCACAGCAATATACTGAGCACACATTAGGAACAAACATATAATTCAAATGTAATGTTAGCGCCAACCACATCAAGTACGTCTACACAACAAGAGTTGTAGGTCGGAAATGATGGAATAGATTTACCAACAAAAAAGGTGGTTAGCCTGCCCATACCTTAATAAAAGCGTGGGGCAGAATGAATGAGAACTTTATTTAACAGATTGCAGAATGGGTACAAGTACGGCTCAATACATACAATTGTTAAGGGAATGCAGACCAGAGAAAGACGTTTGTCTTGTTTACATCAGGGTCCCCCATTTTCAATTCATAGCACGAACTTCACAGCACGAATAACTTGGCTCTGCTAATGTATCGTGCTTCCATTCAACATACTGCAACACGCGTCGAAGTCAAGTCTCACTCGCGTGAGACTTCCGTCTACATACTCTGTCAATCCCTGGCCAGGGTACCCATCGGTCCTAGTGCCCCCCCCCCAAGTTACACTATGTCATGCACATGTATTTTATATGTTAATACAATTGCATTTATCTATAGTCCTAATTCTGTCACTGTTTGATGTCACAAAGAAGGGTGTCCGAAAGCTGTCTACAACATTTGTAACATTGATGAAAAAGTAAACAAACAATTAACTGTATTAGACATTTGTTAATGATGAATAGGCTTCACTTCAGATTAGGGCACACAATAGCATCTGCAAATGATTTATAGATGTTTTATGAATGTCTTAACAAATCATTTGTTGAACAAATAAATGGAGGTACAGTATAGTCGTTCTTTCATATCCATTTTCAAAGCATCTACAAATGTGTTACTAGACATTAAACAACATTATTCAATGATGAACAAATCAAGTACAAACAATGTTGATAATGAGTTATAAATAATGTAGAACTCATTTGTAAATGTTATACAAATATAGTTATAAATGATTTAATAATAATTTACGAATGTATAAAAATGATTTGTTCATGATTAGTCCATTATCTACAAATACCTTATAAAGGTCTTATGTTATTATAAAGTGTTACCGTTTCATTTAATGAATTGAAAACAGCATTGATATTACGTAAAAGCAAACTGGCAATAGAAAAGATGTTCAAAATGATCTAGTTCCCTTAAAACGCTAGCGCTATTAAATAAAAATATATAGTGGAGGTTAAAATAAGAATATGACTTGGCCTGAAAAAAAGTTTCAAGTTTTTGCTTTAATCCCCGTGTATATGGTCCAGCTATGCTGGCTCTGATTATGTCTTCTTGAGGCTTCAAGCCAAGTATAAAATCACATTTTCCTATGTTTTATACATAATCATTTTCTCCAAATATCTAGTAACTGATGCGTTCTGATAAACATAGTGGAGTAAAAACGTTAATCTTTTATTTGAAATTCAGTGGAGTTAAAGTAAAAAGTTCTCTAAAATGGAAATACTCGAGTAAAGTACAGGTATCTCAAAATTGTACTCAAGTACAATACTTGAGTATAAATACGTAGTTAATTTCCACCACAGACCACCAGTCAACCTTCAACACCATCACATGCCACTGCACTACAAGTCAATGAAACTTTGCAAACAGTCAACATGAATTTGCCACCAGTAAATGCAACTGCAGTGCACCATACGTCATTACAAATGTACTAAAAAGCAATGCAACTTCTCTCCTACCAGGTGATCCAACTTCACAAGCCAATGCAACTTCAGCCCCACCAGTTAACGCAACGTCACCACCAGTTAATGCAACTTCACCACCAGTGAACACAACTTCACCACCAGTCAATGCAACTTCACCACCAGTCAACACAACTTCATCACCAGTCAACCCAACTTCATCACCTGTCAACACAACATCACCACTAGTCAACACGACATTACCATCAGTCAACACAACTTCACCACCTGTCAACACAACATCACCACCAGTCAACACAACATCACCACCAGTCAACACAACTTCACCACCAGTCAACACAACCTCACCACCAGTCAAAACAACATCACCACCTGTCAACACAACATCACCACCACTCAACACAACTGTAGCCCCAACAACACCACCAGATGTGACCACTGAAGCAGCGTTGACCTCTCCTGAGCTTTCATTAGTCTTCAGTCTTAACCAAACTTTCCAAACTGCTCTCACCAATAGCAGCTCAGCTGAGTTCCAGGCATTAGCAAACCAAGTGACTTCACAGGTAACAACCAATACTATTTTAGTACATTTTACCATAATAGCTTTCACCGTTTCTGTAAATGTTGTATTACTTTAGTGTTTGTTATACCTAATAACCTGGATCTTTTTTGCAGCTTGATCAGGTGTATCTAAATCAATATGGGTCCAGCTTCACTCAAACCATTGTCAACAGCTTCAGGTCAGTACAATAACTGTATATTTGGAGGATACCAAAACAAGGTATACAAATGAAAGCAATTGTGAACTTTCAAAGGAATGAGAAAATCATTCCTGTCATGTTTGATATTTTCAGTGATGGATCTGTTGTGGTTGATTCTACGCTGGTATTCAACAACATAAGCTCAGTTCCTACATTCAGTGATGCAGCCCAAACACTGCAAACTGCCACCAACTCAAACTCTTCTGGTCTTACTCTTTCTATCAATCCATCCTCTATTGTGGTCGCAAGTAAGGAAATGTTCTAAATCGACTCCAAATGCCTATCACATAGTAAATATATTGATTTAAATTGCTACCATACAAATATGTATTTATGGCATGTAAACATTAGCCTATTGTGTCTCTACAGGTACTACTAAAGCATCCACAGCTACTCCAACTACTGCACCTAATGTTACAGCTGCTCCAACCGCTACTTCACCACCAATTAATACAACATCACCACCAGTCAACACAACATCACCACCAGTCAACACAACTTCATCACCAGTCAACACAACATCACCACCAGTCAACACAACATCGCCACCAGTCAACACAACTTCATCACCAGTCAATGCAACTTCACCACCAGTCAATGAAACTTCACCACCTGTCAACACAACATCACCACCAGTCAACACAACATCACCACCAATTAATGCAACATCACCACCAGTCAACACAACTTCACCACCAGTCAACACAACTTCACCACCTGTCAACACAACTTCACCACCTGTCAACACAACTTCACCACCCGTCAACACAACTTCACCACCTGTCAACACAACATCACCACCAGTCAACACAACATCACCACCAGTCAACACAACTTCACCACCAGTCAACACAACTTCACCACCAGTCAACACAACTTCACCACCTGTCAACACAACATCACCACCAGTCAACACTACTGTAGCACCTACAACACCACCAGAAGTGACCCAAGCCCCAACTACAGAAGCAGCGTTGACCTCTCCTGAGCTTTCATTAGTCTTCAGTCTTAACCAAACTTTCCAAACTGCTCTCACCAATAGCAGCTCAGCTGAGTTCCAGGCATTAGCAAACCAAGTGACTTCACAGGTAACAACCAATACTATTTTAGTACATTTTACCATAATAGCTTTCACCGTTTCTGTAAATGTTGTATTACTTTAGTGTTTGTTATACCTAATAACCTGGATCTTTTTTGCAGCTTGATCAGGTGTATCTAAATCAATATGGATCCAGCTTCACTCAAACCATTGTCAACAGCTTCAGGTCAGTACAATAACTGTATATTTGGAGGATACCAAAACAAGGTATACAAATGAAAGCAATTGTGAACTTTCAAAGGAATGAGAAAATTATTCCTGTCATGTTTGATATTTTCAGTGATGGATCTGTTGTGGTTGATTCTACGCTGGTATTCAACAACATAAGCTCAGTTCCTGCATTCAGTGATGCAGCCCAAACACTGCAAACTGCCACCAACTCAAACTCTTCTGGTCTTACTCTTTCTATCAATCCATCCTCTATTGTGGTCGCAAGTAAGGACATGTTCTAAATCGACTCCAAATGCCTATCACATAGTAAATATATTGATTTAAATTGCTACCATACAAATATGTATTTATGGCATGTAAACATTAGCCTATTGTGTCTCTACAGGTACTACTAAAGCATCCACAGCTACTCCAACTACTGCACCTAATGTTACAGCTGCTCCAACCGCTACTTCACCACCAATTAATACAACATCACCACCAGTCAACACAACATCACCACCAGTCAACACAACATCACCACCAGTCAACACAACATCACCACCTGTCAACACAACATCACCACCAGTCAACACAACATCACCACCAGTCAACACAACTTCACCACCAGTCAACACAACTTCACCACCAGTCAACACAACTTCACCACCTGTCAACACAACTTCACCACCTGTCAACACAACTTCACCACCAGTCAACACAACTTCACCACCTGTCAACACAACTTCACCACCTGTCAACACAACTTCACCACCAGTCAACACAACTTCACCACCAGTCAACACAACTTCACCACCAATTAATGCAACATCACCACCTGTCAACACAACTTCACCACCAGTCAACGCAACATCACCACAAGTCAACACAACTTCACCACCTGTCAACACAACTTCACCACCAGTCAACACAACATCACCACCAGTCAACGCAACATCACCACAAGTCAACACAACTTCACCACCTGTCAACACAACTTCACCACCAGTCAACACAACATCACCACCAGTCAACGCAACATCACCACCAATTAATGCAACATCACCACCAGTCAACACAACATCACCACCAGTCAACGCAACATCACCACCAATTAATGCAACATCACCGGCAGTGAACACAACATCGCCACCAGTCAACATAACATCACCACCAGTCAACACAACATCACCACCAATTAATGCAACATCACCACCAGTCAACATAACTTCATCACCTGTCAACACAACATCACTACCAGTCAACACTACTGTAGCCCCTACAACACCACCAGAAGTGACCCAAGCCCCAACTACAGAAGCAGCGTTGACCTCTTCTGAGCTTTCATTAGTCTTCAGTCTTAACCAAACTTTCCAAACAGCACTCACCAATAGCAGCTCAGCTGAGTTCCAGGCATTAGCAAACCAAGTGACTTCCCAGGTAACAACCAATACTATTTTAGTACATTTTACCATAATGGTTTTTACCGTTTCTGTAAATGTTGTATTACTTTAGTGTTTGTTATACCTAATAACCTGGATCTTTTTTTGCAGCTTGATCAGGTGTATCTAAATCAATATGGGTCCAGCTTCACTAAAACCATTGTCAACAGCTTCAGGTCAGTACAATAACTGTATATTTGGAGGATACCAAAACAACGTATACAAATTAAAGCAATTGTGAACTTTCAAAGGAATGAGAATCATTCCTGTCATGTTTGATATTTTCAGTAATGGATCTGTTGTGGTGGATTCTACGCTGGTATTCAACAACATAAGCTCAGTTCCTACATTCAGTGATGCAGCCCAAACACTGCAAACTGCCATCAACTCAAACTCTTCTGGTCTTACTCTTTCTATCAATCCATCCTCTATTGTGGTCGCAAGTAAGGAAATGTTCTAAATCGACTCCAAATGCCTATCACATAGTAAATATATTGATTTAAATTGCTACCATACAAATATGTATTTATGGCATGTAAACATTAGCCTATTGTGTCTCTACAGGTACTACTAAAGCATCCACAGCTACTCCAACTACTGCACCTAATGTTACAGCTGCTCCAACCGCTGCTCCCACTTCTCCTGCAACCGCTCCTCCAACTGTTGCTCCAACCGCCGCTCCAACCGCAGCTCCAACCGCAGCTCCAACCGCCGCTCCAACCGCTCCTCCCACTTCTCCTCCAACCGCCGCTCCAACCGCCGCTCCAACCGCCGTTCCAACCGCCGCTCCAACCGCTCCTCCAACCGCCGATCCAACTGCTGCTCCAACCGCTGCTCCAACCGCCGCTCCAACCGCTGCTCCAACCGCTCCTCCAACCGCCGCTCCAACCGCTCCTCCAACCGCCGATCCAACTGCTGCTCCAACCGCCGCTCCAACCGCCGCTCCAACCGCTGCTCCAACCGCTCCTCCAACCGCTGCTCCAACCGCCGCTCCAACCGCCGCTCCAACCGCTGCTCCAACCGCTCCTCCAACCGCTGCTCCAACCGCTCCTCCAACCGCTCCTCCAACCGCTGCTCCAACCGCTCCTCCAACCGCTGCTCCAACCGCTGCTCCAACCGCTGCTCCAACCGCTGCTCCAACCGCTCCTCCAACCGCTCCTCCAACCGCTCCTCCAACCGCTCTTCCAACCGCGGCTCCAACCGCTGCTCCAACAGCTGCTCCAACCGCTGCTCCAACCGCTCCTCCAACTGCTGCTCCAACCGCTGCTCCAACCGCTCCTCCAACCGCTGCTCCAACCGCTCCTCCAACTGCCGCTCCAACCGCTCCTCCAACTGCTCCTCCAACTGCTGCTCCAACTGCTCCTCCAACCGCCGCTCCAACCGCCGCTCCAACCGCTCCTCCAACCGCCGCTCCAACCGCCGCTCCAACCGCCGCTCCAACCGCCGCTCCAACCGCTCCTCCAACCGCTCCTCCAACCGCCGCTCCAACCGCTCCTCCAACCGCTCCTCCAACCGCTCCTCCAACCGCCGCTCCAACTGCTCCTCCAACCGCTGCTCCAACTGCTCCTCCAACCGCTGCTCCAACCGCTGCTCCAACCGCTGCTCCAACCGCTCCTCCAACCGCTCCTCCAACCGCCGCTCCAACCGCTGCTCCAACCGCTGCTCCAACTGCAGCAACAACCACTGCATCAACAAATCCTCCCTCTTCCAGCGAAGGCAGTCTGGGTCTTCAGTTTAGTCTCAACCAAGTCTTCAGTTCAGATCTCTCCAACCAGTCCTCAACAGCATTTAAGACATTGGCTAACACAGTGGTCTCTGAGGTAAGATTCCTGTAACTGTACTGTATCTACAATTACAGTAAAGTAGTGTCCTAAAAGCAAAAGGTTGTTTTAACAAAACAATTATCTTGCTTAGTATTTTAATAGACTGTACCATGCACCCCTGTAGCAATGGTCCTCATTCTCGAACAGACATGTGAAAGTTACCAAGGTATCCCGGTACGAACTTATTCTGCATTCTCGAACGGCTTCTTAATGTAAATTCGTTGTAGGATTTACGAACTAAAAAAGGGAGTCGTAAGTTGGAAAGACCGGTGTGTGCCCGTGTTTTTAACAGCTTTCTTTGGGAGGAATCATTGGGGATTGTGTCACTTCAATTCTACAGACATCCACGTAATTATAATGATAATAAATATGACAATTACGTTTTACATATAGTCATGACTCAACGAACCATGTCAGAAAATAAATAAATAAGAACTGAACCCAATCACATTATCTTGTTCTCTATGATATTATTTATTGTTGGTTTTAGTTATTTATTACATTGCTTGCGCACATCTAAGAGCCAGTGGAGAAACGGCTTGATGATGATGCATGAAGCAGATGCACTCAGCGCACACACACAGATACTGTATACGCGTGCATAATGAATCATTACAGTAGGCTTATATTATTCTAATGACTTGTTTTATTAGGAAATACAGTATATGGATATGCGCTGCCCTATAGTAGTAAGTCATACTGTAGAACTGTGTGTGTGCGCTGAGTGCATATTTTTTATTTATTTATTTTTGGACATGGTTTGTTGAGTCATGACTATAAAAGTAAAACGTAATTGATACAAATATTGTCGTATTATTATGGTTATAATTATTTAATTCCAAGGATGTCTGTAGAATCGCAGTGACCACAATCACCATGATTTATCCTAAATTAAGCCTTTAAACCAGTTTAATCACCTGTGCATTGTATGTTATTGTTGCACTTTACTGTTACTTATTTTAGTTGTATTGTACTTGTGCTGTATGATGACAATACATTTGAATTTAATCTAATCTCATTTTGGGAGATTATAATATTATTATTATCATTTGGAGTCGCAAATTGCTTTCACGCTACGGAGTCTCACTGTATCCTGCATCAGCTGCTGCATCAGATTTATATGGAATGTGTGCATCTATTCTTAGTCTATTCCATAATATCCATGATTGGTTTTAGTTCCTATTTATTTAGTTTGCAGTGTGTGTGTGTAATGATGGTTTGAGTCATGAATATAAATGCAAACGTTTTTTTTTTACAAACACCACAGCACACAATACAGTAACAACAACAATAATAATAATACTAATAATAATAATAATAATAATAATAATAATAATAATAATAATAATAATAATAATAATAATAATAATAATAATAATAATAATAATAATAATAATAATAATAATAATAATAATAATAATAATAATAATAATAATAATAATAATAATAATAATAATAATAATAATAATAATAATAATAACAACAATACTAAACATAATATCAAATAACAACAATAACAGTATAGTAATGACTAATAGAAATAATAAATTCAGAGTAAAAAAATAAATATATATATATAAGTAAAAAAGAAAAAAGAAAAACACAAACCGTAATTGTTAATGATACAAATATTGTCATATTTATCTTTATTATAATTATTTAATTCCGAGGATGTCTGTAGAATCGACGTGAACGCAATCACTAACTATTTATCCCAAATTAAGCCTTTTTTTTCAACATAAATGATAAGACTAAAACAAAAAAGTGTGACATGGGTTCAATGACCCCCCTTGAATTTCTTTCCTCCTTTATCCTTCGCCTTATTGTGTTGTATTTGTTTCTTCCTCTGTGATGTCGTTCTCGTTCCCCTTATAGTCCTCCCATTTTCCCCATCTTTCCCCAAATTTTTCTTCTTGTAGCCTCAGCATGTGAGTTATCCTCTCCATATCCTGTATCTCCTCTACTATTCCTACCCATTGTTTTATTGTTGGTAGATCTTCTTTGCACCACAGCCTTGTTATTGCTTTCCTGGCAGATACCAGTAATATCTTAATTAAATATTTGTCTCCCCCTTGTATAGTTTTGTGTGTCAAATTCCCTAAGTATAACACTAGGCCTGTCTGGGGTATTCCGTATTTTGATTATTGTCTCCCCTATCTCCTCCCAATACTTTTTCAATTTCTGACACTCCCAAAATACGTGTGTGATTCGCCCCCTCCTTTCCACACTTTCTCCAGCATGCTTTTTGTGTTGGTGTATATTTGCCCTTTAACTCTGGCGTTATAAAGAATCTGATAATGTTCTTCCATCCAAATTCCCTCCATACCCTTGACCCTGTTGTTGAGTGTTGTCCCATTCCTTCTCTGTGATCTCTATCTCTAGTTCCTTTTCCCATTTCTCTTTTATATAGTTGGTTGTGTGTCCCTTGCTGGTCATTATTGCTCGGTACAGTGCTGATATTACCCTTCCTTTCTCTCCTTCATATGCCCTTACTATCATCCTAATTATTCCATTCTGTTCCTCGTCTTTGTCACCTCTTATTTCTTTGTTGTAATAGTCTCTAATCTGTAGATATCTAAAGTGGTCACTGTTCTCTAATCCAAATCTTTCTTTACATTTTTGTAGGGTCTGCATTTCCCCCTTTTCTATCATTGTGCATATCGCTGTTGCCCCACCTCTTTCCCATCTTTTTAATCCATGATCTCCCCTCCCCGGTTTGAATCTATTGTCGTGTGTTATCCATCTCAAGACCCCTGACTGTTTTCATAATTTGTGTGCTTTTACTACTGTGTTCCATATATTTAAAGTGTACTTGGTAATTGGATCCAAATTAAGCCTTTTACCAGTTTCATCATAATTTATTTTTATTTTTTTTATGTTTTCGTTCGTGTTTCCGTTTTTAAATTCATCAAAAGTAATCCGATTTTCCAGCCGCAAGTTAGCTTGTAGGGATCGGAATACCTAAAAGCCAACTTTAACACCGCTAGTTCTGTGTGGACCTTGGGTACAGATAATAATAAGTACATGTCAGACGAGTGTAGGCTAATAGCTGCCAATGTTGCATGATATGCAGGTGCACAGATAGGAGGGGAGCATACCAATAATGGACGTATAAGTAAATGTTAGCCAATGGGGACAAAGAGGGCCAATTAGCCTTGTTGTATATAAGGCACAGTGATATCTAAGAGCTTTACAGCCAGTCACAAACCTTGGTGCACTATGATATACAGCAGTGGTCACCAACCTTTTTAAGCCCAAGATCACTTTTTTTTTTGGTAAAGGCAAAAGTTGAAGTGTTGAGAGAAAAAGACAGCCAAGATTGTACTTTAAACTAAATTACTTTTATTTGCCTGTATTCTAATTACATGCAATGCTTTGGTCCAACATTAAAACGTCAAAGTATAACTATTATGTACTTTCTCAGTCAGTGCTAAGTGCAGTCATCTTATGCAGCATCACTTTTCACATCAAAACAAAAGTAGAACTGTAATGTGGACTTTTTTTAAAATTTAAAATGTTCATGGAAAGATCTACAGGGACAATCTCAAAGATCGACCAGTCGATCAAGATCGACGGGTTGGTGACCACTGATATACAGTATATAAGATATGTAGTATGTAAACACTGGGCAGATGCATTCATATAAAGCATAAAGTCAGAATACTTGAGGCTGAACTCCCAGTGATCCCTCAGCTGGAAAAGTATTCTTTGCTCAAGTACTTCAACAAATACTTTCATACTTTCAAGCTACATTTTCAATGAACGACTTTAGCTTTTACTTGAGTACTATCAATCTATTTGATGAAGATCCGCTGACATTTAGACTTTTCTTCAAACAATGTATGATGATGGTCATGTGCACTTGGGATGGAGAAATAGAACAACTTAAACCTTAAACACATTTCTTAATGTCCTACAAATGCTATTGATCATTGCAAATGATTACTCTATTGTGTTTCAGATAAACACGGTTTATCAAAACTCCATTGGATCAACTTTCCTTCGCTCCCGTGTCAATGGATTCACGTAAGCTTGGATTTACATTACTGGACGGTCTTAGCTACATGACTATGGCTGTCAAGTACCACGTCTGAGTACTGTTTTCTCTCTCTCCCATTATAGGAATGGTTCAGTGGTTACTAATATGACCCTTGTGTTCCAAAACGAGTCCTCAGTCCCTAGCCCAAGTAGGGCAGTGTCAATTCTGACGCAAGCACTCAACGACGGTTCTACCTCCCTGAACATCCAACCAGGCAGCATCAGTGCGCGTAAGTTCTTTATTTAGAAGTTGTGAAATGTTGTATCACAGTGCCACATTATCATATTTTTTTTTAACTTATTAAGCACTATACTTCATTGCTCATTAGATGTACTGTAACAGTTGGCATGTTACCAATAGCAAGAGTTGCAGAAATACTATGTTCTAAAGGATTAGCAGTCCCACTATTTAGATTATATTTCGCATTCAGTTCTGTGAATCTCTGGTGGGTCAGGGCAACAGCACTATGCACATGTGTAGATGATATCTTTGAACCATGCAACTCTGCTTCTTAAACTAAATTACACCTGTTTTACATGATCCAGATTGTAGATAATAAAATTAAAATAGTTTAGCTTTACTTTGCAAATCAAGTCCAAGCTTTATTTACAAATTGACAATTGTGTCAGACAAATTATTTCCGCCAGCGTCTGGTTGGCCATTCTGTCACTCAAAATTAAACTGCTTGCATCAAGAGTATGAACCTGCATTAATATCCATTCATATTGTGGGGTATAATATATTCAGTATAAGGCTGCTCAATCTGCAGTTTGTACTTCTGACATAGCCGGTGGTGTGGACCTTTCTGTGGACATTTCAAAATGGATCAATTTGTTCTCACTTCCTATACATTGCACATTGCATCATTTGGGGCACGGAAATCATGACATATATCCACATCTGTCTGTACATACCTGCACATAATCATTTTACATACAGTATCTGTAGATATCCCTTACCCAGTGCCGTCTGGGAGAAATGCGAGGCCCTGTGCGAGTTGCAAACGCGAGCCCCCCCCCCAAAGGCAAAACAAATTTAAAATAATAATAATATTATTTTTATATTTTTATATTTTTTTAAATGTTTAAAAAATAAACTATACAGCCAACATACTCCTAAATAATAGCGCTGCTCGAGGCTGGGCACACAGATACAGTCAACATATTCTTAAATAGTAGCGCTGCTTGAGGCTGGGCACATGATACAGTCAACGCATTCCCAAATAATGCGCTGCCCGAGGCTGGGCATATGATACAGTCAACGCATCCTTAAATAATAGCGCTGCCCGAGGCTTAGTGGCAATGCACCTGCACAGTCGCACACCCGGCAGCAACAGGGAAAATGCACAAAACACCCCCGGAATCTGACAAACAAGCCCAGAGAGAGAGAGAGAGAGAGAGAGAGAGAGAGAGAGAGAGAGAGAGAGAGAGAGAGAGAGAGAGAGAGAGAGAGAGAGAGAGAGAGAGAGAGAGAGAGAGAGAGAGCCCCTGAGGCGGCCCTGCCCTTACCTACTCTTACTAGTTACGCTGCTGGACAGTATGACTACTACCATATTGTCTTTATACCTGTATCTATACTTATTAATATTACCTGTGTACATCTGATTAGCATTACACCCAGTAGTATTAATTCATTTATTTTATACCCAGTTTAATCACCATATAACTATTGCACTTTACCGGTTACGTTTACACCCTGGTTGGATGCCAAACTTATTTTAATTGTACTCTACTTGTGCTGGATAATGGCAATACATTTTAATCTAATCTAATCTAATCTAATATAATCCAATCAAATATTTACAACTGTGCTGCACTTGCCACCAAATGACCAAATATATATTGGACATGCTCAAGTGTGCCAGCACCTTGAACCCATGTCGCATCTTGGACCAGCTGTGAAAACACAGGAGGGGTTCCTAAGGTGTGTCTCAAGATACTCGTATCAGCCGGTATGAATTTAGAATACACTATTTCATTCAAAGTATGAAGGTAAGTAGTGGGACATGATATTAGCGTGAAAGGGTTTTGATGAATGCAGTTAGTGTCCTTTTGCTAAAGCCTGTTTCTTTTCTGATATTTCAGAGACAACAACATCAGGCACTCCTCCCAGACCCACAGTCTTCTCATTGACACTTTTGACACTCACGCTGCTTTTTGTCACACAGACACTGACTGGCTTATAAAGCCGGCACCACAACTGACATTGGGCATCATCTGCACCTCATCTTGCAGCACTATAGAATTAACAGGCTACACTAATGAACTGAATATAGAGCAATGTATTTGACCAATGCTACGTTATATGGTGATGATCATGATTCTGTGTATGAACTGTGTAACATGGACACATTTAAACTAGGGCTGTCAATTTATCGCGTTAATTAGATGAATGAATTACACAGCAAGTTATCGCATTATGAAAATTAACTCAAAATTTATTTAAAAAGATATATATTTTTTAATCTCATTCATTCCATAATAACGTACAATAAACATTTAAATTTTCTTTTTTTAAATGGTCCATTTGCATGTTCTTGGTATCTGATTCTAGGGACATCTATGGATCTCAGGGAATGTATTCCCAGTGTCAGAAATACTGTGTCTGTTACAGGTTTGAGTAAATTGTAATGAACCAAATGAGAACCAACTGTGAATAACACCATGCTAAAATTTACCAGACCTGAAAAATCTAAGAAAATGAATAAAGGGAAGATGATTAAACAGAAGGTTTTGTAGATACAGTACTGAATTCTGCCATCCGGACACATGCAATTTGAAATATGATTATAGAATATAAAATATCAGGCCTAAAATGGTTATGCGATTAAAATGTGATTAATTAGATTAATTAATTACAAATCCTGTAATTAATTAGATTAATTTTTTTAATCGCCTGACAGCACTAATTTAAACAAATATATTTGTAACATGTATAATCAATGATGCATGTATATCATTTCGATTTTAATTAATTGGAATTGTGCCTGCATGAGTATGTTTTTCTTATCCACAAACCTAAACCGTAACCTTTAACAGACGATGTGTGTGAAGATGGCATCCACCTGGATCGATCGCATCCACCTGTCATTCATTCCCCCCCTGCCCTATATAGACTGCCCCAGTGACTGCTTAAAGGTAGACACTGTAAGCAGCACTGCCTTCAAACAGCGACCTATAGGCAAAAGAGCCCTGCTTGATATTGCACTTTGTTTAATTTTTTTGTTTCGGTCTGATGTGTGGGTTGGAGTTGAGTGGGGGGAGGGGTCGCTACTGTTGGCCTCAGGCTCTACCGGGAGAGGTCTGGAGAAATACACAGTATAATAAGTTATTAAACTCCAACCCACACGTCAGACCAAGCAGGGCTCTTTTGCCTAGAGGTTGCCGTTTGACGACATCACAGATTCTACCTTTTAATGAGTGCACTTGAAATGGACAGTATTTGAGGGCTTGATCCAAATGCCTTGTTGAAGGGAAGAAATATGAATGTGACCTCAAACTATTGCTCCCTCTCGCAGCATCTCCAGTTCTCATTGATTTTACATTTATTCATTACTTTACATGTAACTTTTATTAGCCATTATTGTGTCAAGTGACTTCCTCAATAGAAACCATTGCAAATGTATTTTTCAGTATCAAGCCCAAAGTAAAATATTCACCAAGGGTTTTTCCTCTCTGAGCTAATGCTGACATTGTGATGCTTGCTCTACACAATTAATCCACATCTGCACAATGACATGCAGTTTCAGAGTGTTAGTGCATATTAGCATATTGTGTTAGATTATGTAAAACTGTATTGTGCTTCCAGTGTGTACGTCTTTACAAGACAGTTATGGCAGCATTCTGTTACACTGTTAACAGCAAACAAACAAAACCACAGTTAGTATCTACATAGCAGCCGCAAAACAGCATCCCAGTTTGATAGCTCATATCTTACCCGCACATAATGTCATATATTTATCTATGTACTTACGAGTTTGCTCATATTTGCTCAAACTCACAACACACACTCACAGACCAAGCACAACTACTTGAGTGCTTTGACAGTCTGGTAATAAACATGAAAAGGAAAATACACCCTAACGTGGAAGAAAATGTTGTTCTACAGTCCAGGGGTGTCAAACCTGATTGTAGTGCTTGAAATTTAAAATACATATGGTTTTGCGGGCTGGACACATAATAGCCAAAAAGTAGCATTTACTTGAGGTCACTAGCTTAATTGGTCATTTTGTTCATTTATTGAATTTGTGCATACCAGCTCAATATGTTGTTGTAAATGCACTTCTGTTCATTCGGCACCTCAAGGAGGCATCATGCATGGCTTATTATAGATGCATTTTTTACAGATTTAAATGACATATATTAGGATTAAATTAATTATTCACCCATGAGAGAAAGTAATTAGCACTTTTAGGCTAAACTAGTATGGAGTATTGGAGAATGAAATAGAATACAAGCGCACACAAAACATGTCTCACCTCGCATGGGTTATGTCTGGCAGTGTTGCATTTATTTATTTTACATTTTATTTTGGATTTCATGGTGTTTTAAGTTTTATTTTGGATTTATTGTGATGTTTCTTCTCGACTTGTTTAAAGAAGACGTTTCCGCCACATAGGGATATTAACGTGTGTTGACGGGCCTTACAAATACATTTGATTTGATTTGACTGGTCTAGTGCAAAAAATTATTTCCACAGATTCAGATTCAGATGACTTTATTCACCATATTGTACAAGTACAAATGGAATGTGATTTGACATTCAGTGCATGATTTTTTCACAAATAGGAACAACATAATAATAATAATGATAAATAAATAAGTGGAAAACAGAACAGTGAGACAACAATAAGACAGTAAAGTGCAGTGGTAGATTATAGGCATGTGAAATGTGTGAATGCGCTTGATTTCTTTGACAGGCCAGTTGGATTGTGCCTAGGAGAGGCAGCGGGCCAACGTGAATTGATAAGTGAATTCAGTCTGCAGGCCAGATGAAAATGCTATTTGGGCTTAAGAGTTTGACACATGTGTTCTACACTGAAGCTGGAACCCTGACGATTAGCTTAACATCAGCTTAACATTGTGTGTAAATTGTTTCTATTCATGAATATGTAATAAACATGGTGTTTTAACTTGAATGTCCCTGGCCTCAAGTGCATTGCATATCATTAACATCATGTGTCATTGAACATTCAGCCACTATGCTCCAAACCAATGAATGTAACCATACGCGTGGCCAGTGAATAAAGCTCCCTATGCCTGAGAATTGTTTGCCCCTTCATACCCACTTTATTTTCCAGGGACATACAAATATTAGGTAACCTTCTAATTGCAGCCCTTAAATTAGAGGTTAATTGCTGCTAGTTAACCAACTTCACAGAGGTGTTGGTGTCAAAGGTTGACAGCACTCTCCCTGTGTGTTACTGTTTTTGTGACTAAACCTATGTGAACTGCCATTTTGCCCCAGGTTGTGTGCAGGCCCTAGTGACAATAATTTACACTGTAGTCATCGAGGAGCAAGACACCAGAGTAAAATTGTAAAGTCCAAACATTATACAAAATATACAATACAATATACTAAAAACTCACTTGTATAATGTATAGGGCTGTAACATAAACGTTGGTTGATGGAAAGGACGGACCTGGTTTGTAAACAAATTATATTTATTGATGTAAAAAGGAAGCACATGTAACTCAAGGGTGAGTCAAGGCCAAAACAACAAACAAACACCACTATTCTCCAACATAAACCAACCTAATCTATGGTAAAATAAATTACATTCCCTAAACTACCCTTACCTAACAAAAACAGGAGAAAACAATATCCAAAGGAAATGGCAGCTCACCCCGTCCGTGCTTCCTGAAAAGGGAGAACATAACACATATTAGGGATACATACAGGACAGGTAAACATATAACAAAACAATATATAGCTCTCTATGGCCACACACACAAAGGCAATTTCACAAAGGCACCAAAAATACAACCAGGCCTAGCCTCATGCCAGAAGAAATACAGCAGTTATTTGGAAAACGTAGTAAAAAAGTAAAAGAAAATTGACATCTGAAATGAAAAACAAAGTATAAAGAATTCCACTCAACTGAAAGTGAAAACTGAATACAAGTGTACTCCTCCCTTTAATTGCTGTTCAGACGTTAATGCCAAACATGTTTATCTGGAACTGGCATAGTTTTCGACCATTTAGGCTAACCAACATTACACCACAAAGGATTCTCACCTGTCAGCTTAGTTATCAGAGGGTAATTTCTTGTAACACAGGGAGAGGGGTGGGGCTGATCAAAGGAGGTTTCATTCAGAGAGGAGAACAAATTTAATAATAATATCAGAGCTACCAACTCTCATACATTGAGCGTGAGACACATGTAATTGGTCATCCTCACACACTCTCTCACACCTTATTTCTAATAATAGTTTTAGACTATTAGGATTAAGATTAAATATTAAACTAAAGTGTATCTCTTTTTCTGAAGGGGAAACCCTTGCGAGCACGGGGAGAACATGCAAACTCCACACAGAAAGGACGGGGGTACCTGGCAACCCAGTAACCTGGTCCCCAAGCGGGAATTGAACCCAGGACCTTTTTGCTATGAGGCGACAGTGTTAACCTCTTAACAGGCACCCAGAGAAGTGGCCATTTTTAAACATGAACTTGAGAACTGCATACTTTTTTGAAAAAGTGGATCTTTATACTTATAGCACATGCATATGCCTGGGCCCTCATTCATCAACGTGTTCTACGCACAGATTTGTGCTTACCCTGTGCGTACGATCATTTCTAAGCAAAGAGTGGGATTCATCAATTTCAACTTGAACTTGACTCCGTGCTTACGTCTACGCACAGGTCAGACCATGCGTACCTGGCGCCCAGTGGTAGAATATATTATTACAACAAGGAAATGAGCTTCTGTGCATAATAACACTGGCATGTTCTGTACGAACCGTAGTTCATTATAGTTCATTGTAAAATAGCAACAGTAGTGTAATTATGGTCAAAACCCTATAAATAGCATTTGGAATAATAGATCTTTCTCTCAGAATGAATGCAGCATGGTTTATATAGCGTTATCGGAATATACGGGGTGTAGGCTACTGACTGACTGCGCTCCGCGTAGCTTGATTGATTGATTGATTGATTGATTGAAAAGTTTATTAACAGATTGCAGAATGGGTACAGTACAGTACAGCTCAGTACATACAATTGTTAATTGGGGATGCAGACCAGAGAAAGACTTTCGTCTTGTTTACATCAGGGTCCCCCATTTTCAATTCATCATAAATCATAAAGCTCAACTCGTTATTATTTTGCGCAGACCGCAGAAACACGGGAACGTTTTGATTATATTTAAAAGGCTTTACGTTAAACGAAACAAGTGGAATTTCGAAGCTGTAAGCAGAATACAAGTCATATGAATATAGTGTTCTTCCCCCTTTTTACTGTATAAGAAAGAATAGAAAACGCATTGCAATGACACCAGATAGTGGACAGACTATGTATATGATGGGATTCAAGTTCGCGTTTTTGTTGATCATAGGCATGCTGTCAGAGTATGATATCTTAATCAAACATTCTAGAACATTTGTCGTCACAGATCATGTCCTAATAGAACATAGGCTATGGCATGGATCGTGATATTGTGTGGACTGTTATTATTACTGTAGTACCACCCATTGTGACAACATCCTTGTGAGTCCCGCACACAAACATGATGGAATTCAAGTTCATGTATTGAAAGGCAGGCTACATCATACATGCAGTGAGATTCATTGTTCTTGTATATGCTCTCGTATTATTGTTTATATAGGCTACCCAATACTGACATCAAAATAGATTGTAGTATGCCTCTAGAAATCATATGCAGCAGGTAGAAAATTGACGGGAGATCCATCGCGATTTGGAATAAAATTGAGGAGAACTTTAATCCCTGGGTATTAATCAAACAACACGGGAAAAGGCAGTCATATTCCAGCGCGGTATTTATTAGTGTTTGCGCTGCCCAGGCAGCAATGGTTAATAGATATCATATCCGACATCACCGTACGTGTACACGTCTGTCAGCCTGTCTCATGACACGCTTCCCTCGGCTTAGTCCATTTTTCCACATTTCATGGGTGTATTCCATTACCGTATATGGTTAATCGGGGCGTTTCTGGTATGCAAATACGTGGAAGTGTGCACGAGCCTCGGCGCAGAGCCAAGGTGGGATTCATCATGACAGCCCAGGTGGCCAGCATACTCGGCCCAATTCCGGCTACCGGTCGGCACACTCGGCATATGTCCGGCACGGCACGCCAACGATGAGCCGGATCTGGCTCGGTAATGGTTGCCGGGGCAGAGCCGACTCGGGCTCGCCAAAGATAAACCGGCTCTCGCCCGGCTCTGGTTGCCGGGGCAGAGCCGACTCGGGCTCGCCAAAGCTAAACCGGCTCTGGCCCGGCAATGGTTGCCGTGCCCGAGCCGACTCGGGCTCGCCAAAGATAAACCGGCTCTGGCCCGGCAATGGTTGCCGGGGCAGAGCCGACTCGGGCTCGCCAAAGATAAACCGGCTCTGGCCCGGCTCTGCTTGCCGGGGCAGAGCCGACTCAGGCTCGCCAAAGATAAACCGGCTCTGGCCCGGCTCGGCTTGCCGTGCCAGAGCCGACTCGGGCTCGCCAAAGATAAACCGGCTCTGGCACGGCAATGGTTGCCGGGGCAGAGCCGACTCGGGCTCGCCAAAGATAAACCGGCTCTGGCCCGGCAATGGTTGCCGGGGCAGAGCCGAAGTTTCAGTCAAGCGACGCCGCCCCCACACACAACAGCGGTGTGATTGGCAGAATCGACTGTCAATCAAAATTGTTCCGTTGAGACCACCGCAACAAGTGAATACAGCTGTACTGTACCCACTCTGCAGTCTGTAAATAAAGCTTTCAATCAATCAATCAATCAATCAATCAGACAAATGCATAGAAAAGCCCTTATTATAACCAAATAACAAAAGATTATATTATTGTTTATGAAAATGTTTTAGCCCTATGCTTGCCTATTATTTGAATGGCAACAAATAAAATAATAATAATAAAATTAATAAATAAAATGTTAGAGGAGTGGAGGGGGGGGGGGCAGAGCGAGGTGGGTGTTATAGGAGTGGAGGGGGGGGGGGCAGAGCCTCATAAAGCTAACATTAGCTGCACTCATAGGAGCCTGCATGTTGATGTAGCCTCATAAAGCTAACATTATAGCTGCACTCATAGGATGTTGATGTAGCCTCATAAAGCTGCATATGCTGCACTCATAGGAGCGTGTTGATGTAGCCTCATAAAGCTAACAAGAGTATATGTAATACTGTGGTTATGGCCTCTATAGTTAGCAGCTCATATAGCTAACATAATACTGTGGTTAAGGCCTGCAGCAGCTCAGTAGCTAACATAACAACACTGTAGTTAAGGCCTTTAACCAGCAGCTCAGTAGCTAACATAACAACACTTTAGTTAAGGCCTTTAACCAGCAGCTCAGTAGCTAACATAACAACTGTGGTTAAGGCCTTTAAATAGCTGCACTCATAGGAGCCTGCATGTTGATGTAGCCTCATAAAGCTAATATTATAGCTGCACTCATAGGATGTTGATGTAGCCTCATAAAGCTGCATATGCTGCACTCATAGGAGCGTGTTGATGTAGCCTCATAAAGCTAACAAGAGTATATGTAATACTGTGGTTATGGCCTCTATAGTTAGCAGCTCATAGCTAACATAATACTGTGGTTAAGGCCTGCAGCAGCTCAGTAGCTAACATAACAACACTGTAGTTAAGGCCTTTAACCAGCAGCTCAGTAGCTAACATAACAACTGTGGTTAAGGCCTTTAAATAGCTGCACTCATAGGAGCCTGCATGTTGATGTAGCCTCATAAAGCTAATATTATAGCTGCACTCATAGGATGTTGATGTAGCCTCATAAAGCTGCATATGCTGCACTCATAGGAGCGTGTTGATGTAGCCTCATAAAGCTAACAAGAGTATATGTAATACTGTGGTTATGGCCTCTATAGTTAGCAGCTCATAGCTAACATAATACTGTGGTTAAGGCCTGCAGCAGCTCAGTAGCTAACATAACAACACTGTAGTTAAGGCCTTTAACCAGCAGCTCAGTAGCTAACATAACAACTGTGGTTAAGGCCTTTAAATAGCTGCACTCATAGGAGCCTGCATGTTGATGTAGCCTCATAAAGCTAACATTATAGCTGCACTCATAGGATGTTGATGTAGCCTCATAAAGCTGCATATGCTGCACTCATAGGAGCGTGTTGATGTAGCCTCATAAAGCTAACAAGAGTATATGTAATACTGTGGTTATGGCCTCTATAGTTAGCAGCTCATAGCTAACATAATACTGTGGTTAAGGCCTGCAGCAGCTCAGTAGCTAACATAACAACACTGTAGTTAAGGCCTTTAACCAGCAGCTCAGTAGCTAACATAACAACACTGTAGTTAATGCCTTTAACCAGCAGCTCAGTAGCTAACATAACAACTGTGGTTAAGGCCTTTAAATAGCTGCACTCATAGGAGCCTGCATGTTGATGTAGCCTCATAAAGCTAATATTATAGCTGCACTCATAGGATGTTGATGTAGCCTCATAAAGCTGCATATGCTGCACTCATAGGAGCGTGTTGATGTAGCCTCATAAAGCTAACAAGAGTATATGTAATACTGTGGTTATGGCCTCTATAGTTAGCAGCTCATAGCTAACATAATACTGTGGTTAAGGCCTGCAGCAGCTCAGTAGCTAACATAACAACACTGTAGTTAAGGCCTTTAACCAGCAGCTCAGTAGCTAACATAACAACACTGTAGTTAAGGCCTTTAACCAGCAGCTCAGTAGCTAACATAACAACTGTGGTTAAGGCCTTTAAATAGCTGCACTCATAGGAGCCTGCATGTTGATGTAGCCTCATAAAGCTAATATTATAGCTGCACTCATAGGATGTTGATGTAGCCTCATAAAGCTGCATATGCTGCACTCATAGGAGTGTGTTGATGTAGCCTCATAAAGCTAACAAGAGTATATGTAATACTGTGGTTATGGCCTCTATAGTTAGCAGCTCATAGCTAACATAATACTGTGGTTAAGGCCTGCAGCAGCTCAGTAGCTAACATAACAACTGTGGTTAAGGCCTTTAACCTGTGGTTAAGGCCTTTAACCGCAGCTCAGTACGCTAACATAACAATACTGGTTACTGATTTATTATTTACATTGAAAAGATACAGAGATAATTTGTTAAAGCTGGACCAGCACACTAGGTTAGTAAATCCTAGGCCCCAGATTCAGATTCCTTTATTTAGCCATTTGTGTAAAACACATTGGTAATTGTTGCAGCAATACAGTGTATGCATTTCCTTTCTTTTTTCACAGAAAACAACACCAACACAGACAAGAAACGAAACAGTGCAGTGGGGGATTAATCAATAAATACATATATATATATAAAGTGAAGAGTGCAGGGATCCAGTACGGACTAGTGCAGTGCAGTCAGTGTCATTGTGCCAGTGTCACTTGGGGGCAGAGGGGGGAGGGGGGGGGGGGGGGGGACCTGAGGCATTGATCAGCCTGGCGGCTGAGGGGAAGAAGTTCAGTCTGTGTCGAGCTTTCACAGCCTTTGGGATCCTCAGCCTTCTCCCAGAGGGGAGCAGGGTGAAGAGGCTGTGACCCTCTGCTAAAGCTCCACTCCTGCACTAAAGTCGGGGATTCAGTTGGACTCAGATCTGCTGCGTTCCCCCCTACCTGGTGACAGTGTACATCTCATAAAGTAGGGATAATCCACCCTGCTACACAAACATCTCAAAACAAACTGGTCAGACTACTGCTTGACCTTACTTCTAGAACCCACCTCGCCCCTGCCCACGTGACAACCTAGGATGGCTTAGAGTAGACGACAGAGTACAGCAACTTGCAATGGGCCTGTCTACAAGATACATACACGACCAAGGTATATGTGTACATGTCAAAATACTTCCCAAAGGTCAGTGAATACCACGACCACAACACCATGGGAGCTCCACAAATCATGTTAAACCCAGATTCGGCTCAAACAGGGACTAAACACATTTCGCAATTATGCCACATCAATGTGGAACGCCCTACCCAAAGATGTAAAGGAATGTGAATCACTACCCACTTTCAAAACACTCTCAAAGAACACCTACGGGAGACTGCAATTCGAAACTGGCCCCTGTAAATGTCCTAACCCAACCCCCTCCAATGTACAGTAAAGTACCAAACATGGTTTTGTCAATATTCCAATGTACAGTTGTGCTTGTGCAGTTGTACAGTGCCCCCCCCCCCACCCCTCCTACCCCCCCCCCCACCTATAATGTACGGTTCTACGTCAAATATATACTCTCTTTTCTAGACTCTTTTTGTATCTCAAACAGTAGGCCCACTGTATTTGCAAATCTGGTATGTCATAAATGTATAGAAGTGTCTATCTGTATGTCACATGTCATGTTATGATGAATTGAAAATGGGGGTCCCTGATGTAAACAAGACGAACGTCTTTCTCTGGTCTGCATGCCTTTAACAATTGTATGTATTGAGCTGTACTGTATTGTACCCATTCTGCAATCTGTTAATAAAGTTTTCAATCAATCAATCAATCAATCAATCAATCAATCAAAACCAACATTTTCACTGTAAAGTATATAAAAACGAAGTTATTGAACTTTAAACTTGAAACAAATACTATACTGCCTATAATTTGTTAAAGATGTATTAATTCGAACATTATTTCATATTATTTTACTTGAAAAGAGAGCTATTATTATTATTATTATTATTATTATTATTATTATTATTATTATTATTATTATTATTATTATTATTATTATTATTATTATTATTATTATTATTATTATTATTATTATTATTATTATTATTATTATTATTATTATTATTATTATTATTATTATTATTATTATTATTATTATTATTATTATTATTATTATTATTATTATTATTAAGTTATTCTTGTGCCATTGAGATTTGTCAGAGAGATTGTAGGCATAAAGCAAGTTGATTGAGTAACTGTTATATAAAATAATATAAATAATAATTGTCATTTGGCAACACTGACTAACAGCTGCGTTGCATTGTGGGGGGGGGGATCCCCACAATGCATTGTGGTTTTTGAAATTTTGAATTGACGCGCGTCGCGCGCGGCACAGTCAGACCAGACCAGTATGACACGGTTGCATTTCTTCTCATCTCAGGTAATTTATGCAGATATTTTAGATTATTTATAAGTAATACCGCTAATATAAATGAGTGCTGTTTAGTCTGTGTTTCAGTGAGTGTAGCGCGAGCTCACGTTAGCTACTAGCTCTACATACACTGAGTGTAGCGCGAGGCCGCGAGCTCACGTTAGCTATATAGGCTACATACACTGAGTGTAGCGCGAGCTCACGTTAGCTACTAGCTCTACATACACTGAGTGTAGCGCGAGGCCGCGAGCTCACGTTAGCTATATAGGCTACATACCATAGATATCTATAGAACACAGATATCTATAGATATCTATGCTACATACACTGAGTGTAGCGCGAGCTCACGTTAGCTATATAGGCTACATACACTGCTACAGGCAGAGCCTCACGTTGTCACCAACTGTTCTCATCTCAGGTAATTGTGCAACACATATATAGGCTACATACACTGCTACAGGCAGAGCCTCACGTTGTCCCCAACTGTTCTCATCTCGGGTAATTGTGCAACACATATATTTTATTATTTATAAGTAATGCGTGCTGCTGATATAAATGCTGTTTAGTCTGTGTTTCAGTGACTAGTCTACTGTAACGTTATTTGCTCGATATTATGAAACTGGCGGGATCTGTAATACAAGCACTACTGCTAGCAGGCCTAGACTGTAGAATACTGACGTTAGCTAACCAATGCATATCACGCAGATCTTTCATGGTTTAATTTAATTATAAAATATATAATTTCATTGTTAATGTAGCAAATACTGTTACAGTGCTGTCTCTCAACAACGACATGAAAGCAGAAGACAGCTCAATAACAACTACCCGTATACTTCAAGTGGTTGTGGTTTTTATTGTGTGTGTGACTGTGTATATATAATATATACTTTTTAATCTGGGACATCATTTTCAAAGAGTCATCCTGTAATGCCTTCTCTCTCTCTCTCCCAAGACGGTCAAGATCTACCAAGTCTTCAAGATCTTCAAGTGGTCATGCTTGTAAGTGATGTATACAATGTTTTATTGTGTGTGTGACTGTGTATATATATACTTTTCAATCTGGGACTTTCATTTCAACAGCTGGAAAGGATCATCCTGTGTTGATGGATGCTACAGTATGTAGATGTGCATGACATGGACTAAATTAGAGGTCCTAGATATGCAAAATAATATTGAGAATCACTGGCCTTAGACTATCTACTAACGTATTCTCGCTCTCTCTAGGTTCATGGCCACTAATGACTTCAGACCTTCAGAAGGACAGTATGCTGGATGAGGAAGGTCTTGGCCATGCTGCGATGGCTCCTAGAAGACAAGAACGGAGAGGTGCTGGACCTGGCTGTCAAATGGTTTGTAATGCTAGAGTATATTTTATGTAGATGTGCATGACATGGACTAAATTAGAGGTCCTAGATATGCAAAATAATATTGAGAATCACTGGCCTTAGACTATCTACTAACGTATTCTCGCTCTCTCTAGGTTCATGGCCACTAATGACTTCAGACCTTCAGAAGGACAGTATGCTGGATGAGGAAGGTCTTGGCCATGCTGCGATGGCTCCTAGAAGACAAGAACGGAGAGGTGCTGGACCTGGCTGTCAAATGGTTTGTAATGCTACAGTATATTTTATGTAGATGTGCATGACATGGACTAAATTAGAGGTCCTAGATATGCAAAATAATATTGAGAATCACTGGCCTTAGACTATCTACTAACGTATTCTCGCTCTCTCTAGGTTCATGGCCACTAATGACTTCAGACCTTCAGAAGGACAGTATGCTGGATGAGGAAGGTCTTGGCCATGCTGCGATGGCTCCTAGAAGACAAGAACGGAGAGGTGCTGGACCTGGCTGTCAAATGGTTTGTAATGCTAGAGTATATTTTATGTAGATTTGCATGACATGGACTAAATTAGAGGTCCTAGATATGCAAAATAATATTGAGAATCACTGGCCTTAGACTATCTACTAACGTATTCTCGCTCTCTCTAGGTTCATGGCCACTAATGACTTCAGACCTTCAGAAGGACAGTATGCTGGATGAGGAAGGTCTTGGCCATGCTGCGATGGCTCCTAGAAGACAAGAACGGAGAGGTGCTGGACCTGGCTGTCAAATGGTTTGTAATGCTACAGTATATTTTATGTAGATGTGGATGACATGGACTAAATTAGAGGTCCTAGATATGCAAAATAATATTGAGAATCACTGGCCTTAGACTATCTACTAACGTATTCTCGCTCTCTCTAGGTTCATGGCCACTAATGACTTCAGACCTTCAGAAGGACAGTATGCTGGATGAGGAAGGTCTTGGCCATGCTGCGATGGCTCCTAGAAGACAAGAACGGAAAGGTGCTGGACCTGGCTGTCAAATGGTTTGTAATGCTACAGTATATTTTATGTAGATGTGCATGACATGGACTAAATTAGAGGTCCTAGATATGCAAAATAATATTGAGAATCACTGGCCTTAGACTATCTACTAACGTATTCTCGCTCTCTCTCTTTAGGTTCATGGCCACTAATGACTTCAGAGCTTCAGAAGGACAGTATGCGTGTAGCTTATTGCCAGCGGAAGAGTGCAAGAATGCTTCCGCATTCGTCACCGCACGCCAGTACGGTAATGCGCCTTTCCTTTCGCCCCGCTCAGACAAATGCATGTAGTACATTGCAACACAACGCAGCATTTCCGCGTACATTGCAATGAATCACTTGGAGTTTGAAAGTGATATCAGAAGAAACTACTCAACCTCGGCTGTCTTTAACTAGCAGGACGCTAGTGGGCTAGTCGCTAAAATATATATCGTTTTATATATAATTGTACCAACACAGATATTAGGCAGTACACATATTGTCCTGCAATACATACAGTGAATGCACAGCTACATTCGCCATATATTTCTATCGCTGCTGCGGTCTACAGTGAAATGCAATATTATTATTATTATTATTATTGTAAAGATTATCATTACAATCGCAGCCTGGAGAGGCAATGTTACAAGTGTACGAGGGTTGTGTGCAAAGAGCACAGCCTCTCAATTTGCACAACGTGCACAAAATAATAATTGTAATGATCTTTACAATAATAATAATATTGCATTTCACTGTAGACCGCAGCGATAGAAATATATGGCGAATGTAGCTGTGCATTCACTGTACATGTATTGCAGGACAATGTGTGTACTGCCTAATATCTGTGTTGGTACAATTATATATAAAACGATATATATTTGAGCGACTAGCCCACTAGCGTGAAGGGGCTCCTTTCCTCAGAGCAGCCCGCTTGTATCACCACGCTCGGCGCTGCTGCGATGGTGCAGGAGGTTGCCTCGCTAGTGGGCTAGTCGCTCAAATATATATATCGTTTTATATATAATTGTACCAACACAGATATTAGGCAGTACACACATTGTCCTGCAATACATGTACAGTGAATGCACAGCTACATTCGCCATATATTTCTATCGCTGCTGCGGTCTACAGTGAAATGCAATATTATTATTATTGTAAAGATCATTACAATTATTATTTTGTGCACGTTGTGCAAATTGAGAGGCTGTGCTCTTTGCACACAACCCTCGTACACTTGTAACATTGCCTCCAGGCTGCGATTGTAATGATAATCTTTACAATAATAATAATAATATTGCATTTCACTATAGACCGCAGCAGCGATAGAAATATATGGCGAATGTAGCTGTGCATTCACTGTACATGTATTGCAGGACAATGTGTGTACTGCCTAATATCTGTGTTGGTACAATTATATATTTTAGCGACTAGCCCACTAGCGTCCTGCTAGTTAAAGACAGCCGCGGAAATGCTGCGTTGTGTTGCAATGTACTACATGCATTTGTCTGAGCGGGGCGAAAGGAAAGGCGCATTACCGTACTGGCGTGCGGTGACGAATGCGGAAGCATTCTTGCACTCTTCCGCTGGCAATAAGTTACACCCGGACAGTATGCTGGATGAGGAAGGTCTTGGCCATGCTGCGATGGCTCCTAGAGGACAAGAACGGAGGTGCAGGACCTGGCTGTCAAATGGTTTGTAATCCATTTCGACCCCACCCTCTCATTTGACCCCATGTCCGCTCCATTGTCAAAACTTCATATTTTCACCTCCGCAACATTGCCAAAATCCATCACTGCCTCTACCCCCTGCTGCTGAATCCCTCATACACGCCTTCATCTTTTCCCTCCTGGACTACTGTAACTCCCTCCTCACTGGCATCACCTCCCGCTCCCTCCATAAACTGCAGATGGTCCAAAACTCAGTTGCCCGCCTCCTCACTAACACCCGGTCCCGCGAACACATCACTCCTGTCCTCCACTCCCTCCACTGGCTCCCGATCAAGGAACGCATTAACTTCAAAACACTACTCACCTTCAAAGCCATCCATAGCCTGGCCTCACCCTGGTCTTAAACTTTTTACACCAAGAGAACGGTGGGGAGAGAATATATACATATGATGGGGAGAGAATATATACATACAGTGGGGAGGAGACTGTACATTAGGAGGGGGTGGTTGGGAGAGAAATATACATATAATAGACAGTCTCCTCCCCACCGTATGTATATATTCTCTCCCCACCATATGTATATTTCTCTCCCACCCACCCACCCCCTCCTAATGTACAGTCTCCTCCCCACCGTATGTATATATTCTCTCCCCACCATATGTATATATTCTCTCCCCACCATATGTATATTTCTCTCCCACCCCCTCCTAATGTACAGTCTTCTCCCCACCGTATGTATATATTCTCTCCCCACCATATGTATTTTCTCTCTCACCCACCCACCCCCTCCTAATGTACAGTCTCTTCCCCACCGTATGTATATATTCTCTCCCCACCATATGTATATATTCTCTCCCCACCATATGTATATTTCTCTCCCACCCCCTCGTAATGTACAGTCTCCTCCCTACCGTATGTATATATTCTCTCCCACCCCCTCCTAATGTACAGTCTCCTCCCCACCGTATGTATATATTCTCTCCCCACCATATGTATATTTTTCTCCCACCCCCTCCTAATATACAGTCTCCTCCCCACCATATGTATATATTCTCTCCCCACCGTATGTATATTTCTCTCCCACCCCCTCCTAATATACAGTCTCCTCCCCACCGTATGTATATATTCTCTCCCCACCGTATGTATATTTCTCTCCCACCCACCCCCTCCTAATGTACAGTCTCCTCCCCACCGTATGTATATATTTTCTCCCACCCCCTCCTAATGTACAGTCTCCTCCCCACCGTATATGTATATATTCTCTCCCCACCATATGTATATTTCTCTCCCACCCCCTCCTAATATACAGTCTCCTCCCCACCGTATGTAAATATTCTCTCCCCACCGTATGTATATTTCTCTCCCACCCACCCCCTCCTAATGTACAGTCTCCTCCCCACCGTATGTATATATTTTCTCCCACGCCCTCCTAATGTACAGTCTCCTCCCCACCGTATGTATATATTCTCTCCCCACCGTATGTATATTTCTCTCCCACCCACCCCCTCCTAATGTACAGTCTCCTCCCCACCGTATGTATATTCTCCCCCCAACGTATGTATATATACCGCCATCTTTCTCCCGGGTTGGTGTGATCACATGACTGACAAAGCCGTGCAGTGATAGGCCAGAAGTCAATTCGATTGCATCCAGGCGCGATTGCTTATCCTGTCTGGGTAGCCCGGATGATGGTTTTTTACATCGAATTTTATACACCGCAATTATGCATCGAATCTTTTTACATTGAATTTTATTATACATTCGAATTTTTTACATTGAATTTTTATTTCACATAGGTAAATTCGGAGCAAAAAAATTCAGATACATGATTTTCAAAGTAATTATTTTCAATGCTATAAATTCGGTGTCTGAAAAAATTCAGATACATTTTTCAAAGTAATTATTTTCAATGCTATAAATTCGGTGTCTGAAAAAATTCAGATACATGTTTTCAAAGTAATTATTTTCAATGCTATAAATTCGGTGTCTGAAAAAATTCAGATACATGTTTTCAAAGTAATTATTTTCAATGCTATAAATTCGGTGTCTGAAAAAATTCAGATACATGTTTTCAAAGTAATTATTTTCAATGCTATAAATTCAATTCAGATACATGTTTTCAAAGTAATTATTTTCAATGCTAGAAATTCGGTGTCTGATCAAATTCAAATACTTCTGTCACTCATTTGCTTCCATACTGGCTCTTGTTGTATTTTGTTATCTTGCTTTCCTTCTCTCTCTTCTCTCTCTCTTCTCTCTCTCTCTTCTCTCTCTCTATCTCATCCTCTTCTCTTCTGTCGTTGAATTTGTGGTTCGTTCTTTTTATTTGCCTTTTTCACTTTTCGTGTAGGGCAGTGAGTGGAAGTCCCGTCCCCTCCACGTCGGGGACCAGCACGCCTCGCCGGGGCCGGCGACAGCTCCCCCAGACCCCCGCCACGCTACGCCCCCACGTCACCTATTCCCCCGTGGTCCGTAAGGCTATGCCCACGCCTCCCGGGGTGCCCCAGGGGCGCCTCCCGGCCCGGCCCCCTGGCGCTTTTCTCCGGAGCCCCCCCCAGGGGCCTCCCCCTGCCGGCCCCCCGCCACCCCACCATGGCTCACCTCGTCAGGGTCGCCACCCGCCACCTCGCTGGGGTGACGCGGGAGGAGGGGGGTCTCCATGGAGGGCGACGGTTGCTTCTACAACCAGGACTACGAGCCACGCCACGAGCCGCCCGCCTATGAGCAGAGCCCCGCATAACATTGGGGTCTTGTGCTTGGCACTCCGAGCATGGCACTAACACTGTCACGGTTAGGAGTTTGATTCCTGCTGGGGCCACCCGTTGTGAATGATGTATACAGTCATTCCAAAGCACTTTATGTCCTAGTAATAGAGCTGTGCTATAGAGATGCTGTCATTCATTCATAACTAAACCAAAAGACATTTATAAACAACGTCTTACTAAATGCAGGCTTTCATTTACAACTGAACGGCCATATCACTCGTTTTTGTATTAATTCTCCTAAAAAAATTTGCTAAGCTAGACTAACATGAAAGTTTAAGTGAAAGTACACACTTGAGTAAAAGTCAAAGTTTCTACTTTTAAATGTACTTAAGTAGTAAACTGAACTTTTTTTCTGACTGTCTATATTCTTCTGATAGCAGGTGTTTTGTTATGGTTTGTAACCGACCCCAATCGCACAACACAAGACAGGTATGATGGTTTGCCAAGAAACAGATATTTATTTAGAACAGGGAAAAAGGGGCACTGTCCCTTTAAGGGAGAAAACACAAGACACTGGAATAACACAAGAGGGGAAGGTAAAGTGCCTTTAAGAGGCGGGCAGGAAAAGGGAAAACTATGGGAAGGTAAAGGGAACGCCTAAGGGAAGGTTAAGGGAACGCCTTGGGAACAGAGGACTAGGGACTAGGAGAGCTAGGGATAGAGGACAAGGGACTAGGAGATCTAGGGACAGAGGGACAGGTACTGGGGAAACATAGGGAACAGGTTCTGGGGAACAGAGGGCCAGGTTCTGGTGACAGAGGGAACAGAGGGCCAGGTTCTGGTGACAGAGGGAACAGAGGCCCGCGGAGGCGGGCTGGGGACAGGGAGGAACAGGGGACAGAGGACCGCGGAGGCGGGCTGGGGACAGGGAGGAACTGGGGACTGGTGGGAAAACATCTGGGCCGCTCTGCAGAACAGAGGAGAGGGTTAATATTCAAAGGGAAAAAACAGAGCAGATGCAGAACAGTCCAAAAAACAAAGTAACAAAGTAAATGCTATCTTCGTGTGAACAAACACACAGTGGGAGATGGAATGTCCAAAATAATATCCAAGTGAGAACTAAAGGAGGCAATACGCTGGGTGAGTGACATCACAATCAAAACTCACCCAGGCGTATGCGTAATGGTACAGGAACAGCAGCGGGAACGAGGGCAAGGGGCATTACGCTGAGTGAGTGACATCACAATCAAAACTCACCCAGGCGTATGCGTAAAGGTACAGGGGCAGCAGCGGGAACGGGGGCAAGGGCACTACGCTGAGTGAGTGACATCACAATCAAAACTCACCCAGGCGTATGCGTAAAGGTACAGGGACAGCAGCGGGAACGGGGGCAAGGGCACTACGCTGGGTGAGTGACATCACAATCAAAACTCACCCAGGCGTATGCGTAAAGGTACAGGGACAGCAGCGGGAACGGGGGCAAGGGCACTACGCTGGGTGAGTGACATCACAATCAAAACTCACCCAGGCGTATGCGTAATGGTACAGGGACAGCAGCGGGGCGAGGGCATCGCCACCGGGTGGCTGGCTGTCCGAGCCGAGGAACAGAGTGCTGGAACAGTGGCGGTGGCGAGGATGTCGTCCACCGGGTAGCCGCTGTCGGAGCCGAGGAACAGGGTGCTGGAACAGCGGCGGTGGCGAGGATGTCGTCCACCGGGTAGCCGCTGTCGGAGCCGAGGAACAGGGTGCTGGAACAGCGGCGGTGGCGAGGATGTC
Organism: Notolepis coatsorum; assembly: GCF_963971535.1. NCBI lineage: Eukaryota > Metazoa > Chordata > Actinopteri > Aulopiformes > Paralepididae > Notolepis > Notolepis coatsorum. The sequence goes on from NC_140171.1 coordinate 21,019,584, forward strand.
GTCCACCGGGTAGCCGCTGTCGGAGCCGAGGAACAGAGTGCGCGCCACACCTTGGTGTGCGCGTCGGAACAGAGAGCTGGAACAGTGGCGGTGGCGAGGGTGTCGTCCACCGGGTAGCCGCTGTCGGAGCCGAGGAACAGAGTGGCGCGCCACACCTTGGTGTGCGCGTCGGAACAGAGAGCTGGAACAGTGGCGGTGGCGAGGGTGTCGTCCACCGGGTAGCCGCTGTCGGAGCCGAGGAACAGAGTGCGCGCCACACCTTGGTGTGCGCGTCGGAACCGAGAGACGCATCTGGTGCGTCTGCGTGGAGGAGTGTGCCAAGCAGGAAGGTCTGGAAGATGCGCGTCGGCGCGCTGAGGTCTGGAGAGCGTGCCAAGCTCGAAGGTCTGGAAGATGCGCGTCTGTGCGCTGGTACGGAGGAGCGTGCCAAGCTCGAAGGTCTGGAAGATGCGCGTCTGTGCGCTGGTACGGAGGAGCGTGCCAAGCTCGAAGGTCTGGAAGATGCGCGTCTGTGCGCTGGTACGGAGGAGCGTGCCAAGCTCGAAGGTCTGAAGTGGAACACTGGAATACCTCCCGTAGAGGATTAGAGAGCGCAGTACAGTGTCTCCCTCCAGGCAAACGGCGGCAGGTGGCGAAGGCTTGAGCGCATCTGGCGCGCTGGTCTGGAGTGGAACACTGGAATACCTCCCGTAGAGAATTAGAGAGCGCAGTACAATGTCTCCCTCCAGGCAAACGGCGACAGGTGGCCAAGCCCTTGAAGATGCGCGTTGCGCGCTGGTGACTGGAGAGCGTGCCAAGCCCGAGGGTCCGGGAGATGCGCGTTGGTCTAGATGTGCGTCAGGACGAACAGCTGCGCTGGGGTCTGCAGTGGAACGCTGGGGTGCCTCCCGTGGAAGTTACAGGGAGCGCAGAACAGTCTCCTCCACAGGCTACGGCGACAGCAGACGAAGGCTGGAGCAAACATCTCAAGGCTGGAGAGATCCATCTTACAGCATTGGTAGACCAGAGGATCTCCCGAAAAAGTCTAGATGTTAGAGAATATGACTCAGCATGAATACAACACGACCCCACGCCGAAACGAGGGGAAGAGCCCTGGTATTTAAAGCCCACAGGGGAACTAATTAGCCTGCCACCACAGGTGCGAGAGGTAATTGATAATAGTCCAGGTGTGGCCACTGAGAGTAAACGAGAGTAAAGAACGAGAGGGTGGGGGCTAGAGAGAGTGAGTGAGAAGGGAATTTCTAACAGTAGGCTTTAAAGGTGGTGAGCAGCGGGCAAAACCTCACAGTACCCCCCCCTCAACGGGAGCCACCCGGCGACCCAAAACAAATACAGACAGAGTGGCAGGGGGCAAAACAAGAGGTACTGGCCAAGCCAGCAGGGGAAGCCACCACAAGAGTGGGGCTAGCAAAAGAAACAGGGTCGCCGAGGGGTAACTAGGGTAGCAGAGGGGCAAGCAGGGTAGCTAAGGGGTAACCATGGAAGCACCGGGAAAGGGCTAGCAGAGGGAAGGTTAGCTGCCAGGGCACTGATAGCTACAGGGCCTATGCTAGCTGTACTGCTACATCAACATAGAGGCTGCGCTAGCTGCCGGAGCTAGGCTGGCAGACAGGGCTGGACCAGCATGAGAGCACAAGCTAGCTGGAAGGACAGTCCTAGCTGTGTGAGAAAAACTGACCTTGCTAGCTGAAAGGGCAGTCCTAGCAGTGGGATAAACTACACAAAAAAGTGGAGGCCATGCAGAGGGACCGGGTTAGCTGCTTGGGCCTGGCTAGCTACAGGGCCTATGCCAGCTGTATTAACATAGAGGCTGTGCTAACAGCCGGGGCCAAGCTAGCAGACCGGGGCCATGCAGAGGGAAACTGGGTTAGCCGCCAGGGCATGGCTAGCTACAGGGCCTATGCCAGCAGCAAGGGCTGCATAAACATAGAGGCTGTGCTAGCAGCCGGGGCTAAGCTAGCAGACAGGGGCTCTGCTGAGGGACTGGGTTAGCTGCCAGGGCATGGCTAGCTACAGGGGGGTCAAACAGGGCAAAACGGGAAGCAAACAGGGGAGCTAACCGGGGAGACTAACAAGCTAAACAGGGGAGTAACAGGCTAACAAGGGAGCTAAACAGGACTAACAGGGAAGCTAAACTGGGCAAACAGGGGAGCTAGAGGGGAGACTAACAAGCTAACAGGGGAGCTAACAGGGCTAACAAGGAAGCTAAACTGGGCTAACAGGGGAGCTAGAGGGAACAAGAAAAAAAAAGGCAAACTCAACATACACCGTCTGTGCTGGCTGGGGTCGTCGATTTGGTGGGGTCGTACTGTTATGGTTTGTAACCGACCCCAATCGCACAACACAAGACAGGTATGATGGTTTGCCAAGAAACAGATATTTATTTAGAACAGGGAAAAAGGGGCACTGTCCCTTTAAGGGAGAAAACACAAGACACTGGAATAACACAAGAGGGGAAGGTAAAGTGCCTTTAAGAGGCGGGCAGGAAAAGGGAAAACTATGGGAAGGTAAAGGGAACGCCTAAGGGAAGGTTAAGGGAACGCCTTGGGAACAGAGGACTAGGGACTAGGAGAGCTAGGGATAGAGGACAAGGGACTAGGAGATCTAGGGACAGAGGGACAGGTACTGGGGAAACATAGGGAACAGGTTCTGGGGAACAGAGGGCCAGGTTCTGGTGACAGAGGGAACAGAGGGCCAGGTTCTGGTGACAGAGGGAACAGAGGCCCGCGGAGGCGGGCTGGGGACAGGGAGGAACAGGGGACAGAGGACCGCGGAGGCGGGCTGGGGACAGGGAGGAACTGGGGACTGGTGGGAAAACATCTGGGCCGCTCTGCAGAACAGAGGAGAGGGTTAATATTCAAAGGGAAAAAACAGAGCAGATGCAGAACAGTCCAAAAAACAAAGTAACAAAGTAAATACTATCTTCGTGTGAACAAACACACAGTGGGAGATGGAATGTCCAAAATAATATCCAAGTGAGAACTAAAGGAGGCAATACGCTGGGTGAGTGACATCACAATCAAAACTCACCCAGGCGTATGCGTAATGGTACAGGAACAGCAGCGGGAACGAGGGCAAGGGGCATTACGCTGAGTGAGTGACATCACAATCAAAACTCACCCAGGCGTATGCGTAAAGGTACAGGGGCAGCAGCGGGAACGGGGGCAAGGGCACTACGCTGAGTGAGTGACATCACAATCAAAACTCACCCAGGCGTATGCGTAAAGGTACAGGGACAGCAGCGGGAACGGGGGCAAGGGCACTACGCTGGGTGAGTGACATCACAATCAAAACTCACCCAGGCGTATGCGTAAAGGTACAGGGACAGCAGCGGGAACGGGGGCAAGGGCACTACGCTGGGTGAGTGACATCACAATCAAAACTCACCCAGGCGTATGCGTAATGGTACAGGGACAGCAGCGGGGCGAGGGCATCGCCACCGGGTGGCTGGCTGTCCGAGCCGAGGAACAGAGTGCTGGAACAGTGGCGGTGGCGAGGATGTCGTCCACCGGGTAGCCGCTGTCGGAGCCGAGGAACAGGGTGCTGGAACAGCGGCGGTGGCGAGGATGTCGTCCACCGGGTAGCCGCTGTCGGAGCCGAGGAACAGGGTGCTGGAACAGCGGCGGTGGCGAGGATGTCGTCCACCGGGTAGCCGCTGTCGGAGCCGAGGAACAGAGTGCGCGCCACACCTTGGTGTGCGCGTCGGAACAGAGAGCTGGAACAGTGGCGGTGGCGAGGGTGTCGTCCACCGGGTAGCCGCTGTCGGAGCCGAGGAACAGAGTGGCGCGCCACACCTTGGTGTGCGCGTCGGAACAGAGAGCTGGAACAGTGGCGGTGGCGAGGGTGTCGTCCACCGGGTAGCCGCTGTCGGAGCCGAGGAACAGAGTGCGCGCCACACCTTGGTGTGCGCGTCGGAACCGAGAGACGCATCTGGTGCGTCTGCGTGGAGGAGTGTGCCAAGCAGGAAGGTCTGGAAGATGCGCGTCGGCGCGCTGAGGTCTGGAGAGCGTGCCAAGCTCGAAGGTCTGGAAGATGCGCGTCTGTGCGCTGGTACGGAGGAGCGTGCCAAGCTCGAAGGTCTGGAAGATGCGCGTCTGTGCGCTGGTACGGAGGAGCGTGCCAAGCTCGAAGGTCTGGAAGATGCGCGTCTGTGCGCTGGTACGGAGGAGCGTGCCAAGCTCGAAGGTCTGAAGTGGAACACTGGAATACCTCCCGTAGAGGATTAGAGAGCGCAGTACAGTGTCTCCCTCCAGGCAAGCGGCGGCAGGTGGCGAAGGCTTGAGCGCATCTGGCGCGCTGGTCTGGAGTGGAACACTGGAATACCTCCCGTAGAGAATTAGAGAGCGCAGTACAATGTCTCCCTCCAGGCAAACGGCGACAGGTGGCCAAGCCCTTGAAGATGCGCGTTGCGCGCTGGTGACTGGAGAGCGTGCCAAGCCCGAGGGTCCGGGAGATGCGCGTTGGTCTAGATGTGCGTCAGGACGAACAGCTGCGCTGGGGTCTGCAGTGGAACGCTGGGGTGCCTCCCGTGGAAGTTACAGGGAGCGCAGAACAGTCTCCTCCACAGGCTACGGCGACAGCAGACGAAGGCTGGAGCAAACATCTCAAGGCTGGAGAGATCCATCTTACAGCATTGGTAGACCAGAGGATCTCCCGAAAAAGTCTAGATGTTAGAGAATATGACTCAGCATGAATACAACACGACCCCACGCCGAAACGAGGGGAAGAGCCCTGGTATTTAAAGCCCACAGGGGAACTAATTAGCCTGCCACCACAGGTGCGAGAGGTAATTGATAATAGTCCAGGTGTGGCCACTGAGAGTAAACGAGAGTAAAGAACGAGAGGGTGGGGGCTAGAGAGAGTGAGTGAGAAGGGAATTTCTAACAGTAGGCTTTAAAGGTGGTGAGCAGCGGGCAAAACCTCACATGTTTAATCAAAGATCCCCTGTGGGAGAAGCTGTTGCAGGGGAACAATGGGTTAATTTCATTGGAGGCTTTGTCGTTGGGTTCAGAGAGGAGGATGTGATATTTTGTTGTTAATAAATGTTTAAATATCTATTCAAGTTGTCATTTTTAACTGGAAAAAGTAGCATGTATGGGGGTAATTGTTACTTTACTTGATATTTGAGCTTCACTGCAGAATGGTGTATATTGTGTACAATGTGCACATACACTGAGAATATATTTCAGTGAGGTAGGAGACAGCATGTAAACTTCTGAATTGTTCAATGCGGGACATGCCAATACTCCATTGGTAAAGGGAAGGGTCCTTAAATATGTGGCATTGTATTACTAATCAACCATTTCCTACTGTATTTCCGGTAATGTATGGTCATAGGCAGATAGTGGAGTAGCTCTGGCAGAATACTGGGTACACAGTAAATTCCGCAAAGTAAATTTGACTCAAACTGAGTACATTTCACTCAAACTGAGTAAAATTTCTTTACTCAGTTTGAATCAAATGTACTCAGTTTGAGTCAAATGTACTCTGCGGAATTTACTGTGTAGTACCATTGCATTGGCAGTGTCGGCTAGGCTTCGGGCAACCAAACCTGGCCCAGTGTGTGTGGGTCGCATCTGGGCTGCTTTAGGCAACCCGACGTTCACCGCTTCCGGCAACCCCGGACATGGCCCAGTGTACTCGGGCCGGAATCGGCCAGTCAGTCATTGCCGCCTACTCGGCCAATCCGGACGTTCACCGCTTCCGGCAACCCCGGACCTGGCCCAGTGTACTCGGGCCGGAATCGGCCAGTCAGTCATTGCCGCCTACTTGGCCGACTCTGGCAGCCGGACTTGGGCCGACTAATTTCTTCCGGCCTGCCGGATACAGGCCATTAATGGGCCGGAACTTTTTGGCCACCTGGGAGGTGTGCGTAGAGCCTGCGTACGCATGTGTGATGAATCCCGACTTCCCTGTGCGTACACTGGTTCTACATTCCGTGCTTACGTGTGGAAATAGAACATGTTCTACGCACACATTGATGAATGAGGGCCCTGGTCTCTTTTGAAAGAGGACAACATTCTGAAGTTTCTTACACAATAAAGACAAATCACCTTTAGTACTAATGAAATAGAGTAACATAAGAAAAGAAAACAATAGGTCCCTCTTTTTTCCCGCTGCTGGCCCTGCCTTATCTTTAGAGGACATCCTCTTGTCTGTTCTCTGACAGCAACTGCAAAACAGTGTGACACACACATACACACACACACACACACACACACACACACACACACACACACACACACACACACACACACACACACACACACACACACACACACACACACACACACACACACACACACACACACACACACACACACACACACACATAGAGCTGCTGCGATTACCGCATTACCGCGGTATCGCTGTTACATCACGCCCACCGCAGAGTTAGGCTGAATACCGCATCACAGCTGTTTTTTATAATAATAATAAAGTACCCTGCTCTCGTTGGGCTTGCGGCTCTGCAGATATACCCTACTCCTCTGTCGAGGTTCCAAGCGACCCTATTGCCCTATTGGGTAGAAGTGGTACCAGAAAAGTCACGTGAAACACTGCAGACCACTGATTGGTCAGAAGAGAGACGCGTCACACGTTGGAGCGTCCTGCACAAAAGCAGAAAGCCGCCATCTTTACTGGCTCGCTAAGGATTCATTTAATTCAGATTTGTTTGCAACAGGACCAAGTGCAATAAACAAAAAAGGATGGATTCACTGTGTATTCTGCCTCATTTATTGATGAAACAAAACCGACATCAACCCAATTTACCACCGAGCGGAGAGTTTAGTGTCACAAAAAGATCGCTGATGTGTTAAGCTTGTTGTTGTTGTTAGCCTAATGCTAACACTAACGTCAGCAGATAGACACGACGGATAACGTTAAACCCGGGTTGCTTGGTAGAATAGACACAATGAGAGGTAACGTTAGCTTTAGCAGAATAGACACAACGAGAGTCTGGTTAATGTTGTTATTGATTGATTGATTGAAACTGTGTTAAACTCTGGCTTGCTGCAAGCCCTCGGACATAGCTATGCTCACGGAGCTTTCAGTGTACACAAGCGTCCCCACACGGAGACAAACGGAGTAGTACCTGCAGTGGAAAAGGAACGAAGTACCAGGTACCTAAAGCGGGTCGAGTCACTTGTATAATGTATAGGGCTGTAACATAAACGTTGGTTGATGGAAAGGACGGACCTGGTTTGTAAACAAATTATATTTATTGATGTAAAAAGGAAGCACATGTAACTCAAGGGTGAGTCAAGGCCAAAACAACAAACAAACACCACTATTCTCCAACATAAACCAACCTAATCTATGGTAAAATAAATTACATTCCCTAAACTACCCTTACCTAACAAAAACAGGAGAAAACAATATCCAAAGGAAATGGCAGCTCACCCCGTCCGTGCTTCCTGAAAAGGGAGAACATAACACATATTAGGGATACATACAGGACAGGTAAACATATAACAAAACAATATATAGCTCTCTATGGCCACACACACAAAGGCAATTTCACAAAGGCACCAAAAATACAACCAGGCCTAGCCTCATGCCAGAAGAAATACAGCAGTTAATTGGAAAAAGTAGTAAAAAAGTAAAAGAAAATTGACATCTGAAATGAAAAACAACGTATAAAGAATTCCACTCAACTGAAAGTGAAAACTGAATACAAGTGTACTCCTCCCTTTAATTGCTGTTCAGACGTTAATGCCAAACATGTTTATCTGGAACTGGCATAGTTTTCGACCATTTAGGCTAACCAACATTACACCACAAAGGATTCTCACCTGTCAGCTTAGTTATCAGAGGGTAATTTCTTGTAACACAGGGAGAGGGGTGGGGCTGATCAAAGGAGGTTTCATTCAGAGAGGAGAACAAATTTAATAATAATATCAGAGCTACCAACTCTCATACATTGAGCGTGAGACACATGTAATTGGTCATCCTCACACACTCTCTCACACCTTATTTCTAATAATAGTCTTAGACTATTAGGATTAAGATTAAATATTAAACTAAAGTGTATCTCTTTTTCTGAAGGGGAAACCCTTGCGAGCACGGGGAGAACATGCAAACTCCACACAGAAAGGACGGGGGTACCTGGCAACCCAGTAACCTGGTCCCCAAGCGGGAATTGAACCCAGGACCTTTTTGCTATGAGGCGACAATGTTAACCTCTTAACAGGCACCCAGAGAAGTGGCCATTTTTAAACATGAACTTGAGAACTGCATACTTTTTTGAAAAAGTGGATCTTTATACTTATAGCACATGCATATGCCTGGTCTCTTTTGAAAGAGGACAACATTCTGAAGTTTCTTACACAATAAAGACAAATCACCTTTAGTACTAATGAAATAGAGTAACATAAGAAAAGAAAACAATAGGTCCCTCTTTTTTCCCGCTGCTGGCCCTGCCTTATCTTTAGAGGACATCCTCTTGTCTGTTCTCTGACAGCAACTGCAAAACAGTGTGACACACACATACACACACACACACACACACACACACACACACACACACACACACACACACACACACACACACACACACACACACACACACACACACACACACACACACACACACACACACACACACACACACACACACACACACACACACACACACACACACACACACACACACACATAGAGCTGCCGCGATTACCGCATTACCGCGGTATCGCTGTTACATCACGCCCACCGCAGAGTTAGGCTGAATACCGCATCACAGCTGTTTTTTATAATAATAATAAAGTACCCTGCTCTCGTTGGGCTTGCGGCTCTGCAGATATACCCTACTCCTCTGTCGAGGTTCCAAGCGACCCTATTGCCCTATTGGGTAGAAGTGGTACCAGAAAAGTCACGTGAAACACTGCAGACCACTGATTGGTCAGAAGAGAGACGCGTCACACGTTGGAGCGTCCTGCACAAAAGCAGAAAGCCGCCATCTTTACTGGCTCGCTAAGGATTCATTTAATTCAGATTTGTTTGCAACAGGACCAAGTGCAATAAACAAAAAAGGATGTATTCACTGTGTATTCTGCCTAATTTATTGATGAAACAAAACCGACATCAACCCAATTTACCACCGAGCGGAGAGTTTAGTGTCACAAAAAGATCGCTGATGTGTTAAGCTTGTTGTTGTTGTTAGCCTAATGCTAACACTAACGTCAGCAGATAGACACGACGGATAACAATAAACCCGGGTTGCTTGGTAGAATAGACACAATGAGAGGTAACGTTAGCTTTAGCAGAATAGACACAACGAGAGTCTGGTTAATGTTGTTATTGATTGATTGAAACTGTGTTAAACTCTGGCTTGCTGCAAGCCCTCGGACATAGCTATGCTCACGGAGCTTTCAGTGTACACAAGCGTCCCCACATGCTTTCAAACTTTTTATTTGTATTATTTTTTTGCCCGGTTATCGCTGCGGTAGGAAATATTTAGCAAATTTGTGCGGTAAGGAAAAAATCTATATCACGGCAGCTCTACACACACACACACACACACACACACACACACACACACACACACACACACACACACACACACACACACACACACACACACACACACACACACACACACACACACACACACACACACACACACACACACACACACACACACACACACACACTTTAGCGTTATGTTGGCTGTCAATAACAACAGTAAGTAATGTCATTATTATGATAGGGTATTATTCACGTATGTATTCATACGCATTAGGATTACCCTACTACTCCAAATAACTAGTTGTTCTAATTGTAGTCAGGTAGCATTAGGTCACCTCATTGAGCAAAGCTCTCCATCAATGCATAACAGATCCATTAGGTGAATCAGGCAGGTTTACCTAACGTCACCTGTTCTAAACTAAATAAAACAACAGTAGTAATAGTCACCAGGCAGGTTTACCTAACGTTACCTGTTCTAAACAGTGGCATGGTACGTTGGTGTAGTGGTTAAAACCTCTTAACCTGCAAGGGCCGACATGTGGGCCCTTTTTAGGATGATTTGACCACCGGCACTTAGTGGCTCGGGTGTGCATATTTTGTAATACAATATATATATTGAATTGAAGGCTTATTTGTTGCCTGTCGAAAGCAACAAAATCAGACTAAATCCGTTCAGCGGTTCTCGAGTTACATGCCGGTATTTGAGGCTTGTACACGGTATTGCACAAAATACCACTCCCAACTCTTGGGGCTCTAGTTCCGTCAATCATTAGGCGATCTCAAAAATGATAGTGGAGGGTTGTAGCCAATGAGTGTGGCTTTCCAATGATACCCCATCTGGGGATGTATGATCTAGGCTCTAGGTGAAAAACTAACGAGCAAAAACAGGAAGAGAAAAACAGCCGAATGAATTGAAGTCTATGAGAAAATTGAGTTTTTATTTTGTTCACAGTTTACCAAAATCACTGCTAATCACTCATTTCTGAATGGACATGTACTACATAAGGCTTCAGGCTATGGGTCCGTATGGATTTGTAAGCCATACCACCTTCTGGGGAAACACTACCTCTGGACTACTAAATACTACAGAAAAACTTGAAAAAAAGGTTTTTCTACAACTCAAGTTCAGACCTATGTTACTCTATTTCATTAGCACTAAAAGTTAATTTTCTTCAGACTGTCATCTTTCAAAAGAGACCAGGCTCATGCATGTGCTATAAGTATAAAGTATGTTGTTTTGGTTTGCAAAAAAAGTATGCAGTCCTAAAACTAAAACAAAAATGGCCAGGCAGACTCATTGCAGGTTAAGCGGTTTAAACAAAAGGCCGGCTGTCACAAAACAGTCACATCTAGGGACCTCAAAACCTAATCTAGCAAGGCCTTTAACCAAGAACTGGAGAGCCTGGACTGGTTAGATGAGCTCAGTGGTACACTGGTTGAAGAAACATGGCTAGGATTCAAAACCAAATTCACTACAATACTCAACAACATGGCCCCCCTAAGAACCACCAGGGGTAAAAATCGTGCTGAGCCATCGATGCACTCTGAAATACTAACTGCAATGCAATCCAGAGACAAAAAATGCTCTGAACTTCATAAAAGTCAGTCAAAGCTTGCCAAAAGCACAAACAGAGATCTCCAAGAGATCTCCAAGAACTCAAAATACAAAGAAACAGACTAAGAAACTATGTAAACACCATGATCAAATCCGCAAAATAATTTCATCAATGACAAAACTGAGAAAAACTAAAACAAACCCTGTGAACTTTGGGAATCTAAAAACCAGATATACAAACATATAAACATAAAGACAGACAACACCCTCATCACAGACAAACTGGATATGGCCAAATACTTAAACATTTTCTTCACAAACATAGCCACAACACTGGTTAATAAACTACCCTCCCACTCAGGGCATTTTGGGGTAATCAAATCTACGAATTCCAATCTGGCTTCAGAACATCCCACTCCACTGACACATGCCTTCTCTATTTGAACGACCACATCAAACAAGAGGTGGACGCGGGCAAATACTGCGGCATGGTCATGCTGGACTTACTGCCTGGTATGGAAACAGCACGGCACAAGACAAGAAGGCCCTACAGAGAGTGGTGCGCTCAGCCGAGCGTACCACGGGTATTGCACTACCTCCCCTGCAGGTTCTATACAACAAGAGGTGCAAATCCAGAGCCTGCAGGATAATGAAAGACCCTCACCACCCCAATAACAGCCTGTTCCAGCTGCTGAGGTCAGGCAGACGCCTGCGAACCCCAGCTACTAGGACAGAGCGGCTTAGGCTCAGCTTCTTCCCCCAGGCCATCAGAGTCCTGAACAATGAACATTGAGTACCACTGTAACACTTTAGCATGAGCGGGCACACACTCAGGCCGCACGCACCCTCACTTATTGCCAAAAGGAAAGGCCACTTTAAATTAGTATTAGCAACAGTAACAGTGTATTGCACTACTATTACTACTACTGTTAACTGTCAACTGTTACCCGTCATTGCACAAATTTATTGTTACCTACTACCTGTTATTGCACAATTTTATTGCAAATTTTTTTTGTATTGGATTCTATTATATGTTATATGTTGTACCAATTGCACATCGTTGCGGGCAAGACCACCCGCATTTCATTGTATATCCGTATGCCGTGACAAATAAAACTCTTGACTTGACTTGACTACAAAAGACATTTGACACTGTCAATCACTCCATTTTGATTGACAAGCTAAAAGCAATAGGTTTTGATAGTTTATCAGTGAGCTGGATGCAATCCTACCTGGAGGGGAAAGAACAGATGGTGGAGGTAAACGGTACACTACCCCCCCCCCCCCCACCGTGAGCTGTGGTGTTCCACAAGGAAGCATACTAGGACCGTTGCTGTTCCTAATTTATGCAAATTACATGTCGTCAGCTTGTGACTTCAACTTGTTCCTGTTCGCGGATGACTCAGCCCTGCTGGTCTCTGACAAGGACAAGTTGCAGGTAGAAAAAGCCCTCAGCTCAGAACTTGGCAGAATCTGCACGTGGCTCGCTGATAACAAACTATCATTACACCTGGGTAAAACAGATCCATTCTCTTCGGATCAAATCACAAACTCAGCAAGACAAACGGCTTCTCTGTTACAGTGGGTGACAATATTGTCACAAGGAAAGATGAAATTACAGTGGGGTCCATCCTAGAGGCAAATATTTCCTGTCACAAAATGGCAAACAATGTAATCAAAAAAGTCAACCAACGAACAAGATTCTTGTACCGGATCTCCTCTTTGGTAAACAAGAATACCCTGAAGACTCTAGCAGGAGCACTCCTTCAAGGGTACTGTACTACGACTATCCTTGCACCTCATGGTACCAAAGCACCTCAAAGGCACTAAAAACAAGACTACAAACATCACAAAACAAATTTGTCAGACTAGTGCTTGACCTTACTCCTAAGACACACCTCACCCCAGCCCATTTTGACAACCTAGGATGGCTTAGAGTAGACAACAGAGTACAACAAATTGCAATGGGCCTGGTCTACAAGATTAACTACACCACTAAGGTACCCATGTACATGTCGAGGTACTTCCAAAAGGTCAGTGAATACCACAACCACAACACCAGAGGGAGTTCCACAAATCATGTGCAACCCAGATTCGGCTCAAACAAGGGACTTAACACGTTTCGCAATTATGCCACATCAATGTGGAACGCCCTACCCACAACCTTCAAAACTGCTCTCAAAGAGCACCTACAGGAGGCTGCAATTCGAAACTGGCCCCCGTAAATGTCGGGACACCCTCCCACCCACCCACCCCCTCCTAATGTACATTCGCCCCCCCCCTCGTATGTATATATTTACTGTTAGGATCTCTGTTTTACAGTACTGTATTTGCATATCTTGTATGTCACAAATGTAACAGTAGGCCTACTGTATATCTGTATGTCATGTACTGTATGTCATAAATGTCATGATTAGATTAGACTAGATGATTAGATTAGATTTTTATATCTGTATATCTGTACATTGTCTAAAAAAAATAAAAAATAAAAATCGAACCCTAACTAACCTTATTGTCATGCACTTGTCCTAATATACTAACCTACACTGTAGCACTCAACATTTTGATGAACGTTATTACACAGCTGATAGAGTTGTGCCCTTCCTGATGACTTGTCGTACAGAACTTGTAAGTCGACTTGGATAAAAGCGTCAGCTAAATGACTAAATGTAAATGTAAATGTTGTGTATGTCATAAATGTCATTATGAATTGAAAATGGGGGACTCTCATGTAAACAAGACGAAAGTCTTTTTTTGGTCTGCATCCCCTTATTAACAATTGTGTGTATTGAGCTGTATGTACTGTACCCATTCTGCAATCTGTTAATAAAAATGTTCAATCAATCAATCAATCCCTTTACCCTTAGACCTCAGGGGTCGTAACAATGGTATAGATATACAAACTAAAGTCTACAGCCCGTCTTATTTGTTGAGTATAATATTCATGGCCATGATCAAGCCTAAATAAAGCACCCAGATGTGTTTCTGCACCTCTCCGTTGGCGCCATGAATTTCTAATAATAATAGGCTACATGTTTTATGTCTAATTAAAATAATTATCATCTTGTAGTGGGCACTTACATGGAAACTTATATGCACTGTCACTTTAAGGACACAGGGCATTGTGGGTAGCTAGAGCGGCCATATGAACTCTTGGCTTGGTTTGTTGTGGTATCCACGCTATGCTAATAAATGACGCACACTGATGTGGTCAAAGAAACTTCACTCTCTCTGGTCGTGATTTCCCATCTCCTACAATCTACTATAATGCATCATCTACTTAGGGTGAATACCTTTTTGGGACATGGAAATGTAGGGTTTGTGAAATAATATTTAATGATGACCTTTTATCTTCCTAAAATATTTTTTTTAATCAAGTTGTGCTTCTTCCAGTGATTTATCTCGGCTGCTCCCCTAACATTTCAAAAGCCTATAGAAAGCTTGTCTTAAATTAACTTCATCATCATAAGTCAAATATTTTTCATCGTATGGTGCCTTTGGAGACCTATTTTTTTTGTTTACAAATGTTCTGGGACACAGTGATAACATTTTATGACACACTTCAAAGCAATCATCACTTGTAATGCCTGAAATACCAGGTAGTCATACTCAGATAATGATATGGAGATTTGATTTCCTTATTACATGTGACATGTTAATTGGTAGTGTGGGAGGATACAGTTGCATAGCTCTGGGTTTAATATAAAAGTGAACCCATCACTATCGAAAACAATGCATGTACAGTATAGTCTGTCAGTTTTGGATATTACCAGATAACATAGCTGGAGAATTTCAAGCAGGTGAGTCCGTTTCTTTATTCAGTTTTCATCAAGTTATGATTCTGTTGTCCATATGTGCAACACTATCATGTGAAAATGATAGTGATCCACATTTATCATGCAGGGCTATGCAACGACAACAATGGGGTAGTGGGTCACATGAAAATATGTGTACCCATAATAGAGTGGGGGTAAAGGATGTGTACACAGGATTTTTTATTTCTCAATTGTCTTTGCTATGCTGTAGATGTTTATTTTACACATTACCAATTGTATTTAATACTAATGTGTTAAAGGACTGATAATGGGGCATGGATTTCCCTCCTTTCATGAGTGAGTGGTCTTCGCAGGTCCTGCTTACCGCTCTACTAATGTGTGAATTTGCTAATTGGACATCTAGCACAATATGCCATAGTTGGTTATTATAGAAGATTATGTGTGGTTCAAAATATATTTCAATAAAAAGAAAAGAAGATCAGAGACAGAGAAAATCCATTTGTAGCCCTTGTTCAGGGTTTTCTTTATTATTCATACAGCGTTCAAATCAGAATATTGAAACAAGTTATCCCCTTCTGCCCTTCGCTGCTGTCCTAAATACTGTGTGATTGCTTCATTGCTTCCGACGTCTCATCCTCATGTGCTATTGTTACTCTTCCTGCCTCTAGCTTTCTCCGTAACCCATCTTGGGTGTCAACACAAAGTGTTCTTTAAAAACATGTTCACTCCAACTTTCTTCCCATGTGTGTGAACAGAGAACCTTGACTTGGTGTTTCCTGTCTTTCTTATTTCATGTCTGTGACAATACATTTTTGAATATGTGCCCTAATGTATCTAGGTGAAGTGTGTGTGTGTATCTACTGTATGTGTGTGCATGTGTTTATATGTGTGCGTTGGATTGGTCATATAGTATAATTTCTACACCACATTATCAGCAAAAATGCTACCATATATGACAGTATTGATTTGCTATTTAGAAGCCGTAATCAACATTTACTACTACTCTGTGCATTATATATATCCATTTCTCTGCTCCATATGGCAAAGACATGTGTCTTAAAACATGAACTTAACAGTGCAGGCCTATAAGGAATAACAAACTCACATTAAACTCACACTAAATAGATTACAATAGTATCAATATGCATAACTGAAAATATGATGACTTTTAGATTAACCCTTCTATAGATCTTTAGATTGTTCTGGTTAAAGGGCTTAATCATAATCTCCTTGCATCTATCAAATAAAACAGGTTAGTCAGAGTATGATACCATAATATGTTTCTTGAAGCAGCCATGACCCATGTTACATCATTATGAAGATAACTCTTCGGTAACATCTTTCGTCTTATCTTAACGTCAGATAATTTAGCCTTAGCATTCAGCTTAAAGCTGCTGGTGCCTCTGGGAGTCAGTGAAAAACATTTGTTGTCTGTGCATGGGCTTGGAAGTGATGCAAAGCTTGCTCTATTTCTACCGAGCAGGTAAACTCACTCTTGATAATTTCTCTGAAGTTGCCTACTGCAGCTTTATGTTTCACTGAGATATTAACATATTTCTAATCATTTTTGTAAAGTTGTGCATCGAGACAAGTCTCAGTGATGCATGCCAGTTGCGGAGCCACCCTGTGTGCTTCATGACCAGCATGGTCTCCCCTCCTCTGGGCCTGGCTTTCTATGACCCCGGGCTGCTGAGAACATTTACCCAGAATGAGGCAGGACACTGCCCTAAATTGGCTCACTCTTTGGTTTTTGTTCTGCGGTTTCTCCACACCCTACAGGAATTTGAGTCATAAATCCAACATGTTTGATATTCCCGACTGGCTTGCGATCATTAACCTTCCAATTGAAGCTGTCAACACTTTAAACTACAGGATAATCAAGCAGATAATCACTTCCAACCAGTTTCAAATTGGGAACGCCCCCCTGATTGTCGGGAAGCCCGGACTTTCAAATAAAATCTAAATGTATTTAGGTATAATATATTGTATAATATTTCACTATCTTACTAAATGTATGTTAATGTTAAGGGGGCAATATACATTTTGGCTTCAGTTTTGGGGAGCTATCATGTCGTCCATCAATCTTGCAGGAAGAAGGTGTTTAATAGTTTGTCAGGCAAGCCAAAAATCACTCTCAAAGAGCCTAAACTGCTTTAACCTGTTACGCCCTAGCCCTATTTTCTATAAAAATACATACCTAAGTAAATGGAAGATTGCTCCACTTCTACACTGTCTTTTTTTTGCATGTTCTTGGTATCCAGGGACATCTATGGATCTCATGGAATGTATTCCCAGTGTCAGAAATATTGTCTTGAGATCATGTGTAAAAAAAAAAAAAATCTAAGCAAATGAATAAAGGGAAGATGATTAAACAATGTTTTGTAGATACAGTACTGAATTCTGCCATCCAGACACATGCAATTTGAAATATTATTATATAATGTAGAATACCAGGCCTATAAATGACCTTATTATAGCCAACTCGCACATCTATGGATCGGGCCAAATCTCCTCTTCAAGAGTTCAAGAGTTCAATTTGGATTTAGTATCTCCAGGCGTGCAGGAAGAACCGTGAATGAAATATACTGTATGTACAGTTCCATTCTTATAATGGATATGGCTCCGCCATTTTGGATCGGATTGCAACGGGATTGTTGCTAAATGTTCACAGAAGGTAGACACACTAACGTCGCTCCAATCTATGCCAATAACGTTCAGTTTTGTGATATAGTATCCCGAGAAATAAGAGGGAAACAATTTTCATACACAAGTAATTTACTTGCAGGAGGCTAGAATTTCCTGGGTACTGTATTTATAAAAAAAAATTTACATTGGAGGGGGGGGGGGGGGGGGGGGGGTTGGATGTTTACAGGGGCCAGTTTTGAATTGCAGCCTCCCGTAGGTGCTCTTTGAGAGCAGTTTTGAAGGTGGGTATAGGCCGGGAGCCAGGTTCACCCCTCAGGAAGTTTTTTGCTACCTTTTTTTCATTATTATTTCCTGTTATCCCATACCTTGGGATCTGGAGGAGGGCTCATGAGCACTACCCGGAGATCCCATCCCCTCTCGACCATGGATTTCACATTAACACAGAGACTGGCAAGCTAGAACCACTGTGGTGTGAGGGTGACGTCATCCCCAAAGCCCTCGTCGATATCTTGGCAGAAGAAGAAACAGATGAAGATGATTTAGCAGATGGAATCCATACAAATATGGATGATTATGATGATGAGGAGGAGGAAAATGATGATTACAATTATAATTAAAATTATCATCATAGATCCATTAGTCAGCTAATCTGCTAATGGATCACAGCAAATAGAGTAAGCAGCAAAACGGGTCTAAGAACCAAAGAAATGTATTCTATTTTTAGTTTGAGCTGTATTTTATTTTCTCCATTTGGCTGTATATAATATCTATCTACAGTTTAGTAATGCTGATTCTATTTACTTCTTGATAACAGACTGCACACTAGAGTCATTTTGTTAATTTTGTTGCCTGGACTTTGTTCTTCAATACATTTCATATTTGATTACCGGGTTTTCTGTGACTGAACCCTCCTTTGCTCAATCTGTTATGTTTCATCTGACTGAGCGTCCCGCTCGGCTCCAGCCATATTGAGATATTCGTCTTTCGAGCGCCTATTGCGCACGCGCTGAACAATTTTACATGCACCTGCATTCGCCCATGGCCACGCCTGCTCCTGTGTTTCCTTAAAACACAGGGTGTGGCCACTCCTATGCTCTTCTCGTTTTTTTCACGTGTGATTCTTGCTAGATGCACCATCAGTCAGTGGAAACATTATGAAGAGGAAAGAGAAATTAAAGAACGTCGGACTACCGCCGGAATTTCCCCAGACCCTGGGATTTCCCAAGCCCCCGGGATTTCCCCAGTGCGTCCGGATGGGATATCGGCCCTACGCTGGACTTTCTTCAGATTCACGCAGTGGACTGGTGAACGTTGCATGGCATTCGGTAGTCGAACTGAACCGTGATAAGGTAGGACCGGCAACGGCAACTTGCGGCGTTGGTACTGCCACTCCCGTGAGGCAACCGGGCGACACGTGTGCAGCGCAGGGGGCTTTGTACTCGGGTGAATGCACACAACAAGCAATGTTATTAAGTGTTTTTCCCAGTATCATGGCGCGCACCGCTAATGCTAATGCTGTTGCTAATGGGGCTCCACTCCCGTGTGTCGGGGGGAAACCGAGGCTGTGCCCGGTGTTTCCCCCGCTTAATCCTTATATCGCTGAGGGACAGGCAGTGTCTAGCGTTAAGGGCCTAACCGAGGCTTATCTACCTTTTACGCAGGTAGATGGCCTGGTGGGAGGGCTTAGGACCGCTGTGCCACACTTAGAGAAGCAGTTTGCCTCGGTCCTCTGCCCAGATATGGTAGAGTGGCACCCCGACCGGAAGCTGACGCAAAGGGGCAAGTCGGCCCGGCAGATGGCTGAGTGGGCTGATGAAGCTTATATCGCCGCAGTACAGAATCTAGCCGCAACAAATAACAGTTAGCTGCTTTTCTATCGAAAATGATGTCAGGCGGTGGGGTCTTGGGGCCGGCCGACGCCAAGACCCTTGCTCAGGGTTTTGAGGTTATACAGCTTTTAACGCAGCCGCAAGCTATAACCTCAGGGAGGGGGGTGACGCTTTCAACGTTTATGCACAGATAGCTGTGGTTGGAGCAGTCCCCCCTGGAGGAGGAGAGGAGAATTCCCCTCCTCAGGGCCCCCCTCTCCAAGGATGGACTTTTTGGTTTGTCAGCGGAGGCGTTGGTGGCCTATAGACAGGCCCCCACGCCGCCCCACACCTCACGTGTCTCGTCAGCGGCTGCTGCGAGACCCCCGACCAGTGGCCTTGCGACCCCCGCCCGAGACACCCTTTAAACAGAGAGAGAGGCTCTCAGGGTGCCTACAGACCCGGGCGGCTGTGGGTCCGGGCGAATTTGAGTGGCTCGGCTCCCCCCGGGAAAAAAAACAGCAGTCAGCTTGGATGCACGTACTCGCGGTCTTCTCTCCTACAGCTCCTCTCCTTGTTGACACACGCGCACACACACGCTGCTGGGGCATTGCCCCCCCCCCCCCCCCCCCCCCTGATATGTTGCAGGCTTGCAGCTGTTGGCTAGCTGTTGGCTAGCTAGCTATCTTTCTTAGTTGGCTAACGTTAGCTACCTAGCTACTAGCTAGCTAATACTGGCTGGCTGGTTACCTTTTAATTCGCAATGGAATGGCTAGCTAACTAACTGTACAAATCGATGTGATTGGCTGAGACCGTAGCTGGCTAATGTTGGCCAATATAGCTGTAACTGAACGCCAATGATGCTAGCCTTATGTGGTCTTATGAGTTTCAGTTCATAGGAAAATACTTTGACTATAATGGTCATAAGTAAATTAACTGTATATACTCTCTTTTAGAAACTCTCTCTTAAACAGTTCTGTATATCTTGTATGTCATAAATGTCTGGATGTAACAGTACTGTTTATCAGTATGTCATAAATGTTATGATGAATTGAAAATGGGGGACCCTGATGTAAACAAGACGAAAGTCTTTCTCTGGTCTGCACCCCCTTAACAATTGTGTGTATTGAGCCGTACTGTATTGTACCCATTCTGCAATCTGTTAATAAAATTTTCAATCAATCAATCAATCAATCAATCAATCAATCAATATGTTATGCTTGACGCGCAGTGCTATTAACTTTACTTAATTTCTAAGATTAGATAATTGAGTTATTTTTAAATGTCTGATCTAAAAATAAACAAAGGGTTTTAAAAATGTTTTTTTTATCCACTTTTTCTCCCATTTTTTCTATATTTTCTCCCATCCCAATTTCGTATCATCCAATTCAACCCTCCCCTGTCACGAACGCTGTTTCTTGCCTCCCACAAGCCGGCTGCAATGTGGACTAAGTCATACATAGCACAAGTCCCCTCCGGTACTTGAGGTAACAGCAGTCGCATCTTTTCACCTGCGCAGCTCGATCTCTCAGTGGCGAGGAGTAACGCGTGGGAGGCTCACGCTGCCCCCGACACTTCCTGATTCTACTGCGCAGGCGCACCAACCGACCTGTAGGAGTCGCTGTCCACAACGCCCGATCCCCACCCATCAGTTTCCCACCCCCTAATACGGCCAATGTGTATTAGTACGGACGACCAGCTAAACTGAAAGCAAATGTGGCCCAGCGTCTCCAGATTTCGTGGCGAGCGCCTTGCCCACTACGCCACGTAGCCGCCCGGGTTTTAAAAATGTTATATTTATCTTCTCTTATAGTACCAGGGAGAAGTTGAGGAGAATCGACAAGCAACAAAAGCTACATTTAGTTAAATAAAAATAAATAAATATATATATATATTTATCTTATTTATTTTTTAACATTTTAAGATTTAACATTTCCCCCTGTGGTATCGAAAATGGTATCGAATATCGATACTTTTCAAGGTATCGTATCTAAGTTAGAAATTCCATTATCGTGACAACACAAGTCTGGAAACAAGTAACTTTTTTCTGATGTGTATCTGATAAACAGAGAAAGGAGGAATGAAGCAGAGGGCAAGGTGAGAGGTTTAGAGAGAGGGAGAAAGGGAGGGAGGGAGGGAGAGAGAGAGAGCGAGGGGGAGAGACGAGCGAGAGAGGGAGGGAGGACTTTGCTCTGTATCGTCAATCAATGGTCAAGGACTTTGCTCTGTATCGTCAATCAATGGTCAAATAAATATTTGATTAAGGAATATAATGTCTTTTTGTATTATTTCTGTGTATCAGCAAAATGTATAGATTTTTATGTTAGACAATGAGGGAAATTACGATGGTCAGATTTTTTACAAACTGCCGCTTATCAACTATTCGGTTAATCGGCAGGTGACTTATGTTGCTCAGTAGTTGCTGATGTCTGCTCAGGAGGTTTGAGTGTTTGCTCAGATTGAAAGAAAATTAGAGGGAACATTGCTGAGGACCCTTGGCTGTTTTTCCACCCATGAAATTCAGACTCGGAAGGGCATAGGAGTGGCCACGCATGGCCACGGGCGAATGCAGGTGCATGTAAATTTTTTCAGCGCATAGGCGTTCGAAAGACGAATATCTCAATATGGCTGGAGCGGGATGCTCAGTCAGTAATCACATAACTAGGGTTATATGATAACCTTCATTTTATGTTGCACTGTGATACCCCGGTCCACCAGGGGGCGTAACATTGTTCACTTTTCATGTAATTAACTTCAGATAGTATAGCATTGCATTACTTAAGTCTAGACTCTTGTTTAATATATTTTTTAGATATAAAAATTAAGGGAGACAAAAAAGAGAAGAAATAAGGGTGATGCTTGAATGTTCTATTTTCTTGATTTGAGGTACAATGGAGAACTTTGGTCATAGCAGGTGTAATATTCTAGATCAGGGGTCCCCAAACTTTTTCCTGTGAGGGCCACATAACTTTTCCCTTCTCTGGTGGGGGCCGGGGTCAGTTTGTAACAGAACAAGTGTGACGAACGCAGGGGTGCCTAAACGTAAACGTTTATTGTTTTCCAGAAAGCCACACATAACCAAATATAATAAATATTATAAATATTATATTCTGCTGCACTGGAGTGGAACAAGCTTCCAGTGGCCCTGAAAAACATCGAAGAGGGGGGAAGCTTTAGACGTGCCACAAAGAAATGGCTAGCCAGTGAAGTATAAAATAGCCACGTCTAGGAAGGAGAGGGTAGGGCGTGTTTTATGGGGTTGCTATATGTTTTATTATGATGCTCTATGTTTTTTATTATGATGATCTATGTTTTATTATGATGCTCTATCTTTTATTATGATTGTTACGAAGGATCAGATTAAACCGAATATATATATTTATTACTTGATATATATTGCATAGTATTCGTATATCGTCTGATATCCCTTGTGTATTCTTTGTACATATACACGGAATATCCCTTTTACCTAGTACAGACCATAATATTTCGTTCTCCTATTGGATAGCGATCCACTAGGCGCCACTGCCATACCCCCAATGTCTAGTTCAAAGTCACCGCCAAGGCTTGCCTGGACATGCCCGGTTCTGCGCAAGAATACGAGACAGGAATAAGGCTGGTACTAGATTATTCACCGTACGTATAAATACGTTGCAGGTGGATACAGCAGTTAGTTACCCGAAACGAGTTAACCTAGAAACGTGTTACCCTCAAACGTAAAGCCTTCATCACGAGTCAACGACCAAGTGAAGTGAGCAACCGTGCGTCTAAATAGAGCACTTATAACCGTGTGCGAATAGGATAGTAAAGTGTCAGAGCTTAGTGGAATAACGTCAAGTTCGACCTAGTTAATGTGAAGTACCGCGCACCGGAGAATCTACACCGGTGAATGCAGAGCCCTTTTCCGGCTGGATTATTATTATATTGCTTTGGTCCTGTGGCTGTTGGAGCGGAGGAGAATCGTCTACACCCACTACTGTGTGGGATTTACCCGTGAGGAACATCACTCGAGCCCGTCTCTAGGAGAGGCTGGCTGGCTTTCACCTATGCTGCACGCATACTTGGATTACAGCTGCTGCTTTCGTCTGCCGATCAAGGGAGTAATGTACCGTCTCCCGTAGCTGGAGTTTATTGATTCCCCGTTGATCCAGACTTTTGCATTCGAACATTTCCTCCCCCTACTGGCCTACAACCGGAGGGACCCTACCAGTATCTCCCGCTGCCCTACTAGTGTACCATAGATATAATTCCTATTGATACAGGTGGTATTTATTATCTCCTGCGTACTATTCTAATGGACTTACGCTCTTGACTTACTCATGCACATTCTTCGCCTTACAAGCGCAATTCATAGTTATCATTCTGTAACCTACCGTTGCTATAATAATAAATATTACTCTAACCAAGATTTGTTGTGGAACCGTGTCATTGTGGAGGTGTTCATATCATATACCTGTGTACTGTATGGCCAGTAGTAATGTACATAAGACAGTAGTGGTTTAATGATACCATACTTATTAATACAGTCAGGGAATTGTACCCCTCAGTTACAATTGGTCCTTCGAGCCGGATGGTAATTAGCGTAATATTAATATAATATTAATATTAACATGGCCGATGATGAACACTCCACAAACGGTTCTCCTAAACTAGATCGCCCGCAGCGCAGACAGCAGCCACCTCTTTCCCTAGAGGACTACGCTGACAGTCTACTACCTAGCTTTATAAAGAAGTTAAGTACGGATAAAATAGAAAAAGCGGATAGTAAAAGTATGTCAAACCCTACCAAACAGGCGACCCTGCCAGTAGAGACCCTAGTGGGTTCTAACGTAACTGACCAAGCTCACGGGGGGGACCAGGAGGGACCTGACATGACTTTACCCCCCGCCAACGCCAACGGGACAGCCCCCGGAGAGCTCCAGGATAAAGAAAGCGCTCCAGGGACAGAACCCGACCCACTACCAGAAGAGAAGCGCGCCCAGGAGACGGACCTCGAGGCGCGCCCAGAGAGCAGATCTCCAACGAGCACTCCAACGAGTCTTCCCCCAGCGAAGCGGACAAGAAGCTGGCTCAGGCACTCATCGCCACCATGGCAGCCTCCACCGAACGCGATCGACTTCAAGCGCAACAGACGAGCGAGCGCGAACAAGCTGCAGACAAACGAGAGCGCCTTCACGCGCAACTCCAAGCGCAAGCCCTCAGTGAATGTGAACATTCTGCAACCGAGCGAGAGCGCTTCCAGGCGCAACAAAAGAGTGAAGACGACCGCATAAGACTGTAGACCAGACGCCTTCAGACGGAAGAGAACATTGAAAGAAGCCGCCGCGAAGCAGTGCGCAACGCCGCCCATGCCCAGCGCGAGGCAGAGCGCGACCGGCTGCAGGCGCAGCTGATGGACAAATTGATTGCCATGGCGACACCCCCTCACTCCGCACGGAGCTCCCGGAGATCATCACGACAAGGGTCTAGGGCACATTCCCCTACCCGACCAAGCGACCC
This sequence comes from Notolepis coatsorum, assembly GCF_963971535.1. Classification (NCBI taxonomy): domain Eukaryota; kingdom Metazoa; phylum Chordata; class Actinopteri; order Aulopiformes; family Paralepididae; genus Notolepis; species Notolepis coatsorum. The sequence goes on from NC_140171.1 coordinate 21,044,333, forward strand.
GGGACCCCGCCAACAGGAGGATCCTGTCCACGTCTCCGAACCCCCTCCCCGGCCGGTCCATACGAGACCCAGCAACCGGGAAGAACCGGACCACGCCGAGAGACTGAACAGAAGACTCCAGGACCTAGCAGAGGAAGAGGAGGAGGAAGAGGAGGAATGTCAAGCCGACCAGCAGCAACGTACTCTGGACCAGGAGGCCCAGTACAGCCCCGACCAGCAGCAACGTACTCTGGACCAGGAGGTCCAGTACAGCCCATATGTCAGCCCCGAGGCACTGCGCTACAAACCCCGACTCAACTCACGGGTGAGTTTGACGCACCGCCAGCCCCGAGGAACAGCACCTGGGTACCCGGGCTTCGGTACCCACCAAGTACCAGCCCAAGACGACACGCACGGGGAGACTCGCCCAGGAGGCCTCTCCCCCAACGCTCACCGATGTGCCAGCCATCCATGGCATCGTACCTTGGCACACCGACGTTCCCGGACTTCACACACGAGAACAGAGCACAGTACACAGAGCTACGAATGTGCTTAGAGACAATGATGTCCGATGTACCGGATGAAACGTACAAGTATGCTATCCTACTCAAGCACCTGAAGGTGCCCAGAGCGCACAATATAGCGCTGGCATATTCCAACTCTACTACCCCATACACCGCGGCTCTAGTAGCCCTCGACCAACGTTATGGACGCATATGGGACTACGTGATACAAGAGATAAGAGACATTGACCGTCTCCCCCCAGCCAGAGACAACAGAGCACTAGATGACCTCTCTATCAAGGTACAGTCCCTGGTAGGGATGCTGGGGTCCCAAAAGGAAAAAGGGATATACGAACTGTACCCTAACTCTAATGTAGAGAGAATATTAGAGAAGCTCCCTCCCGCCCGACAAGAGCGTTTTCGGCGGCAGAGAGACCACCGTGACCCCAACGGCCCAGAGGCATCCCTCCTAGACCTGTCTGAGTTCCTCGCCAGGGAGGTCAGCAGCTTACGACTGGACACGTTCGTATGGAGTGGACCAAGCCCAAGACCAGGACCTCGGGGATTAAATGATAACCGCCGGTCGGTGACTGTTATGCACCAAGCCGAATCAGTACCGCCGCACAAGAACCACAACACCCCCTCGACGAAAGAGGAGTGGAAGATTGAATGCCAGTACTGTGAAGGGGAACATCGGCTGTATCAATGCGACACTTTCGGAAAGCTGACCACGGACGAGGTGAGTCAGTGGATCAAGGACCACCGCCGCTGCTTCCTCTGCGCGCGCAGCCATATGGCAGCTGAGTGCCGCTTGAAGAAGAAGTGCAGCAGGTGCGGTGGCGCCCACTTGGAGGTCCTGCATGACATCAACAGGCGTCAGCCAGGACAACAGAGTGGGCCCGTCGCGGTAATGTACCATGCCGAGGCGGTGGCACCAGTACCGAAGAGCCACCAGACCGCCCCCTACTGTACCTACTGCGACGGCGGACACTGGATGGCACAGTGCGCCGAATATAAGACACTGAACCCCGCCCAAGTTGAACAGTGGCGTGAGGCGGCCCAGGCGGGTGCCGCTTACCGCGCAGCACGGTGCGGGGCCCTCCAGAAGACCCAAAGCAACCGACCAACAGGAGTGCTCCACATTGACCAGCATAGCGGGACCCCCCGAGTGCTCATCAAAGTGGTCAGAGTGCTCCTGAGCTACGAGGACAAGGTCCTGGACACTTACGCCGTCCTGGACGACGGGTCTGAAAAGACTCTCCTCCTCGCTTCCGCAGCAGCCCAGTTGGGCCTGCGGGGTGCCAAAGGTACCATGACAATACGCACCATCAGAAGGGACCAGAAGACCATAAAGGGTGAAAAGGTCTCCTTCAAGATAGCAGCGGTGGACCAGCCCGAGAAGCAGTATAGTATAACCAACGTCTTCACCAGCCACGACATAGGCCTATCACAGTACACCTACCCCATCCCACAGCTGATGGCGAAGTATGTGCACCTACGTCAACTACCTATACCGCTTATCGACGGCGCAACACCGACCCTGCTCATCGGCTCCGACCACGCGGACCTCATTCTCCCAATTGAGGCGGCCCACATCGGACCCAAAGGATGCCCAGTCGCGGGTCAGACCCGACTGCGGTGGACGCTCCAGGGCCCCCTCTACGGACTTGACAGTCAACCCACGTCTACACGCTGCCTACACACAAAGGCGAGCGGCACCGGCCACTCCCTCGTACAGCCCGTTGAGAGGCTATTGACATTAAGCGAGAGGCCTGTGAGAGAACCGTGGGCACTAGAGGGAGTTCGGAACTCCACCCCCCTCAGCTGCGCTCCAGACGTAGCTGACCTCGAACCTAGCACCCCAAGCGACTCCTTGACGGTGCGGCCGGAACCGGCCCCTCCTCAGACGGGGTACAGAGCAAACAAGAGAAACAGACGGAGGAGGAGGAGGCACAGCCAAGCACAGATCAAAGCAGTCTCAGGCCCGCTTCCTCCTAAGCCCCCCTTCATCCCGTCCAGTCGTCATGATCATAGACCAGTCACTACCCCGAGCTGCGTGGCCAGCCGGCCGCGTAAGCAAAGTGATCACTGGTGCCGACGGAAAGGTCAGAGCGGCAGAAGTGCTCGGCCAGAGGCGGACATACACCCGACCCGTGGCGAGGCTGATAGAGTTGCCAAGGCTCCCCGACTCTCCTAATGACGACCATGACCCACTGACTTTGTGAATTGCCCTACCCTCACAACGGACATTGAGTAGTGGACAGTGCGGTTAATCTGTCTCTGCTTATCTAATTAGGTGCGGACTAATTAGGAGGCGGCTGTTACGAAGGATCAGATTAAACCGAATATATATATTTATTACTTGATATATATTGCATAGTATTCGTATATCGTCTGATATCCCTTGTGTATTCTTTGTACATATACACGGAATATCCCTTTTACCTAGTACAGACCATAATATTTCGTTCTCCTATTGGATAGCGATCCACTAGGCGCCACTGCCATACCCCCAATGTCTAGTTCAAAGTCACCGCCAAGGCTTGCCTGGACATGCCCGGTTCTGCGCAAGAATACGAGACAGGAATAAGGCTGGTACTAGATTATTCACCGTACGTATAAATACGTTGCAGGTGGATACAGCAGTTAGTTACCCGAAACGAGTTAACCTAGAAACGTGTTACCCTCAAACGTAAAGCCTTCATCACGAGTCAACGACCAAGTGAAGTGAGCAACCGTGCGTCTAAATAGAGCACTTATAACCGCGTGCGAATAGGATAGTAAAGTGTCAGAGCTTAGTGGAATAACGTCAAGTTCGACCTAGTTAATGTGAAGTACCGCGCACCGGAGAATCTACACCGGTGAATGCAGAGCCCTTTTCCGGCTGGATTATTATTATATTGCTTTGGTCCTGTGGCTGTTGGAGCGGAGGAAAATCGTCTACACCCACTACTGTGTGGGATTTACCCGTGAGGAACATCACTCGAGCCCGTCTCTAGGAGAGGCTGGCTGGCTTTCACCTATGCTGCACGCATACTTGGATTACAGCTGCTGCTTTCGTCTGCCGATCAAGGGAGTAATGTACCGTCTCCCGTAGCTGGAGTTTATTGATTCCCCGTTGATCCAGACTTTTGCATTCGAACATTTCCTCCCCCTGCTGGCCTACAACCAGAGGGACCCTACCAGTATCTCCCGCTGCCCTACTAGTGTACCATAGATATAATTCCTATTGATACAGGTGGTATTTATTATCTCCTGCGTACTATTCTAATGGACTTACGCTCTTGACTTACTCACGCACATTCTTCGCCTTACAAGCGCAATTCATAGTTATCATTCTGTAACCTACCGTTGCTATAATAATAAATATTACTCTAACCAAGATTTGTTGTGGAACCGTGTCATTGTGGAGGTGTTCATATCATATACCTGTGTACTGTATGGCCAGTAGTAATGTACATAAGACAGTAGTGGTTTAATGATACCATACTTATTAATACAGTCAGGGAATTGTACCCCTCAGTTACAATGATGCTCTATGTTTTTATGATGTCTGTCCATGTCCAAAATCAGGGACCATGATGGAAATAGGTGCTTGCACTTTCTCATGTTTTTATCCCTTGGATGCTGTCTTTTACTCCACAATAAAAATCAATCAATCAATCAACTCTTTCCTGGATCTTCACAGAAAAAAAAGTCAGGAAATAAATAATAACACTATTAATGAAATAAATAACACTATTTATGAAATAAAAATACAGTACCTACAGACCACCTAGCTCTAGCTATTTAAAAGCACAGTGCAGGACACACTCAAAGGTTATCGCACCTCAGAGATGGCAGTGGACATGTATGACAGGACAAAGGCCTAATGTAATGGCCTTGGGATTGAGGAACATACTACCAGCCAAAGGAGGAAGCAGAAAAGGATGGACGAGTATGTAGTTGAGTCATCTTGTGGCACAAGCTCAGACCTCAGCTCAGAAAATCAGCTGAGACAGACTGTTTTATCCAGTCCTCGACAGAATGCTGCAAGAGCTTGAGAGCAGGTTCTCATGAGTTGGAGAACAACTTATGAGAGGCATACAGGTGTAGCCGGTCTGCAGCCTACTCCTCTGTCGAACATGCATGTGAAGTAAACACAGGCTTGTGATCCATTTTCAGTATTTATTCACCTGTGGTTCAAAACAGATAAACACAATTATCTTTTGTCCACAGGATGGCGCCAAACAGCTTGCAGGCTCCTCAACACCCAGTAGTGACTGCCATTTTTAATCAAGCATTGAAATAAAACATTTATAATAAAACAATACAATAAACCAATACAAAATAAACAATATGGGTAATTAATTTACCTGTGGTTCAAAACAGATAAACACAATTATCTTTTGTCGACAGGATGGCGCCAAACAGCTTGCAGGCTGCAATGAGGGAAATATGTCACACTGTCAGGTCGAGGCCTACACAACTCTCAGACCATACTACTAGCCTAATCAACATGTGTTCTTACAAAAGTTCGTTACCACGGCTAAATTCCTCCACAACAAGTGCACAACTGCTCATCCTTAACATAGATACTATTATATACAATTGGTTCATAGCCCGAAACCTTATTTCCAACATTTAAACCATCATAACGTTCTTTTAGACCAGAAATATATTTACAGACAGTGAGTAGACATCTTACCTCCTCAACACCCACTAGTGACTGCAGCGTGAGGAGGGACGGTCGAAATGAAATACGTCACTTCGGGAGGAAGTGACAACGGTGTCGATTTCAAAATAAAAGACAGTTCCCAGAAGTGCAATAAAACAAAACGAAAGCAATGAAATAAAACCAAAGCAATAAAATAAAACGTGAGGGATTATTTGTGGAATACATAACAGTATATTATATATACCTGCTACACAGGCATGTTATTCAGCCTCAGACCAGTTATATTTCGTATGGCTATCGCGTCCCGCTCAAGCCTATTGAGATACCCCTTATCTCCTTGTACCTAGTGTACACCACCACGAACAATTTATGCACCCACACCTGACCGGGTCCCGCCTCTATGGAGGCGTAGCCTATAAGACCATGGTACTGGTCACCAAACACCCTTCCTCTATTTTCGTTCCATCATACTGGATGCTGTGCACCTTATGTAACTAGTAGTATGAAAAGATTAGAGAAGGTTCGTAATGTTGAAAGCTTACCGGAGGTTTGCTTTTCCCTGGCATCTTCGGAGCATGTTTCAGCGACACATTGGGCCAGTGCTGATGTTTCCTCGGCTGACGACGGCAGACCGAGGGGCAGCGTACAAGGTTTGACTATCAAGTCGGCTTGTACAAAGGTAAGGCCTGTGTCATTAGGCATCAATGTCAGTTTTGGTAATGCTGTGGAGTATGTTTCGGCGCCAGGGCCGGGGCGGCTTGGTGATCGTTCCACTGCAGTGGACGGTTTCCTGGCAATCCTGGAGCACGCTGCTAACGTTAATGCTACTACTGCTACTTCTGCTAATGTTGACGCTGAAATGGGTCGTTGTTCTAATAATCCCCGCCACGGGATACCGCTTTTCCCTCCTCTTACCAGCTTCATTGATGAAGGTCAGTCGGTGGTTGATGTGGGGGGTCCTATTTACCTTTTTTACAGGTTAACGGGCTAATAACAGGGTGCAGGCCGGGTGTACCGTGGCTAAGCAGCCAGGTAGCTTTGTTCCTGTGCCCCGGCGGGGATGAACGACGTCCCGCCCGGCCGATGCTTGATAGCGAATCGGCTCGGAGGGTGGCAGTATGGACGGATGAGTTATATACTGCTACAGGATGGTATTTGGCGGCGGCCAGTGTTATGGCTCAGCTGGCTAGTTTCCTATCCATATTGGCATCGGGTAGAAGGAATTTGGGTCCAGCCGACATTGTAAACATGTTGCATGTTTGTGGTGTTATAGAGATCTTGACTCAGTCGCAAGCTATAACTGCGGGGAGGATTAGGATGCTATCAACGTTTGTTGTTAGGCATGTTTGGTTGGAGCAATCTCCTCTTGGGGAAGAGGATAGGTTTTCTCTCCTCACGACTCCTTTTTCCACAGATAGTCTTTTTCGGCATTCTGTGGAGGCGCAGGCGGCTGTTGATCTGGGTCCTACACCGCCTCACGCTGTGCAGCCAGAGGTGGGAGGAAATTCCTACGGTTCCTGTTTCAGGGCGTAGCGTACGAGTACCAGAGGATGCCGTTCGGTTATTCTCTGGCTCCCCACACATTCACCAGGTGCGTGGCGACTGCACTGGAGCCCTTACGTCGTCGGGGGTTACGAGTTCTATTCTATCTCGACGACATTATACTCCTCAGTCGTTCGGAGGAGGTTGCCAGGTCTTATACCAGGCTGGTGGTGGAATTCCTCACCAACCTGGGTTTTGCTGTGAATTGGAAGAAGAGTACCCCTCTTCCCAGTCAACAGGTGGAGTACTTGGGCTTGACGTTGAGGTCAAGGCCCATGATTGCAACCCTCTCGGAGCAGCGTCGGGTGGTTCTCCGTCACGCGCTCGGGGGTTTCCGTCTGGGAGGGACGGTCACGGCGCTGCAAGTGATGCGTCTGCTAGGCATTATGGCATCTGCTCACACGGTGGTTCCTCTTGGCCTCCTCTTCACAGAGGTGGTTTCTCTCTATGAGAGTAGATCCGGTGAGGGACAAAAGGAAACGGTTGACGGTTCCTTTGTCGATATGGGGAGATCTCGCCTACTGGAGGAGGCTGGGTATCCTCACCATTGGGGTCCCCATAGGCAGCAGGAGCTCACACGTCACGGTCTTCACTCTCTCACGGGTTGGGGAGGGACGTGTCGGACCCACGCAGTGGGGGGCAGCTGGACGGGTCATGCTGGCCCAGCTGCCCCGCATATCAATGTGTTGGAGGCGGTCCTCCTAGTCCTCAAACGGTTCGACCACCTGGTGGTAGGCGAACACGTTTTGGTCAGGACGGACAGTATGACGGCAGCGGCGTATATCAACAGGCAGGGTGGGACTCGTTCCATCCACCTGCTCCGGGCGGCGGTCGAACTTTGGCTATGGGCATCTCGCAGGCTGCGCAGTCTGAGAGCGCTCCACATTCCTGGTACAGAGAATATGGGGGCGGTTATGATGTCTCGGGGCGGTCCTCATTACGACAAGTGGGAACTCCACCCCGACATAGTCAGACAGATCTGGGATCGGTTCGGGGAGGCCTCTGTATATCTGTTTGCGTGCCGACGCTCTCACAAGTGCCCCTTGTGGTTCTCGCTCAGTCGAGCAGATCATCCCCCCTTGGGGGTGGATGCCTTCTCGACCTTTCCATGGCCGCCCGGTCTTCTGTATGCCTTTCCTCCTGTACATCTGTTGAGTCAGCTGTTGGAGCGGATACGGAGGGAGCGCAGGACGGTGATCCTGGTCGCGCCGGACCTGGGCAAGTCAGTATGGTTCCCGGTCTTGATCCAGCTTCTGGTCGCTCCTCCTTGGGTCATTCCTTGGTCGGCGACGGCCCTCTCACAGCACGACGGGTCACTGTTCCAGTTTCCGACGTTGGGCCAACGGCTGTTGGTGTGGCTGGTGGGAGGGTGAGTCTGGAGAGGATGGACCCTTCGGTGGTTGATACCATCCGGCGTGCGCATGCTCCCTCCACTGTCATGGTTTACGCGGGCAGATGGCGTGCGTTCCAAGAGTGGTGTAAGGCGGGGGGCTTGGACCCAGTCTCCTGCCCCCTGGATGCTGTCCTGAGTTATCTCCAGTCTCTCCTTGATAGACTGTCGGCTTCGACGGTGAGGGTATATGCGGCAGCTATATCCTCCTATCATGAGGGGTTTGAGAGGACTGTCTTGTTCAGCCACCCTATTGTGAAGCATTTCCTGCTTGGCGCTCGACACGTTAAGCCGGTGCAACGCTCCTTGGCTCCGACTTGGGATCTTCAATTGGTCCTCGGTCGGTTGTCCTTGGCCCCGTTTGAGCCACTCGAGCAGGCGCCGTTGGAACGGCTGTCTTTCAAGACTGCGTTCCTGCTGGCTGTCACTTCCGCTAAACGCGTGGGTGAGCTCTGTGCTCTCTCGGTACGTCCAGAGTGCCTGTCTTTTAGGACCGATTGCGGTGCCACTCTGCGACCTAATCCTGCTTTCATGCCTAAGAGTTCCTTTCGCTCCCGGGATATTGTGGTTCAGGCGTTTCGTTCTCCTCCTCACGCTAGTGAGTTAGATGCGGGCCTTCACCTGTCATGTCCGGTCCGTGCTTTGGGAATTTACCTCAGCCGTACTCAGGACCTCAGGGTTACCGATCAGCTTTTTGTCTGTTACAGTGGTTATCGTGCCGGTAAGGCACTGTCGAAACAGCGCCTGTCCCATTGGTTGTGTGAGGGCATTGCCCTCTGCTGCACATTGGCTGGGCAGGATCCCCCTGGGGGCGTCAGGGCGCACTCCACTCGTGGGGTGGCTGCCTCTGCCGCACTCCTGGGTGGGGCCTCGGTGGAGGACATCTGTGCTGCAGCTTCATGGTCCTCCCCGGGCCCCTTTGTAAGGTTGTGTAAAGAGTGTGTGGGTATGGGCCACAGTGTGTTAAGTCACACGTGGTTCCGCCTGTGCTGTGTGTTCAAGGGGTTCTAGTTCCCTCTTGTTCGCACTCAGGTGGAGTTGACTGCGCCCCCCCTTCGTTAGGAAGGATGGGGTGACAGGGCTCCCCGCACCCCTTGATGTGGGCTTACGGGTCCTCAGGGGGTACATCTGTCGGGTCTCGCGTCCGCTCTAACCCATATCTCAATAGGCTTGAGCGGGACGCGATAGCCATATGAAATATAACGATAGGTTATGTAGATAACCTAGTTATATGAGTATTGGCTGAGCGTCCCGCTCTAAGCGGCCCTGAGTTCCCTTTTTGAGGGATCTTTTACTGGAACGGGATTTTGGCGAGGAAGGGTGTTTGGTGACCAGTACCATGGTCTTATAGGCTACGCCTCCATAGAGGCGGGACCCGGTCAGGTGTGGGTGCATAAATTGTTCGTGGTGGTGTACACTAGGTACAAGGAGATAAGGGGTATCTCAATAGGCTTGAGCGGGACGCTCAGCCAATACTCATATAACCAGGTTATCTACATAACCTATCGTTTCTCTCAGTGGAATTGCTGCAACCCCTCGCCACACATTACAATATCCAACTACTGCCAGAAGAGATCACAGTTGCAAAGTGTTTCCTGGCCAGGACAGGCAGAGATGCAGTCCCTACTATCCAAAGTGTCTTTTCCTCCTGGATGATAATAATAATAATAATAATAATAATAATAATAATAATAATAATAATAATAATAATAATAATAATAATAATAATAATAATAATAATAATAATAATAATAATAATAATAATAATAATAATAATAATAATAATAATAATAATAATAATAATAATAATAATAATAATAATAATAATAATAATAATAATAATAATAATAATGATAATGATAATGATAATGATAATGATAATGATAATGATAATGATAATGATAATGATAATGATAATGATAATAATAATAATAATAATAATAATAATGCATTTTATTTATAAGGCGCCTTTCAGGACACTAAAAAAAAGTCTACAAATCCGTGAATGAAAAAATTATAGGATCAAATGAAAACTACTACTTACTAGAAATGGATGTTTAAAAGTACTAAAAACCAACAAAAAATATCAAGCACTAACAAACATTCAGCACAGACAATGGGGATGCTGCCATCTTAAAAAAAAAATTACAAACGTTAAGCTCCGGGGCTCTAGGGGGCCGGGCCAAATGTGGAGGTGGGCCACTGTTCTAGATAGAAAGGTCATCTTGGACTTAAATTGAAGCTTATAAATGTGGGACGTTTTTATATCCATGTGAGGCAGCAACATGTATAAGAAAATAGTTGAATATTATCACTTTTGATGACAATTTGTCAGGCGGACAGAAATTGTTTTGTCTTTTGGGGTATTCTGAGGGTGAAATTTGACAATAGAAAGGTTGTATGCCCCAGAGTATTATTCTGATACTTTCCCCCTATGTGTCAGGATACACCATGCAAAGTTTCAGACTTATTTGACCATTTATACAGTTGCACCCTCATATTTGAAATTACATAATTTCGCCAGAAGCTTTTCCCAAAAAGAGGGTTTTTTGGCACCTGAGGCCAAACAGGGCTGATTTGGGGGTGGTCATTATCAACTCGTGATGGCCCAAGCTATGGGATAACAGGAAATAATAATGAAAAAAAGGTAGCAAAAAAACATCCTGAGGGGTGGACCTGGCTCCCGGCCTAGTAGTGATTCACCTTTTTTTACGGCTATAGGTAGGGCGTTCCACATTGATGTGGCATAATTGTGAAACGTGTTTAGTTTGAACCAAATCTGGGTTGAACATGATTTGTGGAACTCCCTCTGGTGTTGTGGTCATGGTATTTACTGACCTTTGGGAAGTACCTCGACATGTACTTTACATGGTTACCTTGGTGTAGTGTATCTTGTAGACCAGGCCCATTGCAAGTTGCTGTACATTTACATTTAGTCATTTAGCTGACGCTTTTATCCAAAGCGACTTACAAGTTCTGTACGACAAGTCATCAGGAAGGGCACAACTTTATCAGCTGAGTAAAAATTTTCATCAACGTGTTGAGTGCTACAGTGTAGGTTAGTTTATTAGGACAAGTGCATGACAGTAAGGTTAGTTAGGGTTAGATATTTTTTTTTCTTTTTTCTTTTTAATTCAGATAATGGTTGAAGAAGTTTGTCTTTAGTCGACGGCGAAAGATTGGACAGGTTTCGGCTGTCCTAACTGGGGTGGGTAGTTCATTCCACCATTGTGGGGCAAGGACTGAGATTAGGCGACTTCTCTTTGATGACCCTCCCGGAGCTTGGATAGGAGTAGGTCTGAGGTAGCCAGAAGATGCAGAGCGTAGGGGTCTTGAGGGTGTGTAGTTAGAGACCATTGACCGGAAGTAGGCGGGAGCGGTTCCCTTTGCCGCACGGTATGCTAAGTCGAGGTATGCTGTACACTGTCGTCTACTCTAAGCCATCCTAGGTTGTCAAAATGGGCAGGGGTGAGGTGTCAAGTCAAGTCAAGTCAAGTCAAGAGTTTTATTTGTCACGGCATACAAGTATACAATGAAATGCGGGTGGTCTTGCCCGCAACGATGTGCAATAGGTGGGTTTTAGGAGTAACGTCAAGCAGTAGTCTGAGCAGTTTGTTTTGGGATGTTTGTAATCTTGTTTTTAGTGCCTTTGAGGTGCTTTGGTACCATGAGGTGCAAGCATAGTCGTAGTACCCTTGAATGAGTGCTCCTGCTAGAGTCTTCAGGGTATTCTTGTTGTCTACATTGGTTGCCATTATGTTACAGGAACGATTTCCCTCTAGGATGGAACCCAGGTATGTAATTTCATATTTCCTTGTGACAATATTGGCACCCACTGTAACAGAGAAGCCGTTTGTCTTGCTGAGTCAAAATGGCCGATCTCTGCGAAAATATGATCACATTTCAAAAACTAAAATCTCACTAATAACACTTTAACCTATTGGAGGAGGAGGGAGGTGGGGGTGAGGAGGAGGCAGGGACTGTCGAGTCGTTCTTGTTACCACCATCTACTGCGGCGTCTCCGGCGTGAGACGTTGAGCTACCCATCACCACCTGTCGCCGTTTTCCTGGAGTGGGACACCGTCTTCGCTCTCTATTACTCCACGGGAGGATTCCATGTTCCCACTCCAGACGGCGTGCCGGCTCCTTCCCTACTCCCTCTTCATGGTCCTCGTTCCTGGGGTGAGGCTCGCCATCGCTCCCTATTACTCCACGGGAGGATGCCCGTTTCTCACCCCGTTCCCCTCGGACCCTCTGTGTGCTGCGTTGCCCCTCGGCAGCGTCTGGTCGGGAGGAGGAAGATTCCTTGGCAGAGCCGAGCCCTACTCGGTGTAGGGACGAAGATATTCCTGTTACTTTTTTCCCAGCCTGTTCGCCCGTTAAAGGCACAGTGCCGCCTTTTTTGTGTTCATGGACGTTGAAGTTTTTTCCCCCTTGGTGGTTTTTACCCCCTTAAAGGCTGAGTGCCGCTTTTTTGTATTAATAAATCATGCCCTTGCTTTGGCTAACTCTGATTACCTGTCTGTGTCGTGCAATTGGGGTCGCTATACAAACCATAACACTGTTGGTACTTTTATAAAGTATCAGTGTATACTGTACTGTGAATGTTACCATCATACTTTTCTAATGCACAGAAACAATGGTTGGTTCTGATGACAGTCACCCAGTTTATTGTGCATCTTCTGAAGTAAAAATATTTTTTTCACTTCATCAAAGTTTCAAGTTTCAAGTTTTCTGCATTATAAAGTATTCTGTATTCTATAATAATGTTTTCTGTATGGACCTACACCAGTAATTGTGTTATAACTTACTTGTTCGTTAGCGCCAGGCCCCATGGTGGTTGATAATATATCAATCAATTAGTTTCACCTGGAAATACTACTACCTGATCAATACAAGATATTTCCTACCTACCTATACAGAATACTTTATGAATGTTTTTATATCATGTATGGACAAATCCATTATTGGAATACAGGTAGGTACAGTCTGTCTACAACACAAGAGAAACAGTCTAAATGGGTTATAACATTTTAGTTTATTTCATGCACATACAGTATGATCTGTAATACCTGATCGGTACAATATCTACTAACCTGATCAATACAAGATATTCCTACCTGATCGATATAATAATAGCTCTACTGCATTTCAAATGTGTTATTTGTAATAGTAAAATACAGACTAATGTATAATGCAATGGTTTTTCCTGTGATTCAAGAAATAACAAGTCTAAATTGGGTGGTCATGTTACTTATGATCTGTAAATACTAAATACCTGATAGATACAATATCTACTAACCTGATCAATACAAGATATTCCTACCTGATCGATATAATAATAGCTTTATTGCATTTCAAATTTGTTATTTGTAATAGTAAAATACAGACTAATGTATAATGCAATGGTTTTTCCTGTGATTCAAGAAATAACAAGTCTAAATTGGTTTATAACACATTCGGTAACTTCGCGCCCGCCCCCATGTTGGTTTTGATAAAGGAAGTCTTGTCTTGTCATGACGTGGAAATAATGTTTCAGGCAGCAAAGAACAGGATTTGCACAGCGCGCAGAAAACACCTCATAATTCTCTTTCTAGGAAATGCGCCTGGATTTCCGTCAATGTTTACCTCTTTTAGCTTGGAATTGTGAACGAACGAAGGCATGTAGAAACAAACGGTTTTCTTCATATTGTACAGCAAATAGTGTTTGTCAAATGAGCCAAACCATTTCCCCATAGCTATAAAATATAGAAATAGCTCTGCAAAGATCATGAAATATCGAGAACCACAACGCCAGGCGATTTCAGTGTTTTTTTTTTTTAGTATCATAACACAAGTATTTTATTGTGTATTTTAAAACACATTAGAATATATTTGATCTTGAACTGTATGAGAATGGGAACCACAGGGGTCACCAACATGGACAAATTAACAATAATATTGTTGTTCTACCTCCTGCTACAATGGCAGATCTGCTTATGGCAGATCAATCAGCATGGATTGTCTGTAAACTTTATGCATTGTTGTCACTTGCCATATCTTGCTATGCTCGCTCATGCCTGTATTTTTTATGTCCGTTCTATTTTATAATTTTTATTTTATTTTATTTTATTTTTATTTTACTATTTTTATTTGTGTTACTGAAAACTGTAAGCGGAGAGCCTATTGGGATGCTAGATCCTAATGTGAAACACTGTGATTCTACCTGTCTATCTTTTTATGCTTATGCCTGTATTTTTTACTGTTGTGAAGCACTTTGAACTGCAACCTCTGTATGAAAAGTGCTATACAAATAAAGTTATTATTATTATTATTATTACAAGCAACATTTTTAGAAAAAACATGGTTTTGATTATTATTTATGTTGAAATAATTTCACTCATTACTCCTTAGGTACAACTGCAATGCAATGGAGACAATAAGGCTTTGCTTTGTTGGTAAGTTGTTTTTTCTTTAAAAAGGAGAATGTCGCTGATTTTCAACATTGAATAATATCTTTTACTTACTTCTGGGATGTACTGTGATGATAAACACAAAGTTTGACTTTGAGCCGAGATCTGAAGTTCCGGTCAGATCATGTGATGTTCCTGGTATGTTCATTTGGTAGGTAGGTACTCAAATGTATGAGCTATGGTTTGTGTTAGCCTGGTTGTCTCACCAGTAGGGGTGTGCAGAGACGTCATTGTTCCTCATTCTCATGTCCGTAAGTACCTTTGCAACTATCTTGTTAAAAGGTTTGTACTAACAAATTTACAAAAATCCTCCTCCCGATTCCTGAACGCATGAAACGGTTTCCGTAAGTGGCCAAAATCATCGCAGCTGGGTTCCAATGAATGAAAAACGACACTCATTATTAAACTGGAAGCGTGTTCTCGTACACCTTCATTTGCATACAGAAACGCCCCGCCAGCTCCTTATAAGGAGAGGCTATCCATTGCGTCTGCTTCGTGTTGACCATTATGGGGGAAATATATAAATAACAGGTAGCGCGGAAACATTTGTGACCGATCATTGTATTAGATTAGATTAAAATGTATTGTCATTATTAGTGGTGGGACTCGATAAAAAAATGTTATCGAATTAATTCAAGACTTTATAGTTAATTAATAGAAATTAATCAAATTTTAATCGCATATCAATATTTGATGCGAAAGGCAACATTTTTCAATTCAAATTAATTTTGGTATACGAGTGAATCAATGAATATACATTATACATACGTTTAAGCAGCAAAATCCTGTATTAGCTACTACACAGACCAACAGATCAATGCAATTTTAACAAAGTGCAGCAATTTTAGGCATAATATACATATAGCGCAAAGGACCTTTTGTAAACTCAAGCACTTTCGAGGTAAAAGTAAAACGCTGTACTTTCAAGTACATTCCAGAACAGTTGACCATTGGAAAAAAAAATCTTGATGGATCTCAATTGTCCTTATTTTTTTATTTTTTTATGAACAAACCAGACAAGAAAAAAAGTTATTTGTGATTTATTATACTTTATACAAATGTAACAGTAAAGTACAATAGTAAGTACAATGCAGTTCTTCTTCTTGTCGTGTCCACAAGACAGTCAATTACAAGGCTTGGCTAGATGTGGTTCAACCACAGCTGAACACATTGCTGTCCCTTCTCATTGAACTCTGCCAAGTCCGATGCTGTGCAGGGCTGTTCTAGCAGGGGGAATATCAGGAGGTGCTGCATGGTCTGTGTTTCAGTGCCACAATCACACACAACGTCCCCATTGTTAGATTTTGACCACAATCAGCCAGTATCACCTCTTCATCTGTTGGCTCGTGTAACGTTTGGGGTTCTGTCTTAGGAACCCAACTGTCATTCTGGAGTTGTTCCCCTGGTGGTTGGTATCTGCACTCACTGTTGGTCACGCCCCATTCCTGATGTGTCACTCCCTGTTCTGTCACCACTGGTCGCTGTCACTTTGCTGTTAATTACCCTGTCACTAATTGACGCATTGGAATGTTGGTGTTTGACTATATATTCACTTGTTGTCCTCTCTATCCCTGTTGAGGCTTCAGACTGTGTTTCGTGTGGAAGGAGCTGGAGATACTGCTGACCTTCTCGCTCTTGATTATTCTCATGTATCTACTTTGCTCTCAAGTTGACGCCCGGCGTCTTTCTCTGGATTCCCTGTGCTCCGTGTTCTTACATTAAAAAGGCACCACTAAGAAAGAGCAATCATTCTCCGACTCGTATTATTTCCTCCTCTACTGGACTCACAATTGCTTACCTGCACTGCAACCGTAACAGGCTTGTGTAGTTTCTGCGTTGTGTTTATCTCTTGATCTTCTCATACCGGCTGTACATTGTGGTCATTACCCTTTAATGCAATCCGTAATCATAATAATTCACCACCGTCAGACGTGTTACCTTTCTTGGAAAACGTTGTTTATTACATAAACAAAGCCTCTGTAATCAGATGGAAACCAATTCTGTAATTGTCCTTGAAAAGTCTTTGAAAGGAAAACTAAATTCGTTATTCTATCGTCTCTTCTGCTTTTAGTCCAATGGTGGTTGAGGCCTCGTCGTTAGCCAAAACCCTTCTTTGTTAGCCTAAGCTAGCCTCCTCGAGGCATAGGAGGGGGGGACGGGAGGCCCCTCCCACCACCCTCTAGTTAGTGCTCTGTCACTCTGTCCACGTCTGCTCATATCAGCCTTGTGTCCTGTTCTAACTTACACCCGGAAGGAACTCCACATTATAATATTCTCGGCATAGCAACGACAGGCCCGGCCTCTCTTCTCGTTGCTATGTGACACGCTGTCATGGCAACTGCTATTCACCTTTAACACACATTAAACGTCCGTTATATTGATGTCCAACTCTCTTTGACCATTCTGCCTGCTCTCAGTCCTTATCAGTTGTTATGTGCTGAATGACCTCGGCATGCACACACCCTGCTTTCTGTTACCACAAGGTCTGTTGGTTAGCCCAGGTTGTGCCAGTGAGCTTGCGGATGATGTTGTTCCTCTCACTCACTTTGCACTTGGTCTTCTCAGTGTGGGTGTTAAAAGAGAGGCATCTGTACAGGGTTACCCCTAGGTAGACTGGGTGCTCACAGTGTTCAAGGGAGGTTCCTGACCAGCTGACATTCAGTTGGCGCTTGGCTTCACGGTTTCTCAGGTGGAAGGCACACACCTGTGTATTAGATGGGTACAATACAATGCAGTTACAAAGTGATGAAACTGGTAAAAGGTTTCATTTGGGATACATTTTAGTGATTGCGTTCACGTCGATTCTACAGACATCCTCGGAATTAAATAATTATAAGAAAGATAAAAATGACAATATTTGTATCATTAACAATTACGTTTTGCATTTATAGTCATGACTCAAATGAGGCATTGTGAGCATTACACACACAAACTGCAAACTAAATAAATAATAACTAAAACCAATCGCTAAGAAGTATAGCCTGAAGTCTTATGTAGTACAGGTCCAAAGTTTATAAAAATCCCACCGAAAACGTTTCTCCTTTATTTTGACTCGAGGTGAAATTAATGGCAGTGGATGGCCATTTTGGATAATCACGCTGAATTATTGCCGGTACACACATTACAAAAACCTTTGTGAAACACTCATTTTCCATGGGATTTTTATAAACTTTGGACCTGTACTACATAAGACTTCAGGCTATGGAACCATTATGTTTTACAACTCCTACCTCTCAGCTGGAACTTAAAAACAGGCATCTTGCAACCACTAAACAGAAATGTGAGTACACAAAACTTTTACTTCAGTGTGTTCAAACCTCTGTTACTCTATTTTATTAGCACTCAAGCACTTTATTGTGTAAGCAACTTCAGAATGTTACCTTTCAAAAGAGACCAGACTAATGCATGTGCTATAAGTATAAAGTATAATAAATCGCAAATGACCTTGGGTATGCAATCGTCAAAGCCCCAATTTTGCGCAATGCTTAAGTGGTTAATATTGGCATGTAATTAAAGCTGCTAGAAGGAGGATTTTCAACTAAATATATCATTGTCAGATTGGTTGGGATACCATTGTAAAATTACAGAAAAAACGAATTAGATCATTGCTGAAACAGTTGGTAGCCTAATACTCACAATAAGTACCCATTTCCCATAAACCCCAACATTTCCAGTTTTGCCGTTAGCTCTGCCCAGGGCCAGACTGGGGAAATCATTCAGGCCGGGAAATATAGTGCGAAATATAGCCCCAGTCAAGCCACTTTTTAAGCGGGGGGTCCCCCACCAGGAAATGCTTTGTTACAAAGACTTAATTTCCTGCATTCTGGTGCAGGCATTTTATAATGTTTTCCCTTTAAATGCCAGTGTTTGTGATGGCATCACAAATTATTGTAAAAAACACAGACAAAAAGTTAAATATTTTCAATATATCAAATGCAAAGTAGATTTTTCTGGGGGGGATTATAACTGGCTAGCATGTGTCAATGATTTGTAATGTCAGATTTAACAACAACTCTTTTCAGAAAAGTGGGAGTATTTAATTTTTTATCTGACATTACAAAAAAACTGAAAAAAATAAATAAAACATCTTTATTATCAGGGCTAAAGTTGAATCTGCAATTCCATTTGCCGTCTCCTCTGTCAATCAGTTGTATGGGCTGGTCCCGCCTCCACCAATCACATGTGGCTACCTTTGTGTGTGTGAGCGAGAGAAAAAGATAGTTCTCCAACTTATGTGCGTTTAGACCAGTGGCGGCCCGTACTATCTACTGTTGGGTGGTCGCAGGGGGTTCACGTTAGGTCGAGTTGAAAATGTAACGTTAATAAATGCTCTGGAGCAATCTCTCTCTCTGTCTCTCGGATCAATCCAATAAAATAATTAACACATATGTTGTCATTTTAAACAACTCACCATTCATTCATTCATCCATTATGCATCAGCAGCAGCAAAATTAATGTTATAGTTCACAACACAACAGCGCGTTTTGAAGCACTATTATCATCTCAGCAAGCACCGTCAATACTTTCCGTAGCCGCATTTCTCGGAGACACAGGAACACAGCATCGCTGTGTTGAGAGAGCGAGAGCGAGAGAGAGAGAGAGAGCGAGAGAGAGAGAGAGGGACTCACTGTTTAGTTGAAACGTCCAGGGCAGGAGGGCTTGATAAAGTTTATAATCCACTGTCCCACAGTCCCAGACTGTTGATGTATATCCAGACCACTGTCCAGACTGCATCCGCCATATAGCTTCTGTGGTCCAAGTAGTTTCAAATCTTTTTTTTCTTGCATTGTCCGTCTTTCAAATGGTGTTGATTTGATGGATTTAACAGAATTATCCAATTCCATGGTGGTAGCTTTAGCTAACTATAAATCGAAATGAAAATACTCAGTCCTTGAATAAACCGAAAGCGGCTTTTCTCTATGTGAACTGGTTACTGGTGACGACTGACCTGCTGTGCATCCGATCAACAACTACCTGGCGCATTCTATCACCCTGCTCTCTAAGCCAACCCGAGAAATGCGGCTATGGAAAAGTACTGGCATCGCCGCGTCGGCCAATCAGAGAACGTCTCCGCGAAATGCGGCTACGGAAATTATAGACGCTGCTAAGGCTGCTTGCCTAGACCGCTTCAAATCGCGCCCGGCTTCCATCATAATACATCATATTTCAACGCACAGCGCGTTACGCACTGATTGGCTGCATCGGATACAGCGATGAAACAGTGCACGGCGTGCACGCGCACTCAGAGCGCTATTGCGTCTAGCCCGGGCCGAGAGTAATACGGCTAGGAGAAATGCGGCTATGCGACAGTGAGTCACTTCCTGTTCAGGAAAACGATTATTTTTATTTGATATATTAACGTTATATTGTGCATTGGAAACACAAACATACTTAAAATGAGTAAATATTATTTATAGGGCTAAAAAAAAAAAAAAAAAATTTCTTGTTCTTCTCTCTTTTAACCAGGGGGGGCGGCGCCCGAGCGCCCCTAGTGGCCAGCCGCCACTGGTTTAGACTGTGTTACCCTCTGTCACAGTGATCTCCTGGTTTTTCCCCACCTAGGTTATCTAACTATCGCGCCGCCGCAACTAGAAACACAGTATTGTTTTATCTGCGCAGGCCAGGCCACCGGGACAACTCCCAGTGCTCCCGATGGCTCATCCGGACCTGGCTCCACCCCACAGGAAATTGTTGCGATGACAAGAGAAGCTGAGAAAAGTTTTTTTTTGGAAAGGCTTCCTTTGCTCCATAATGCCTTCAGCAGAACTCCTGTGGATCCAACCCAGACACACACAATATGAATACAAAATATTGTGGAAGATAAAAAAAATTCGAACCCAAATCGTCATCTTCCAGAAAATGGTACTCAGCTTGTTATTGAATCAGTATTTAAAGTTTTCATTTTACTTTCATTCCGTGCTTTCATTCTGTGGAATGGCGCTTTACAACTTATGCCTCACATTCACTCACACATTCACACACCCATAGCTAACGTCGGGACCACACCAACTAGCCAGCCCATAGCTAACGTCGGGACCACACCAACTAGCCAGCCCAGAGCTAACGTCGGGACCCCACCAACTAGCTAGCCCATAGCTAACGTCGGGACCACACCAACTAGCTAGCCCATAGCTAACGTCGGGACCACACCAACTAGCCAGCCCATAGCTAACGTCGGGACCACACCAACTAGCCAGCCCATAGCTAACGTCGGGACCACACCAACTAGCCAGCCCATAGCTAACGTCGGGACCACACCAACTAGCCAGCCCATAGCTAACGTCGGGACCACACCAACTAGCCAGCCCATAGCTAACGTCGGGACCACACCAACTAGCCAGCCCATAGCTAACGTCGGGACCACAGCAGAAAGGCAGCACCCAATCTGTGTGTAACGTTAGTCACTAACATGAAGAATAGAGAGCTGCAAACGGAAATAAACACCCAGTCCTTGAGAGAACGGTTTCCTGGTTTACTGTCACCACTTTACAGAGGGAATTACCCCGAAGTCAGGCTAGTTATAACAAGCACATTACATAACCGGCACTTCGGCCCTGCTCCCCTGTACTCTACTGCGGTTCAGATTAATACAGGAAAAGGTATACATTGGGGGCTCGAGTCCGGGATATGAAAATAAAGCCTGATTTCATCTGTGAGTTGTAAACTGTATGGAAACGTGAAGTTAGCTCATGCTACTGGAAAACGGACGCCTCGTCATTAAATGAAGTAAAAAATTATGACGCCCCTTTTATTTTACCCGCGGTTGTCGCGGTTGTCTGTTCTACACCTGCGGGTGCCTTGACACACCGCGGGATTGCGGTGATGCGGTTATCGCGGCAGCCCTAATTAGGATCACCCATTAGCTACAGCATTGGAGTAGCTATTTTTCCTGGGCTGCACAAAAAAACAACATTGTGACCGTGAAACATGACACACATAAGATATAATATTACAAGTAAACATGACAAAGGACTAGAGATTTTGCCTAGTACACACACACACAAAAGCTCCAATATACTGTAACATTTGAGGTTTCCAACGCTATCGACGACTCTCGAGGCAGATGTATTTCTCAGTTCACTTCTTTATTCACAGTTCCATTACAGTTTGCAGTATCAGACTCATTGCTACCATTTCCCATGCCCCGAGAGAGTGCACGCTGGGTGCCCGACTGACTTATACCTTCCCAGGTCAGCCCGGAATGGTGGAGTGAGTGACAGCTAAACTGACCAACCGACCAAAATCCCCAGGTCGCTACAATACAATAATACATAATAATCAAACTATGTGAAATAGCTAAGAATACGTAACTGTACACAGTGCCGTCTGGGAGAAATGCGAGGCCCTGTGCAAGTCCTAAACGCGAGCCCCCCCCCCCCCCAAAGGCAAAAAAGAAATAATTAATATAATATTTTTTTTTTATTAAATTTTTTTTTTTACAGCCAACATACTCTTAAACAATAGCACTGCCCGAGGCTGGGCACACAGATACAGTCAACATATTCTTAAATAGTAGCGCTGCCCGAGGCTGGGCACATGACACAGTCAACGCATTCCCAAATAATAGCGCTGCCCGAGGCTGGGCATATGATACAGTCAATGCATCCTTAAATAATAGCGCTGCCCGAGGCTTAGTGGCAATGCACCTGCACAGTCTCACACCCGGCAGCAACAGGGAAAATGCACAAAACACCCCCGGAACCTGACAAACAAGCCCAAAACCAGATAGGTAGATATAGAGAGAGAAAGATAGAGATATAGATAGGAGCGAGATAGAGATATAGATAGAGAGAGGGAGAGAGAGCGAGATAGAGAGAGAGGGATAGAGAGAGCGAGAGAGATCCACGGTGGGAACAGAGCAGACCGTACCAAAAACTCACCCTAACGCAGAGTCAGGTCCAAGAGGAAGGATACGACCGTGGGGAAAGTTCACCATTCCCATCATGATATTGTCCCCCCCCGTTGGGATGAACCCGGGAGTCCGCTCCCAGTCCATCCGCCACACGTTAGCACCTGACAACGTAGCTGTCCCTGCCCCCAGCCAAGCTACTAGCCGACATAGCTATAGCCTGACTGAAGGTTCCAACACGCAACAACTTTCATCCTCAGTCCATCCGCCGAACATCCTCCCCGTCCCGGCACAACCCAATCACCACACCCGGTACTGACAAGCCCACGGCATGCGGCGCCATCTCCTCCGCTCCGATGCTGCACATCTGGTTCTCCTGGCCAAGACATCCACTCGCTCCAGTGGACAGCGCCGAATAGACCCTGTACCTGGCTGTACCCCCTCCCCTCGTGGATAATACCGGTCTTCTTCACATCTCTCTACCGACTACCAGACCGACGCCAACCAGCTCCCCCTAGTGTTAGTCCTCCCACCCCACGATGCTTTGCATAAAAGTAATTGAATGAAACCAATAGTATATCTGCAGAGCCGCAGAGCCCGGAACACTATTCGACAAACGTGTCTAATGTGAAATATATAAGCATGTAAGCAAAACGTTAGGTTATGACTATAACCAAGTTCTGTTAGTTAGGGGCGATGCTTGGCATCGCTACTGCACTATCTCGCGTACGTGCACGCGTACTGAATAAACCACAAATGTACCTCTAATACCAGTATTAGTCTGACCACACCCCTCATCAGCTTACCTTCATAAGCAGGTGTGTGGTCACCTGCTCTCCTCCTTCCCAAGCTTTCACCACAAGGTGAGGACAAGGGCTGCAGCGGCGTCCGATGCCAAGCATCGCCCCTAACTAACAGAACTTGGTTATAGTCATAACCTAACGTTCTGTATCGTTAGTGGCTTAGCTTGGCATCGCTACTGCACAAGGGAGGCCAAGCGGAGCCACTTGGCTGACAAATACACCCCGCTGACAGCCCCCCAAAACCATCAGAACAGGGAGGGCCGAGCCCCCCCGACCCCCCCTAATGGAGGGTAGCCCCCCTATTAGGGACGTCACGGGAGGGCGACGGACCCGACCGTGCGAAGAGGCACTCAAGCAACTCAACGCACAGGGTGAGCAGACCGTGGCTTGACCCCACGACTACACACACGCACAACCCGCATGCCACCCGGGAACGAACGGAGGAACAACCTCGTTACTGCCCCCAGAATCACGGGGTCAAGGGCAAACCCAACCCCGTGGCAAGGCCGTAGCAGCGGAGCACGAAGGAAGACCCAGACCCACCAAAAGGACTGGACTCCCTGGAATGGGGGCCCGGAGAAGTCCATGATGCCAGCATCAAGACCCCACCAGGTGGGCACGTAGTGCCCCGCCCCCCACATCGCCAGCGTATTCGGACAAAGGCCCCTCAGTTACTGCACCTGGTATTCCCAGGCGGAACCAACCAGGCCAGAACCTGCCCAGCTTCCGAGATCGGACGAGACCGGGCGTGTTCAGGTCGGTATGGCCGTAAGCCGAGCGGGCCCCGTCCCCCCAATAGTACACCGCCTGGCACACTGACCCTGCAGAATAGGCAGTCAGCATGGCCGTAAGCACACAAAAAAGGTTAACCAACGGAAGCAGGCAGCGCACCGGAAAAAAAAAAAAAAAAAAAAAAACAGGCAACAGGCTGTTAACCCTAGCCTGGAGACTGCGGACGAGACAGGCGCCAGAGGGGACAGCTGAACACAGCCGCCCCGGCGGAAGGAGCGTAAGCTGGCGGTGTTGCATGACCAAGCCTCCATTTAACAACCCCCACCCAGAGGGGTCGAGGCAGAGAAGGCTGACACGATTGGCAGACGTCATGAACGTGCAGGGGCACCCTCAAACGGTGAACCCGGGAGTTGACACTGCTCCAACACACCAGGGAATCAACCACCTCGGTGTTACCCAATGCGGTGGTTGTTCCTATAACCCCTCAAGAAAAAACTCCAAAACACACCTGCGGGTATACACCGGCTATACCGCAGTACAAGTGTTTCAGTTTCCAAAAAGGGTTAACCCAGGCCTACGGGTCGCAAACATCACTTCGGACCGGGCCTGGCGGTACGGGAAGCACAGGGTCACCAGAGGAGGTCAAAAAACCACCCCCACAGGCCCCTCTTCGCCATGCGTGAGAGAGGAGCGAAAAATAATGGAGAACCAGCCCCTAAGCACACCGTACCTGGTATTCCCCGGCGGTCTCCCAACCAAGTACTAACCAGGACCAACCTGTGTAGCGGCCGAGATCCGACGAGATCGAGCGCGTACAGAATGGCATGGCTGTAAGCCATGACGACAGTGCTGAGTAAAAACATACCCAACCAGGGTCTCCATAGCGCTTAACCCTGTGACACCCAGACCGACCTGGCATTTTTCCCCCTGAAAAAAGCCCAAGTCCCTCAGGGTACCAGAACAGCAGATCTGCATCCCCGGCGGACAACGGGTTCAACTGATCTGGACCAGCGTGACCAGAACCAGTCCCGTGCCCTAACCACGCCGACATGCCTACTCCAGGAGAAGGGCAGATATGCGTGTTGATCTTAACATGAAAAGAAGGCGCCACCCAGACGTCGGGACGAACCGCGCCTGGTGGCCCACCCCAAGGGCGTGAGACCCCACTACATATGTTCAGATCCATCCCGTCATCATCCCCCAGACATGAACGAGAATCCGTCGACAACCCACCCAGGTCATGGGATGTGGTCGCCGGAAGAGGAAAAACCCCCATCTCAGTTGCTTTATAAAAACGCTGTTTCAACCACAAGCAACTAAGGCGTGCCAGTCAATCGCCTGTTTACAGCGAGCTAGCACTATACGTGCGTCGGGACACACCCCCATCAATGAACAGGCTATTTAGACCTGTCATTGAATCCCCAAGGCGCCCAGGGGAACGACAAGAGGGGTGTGACACTCCCTAACTCCAACACTTCTGGAATAGAAAGAAGGAAGCATCAACAGTATGTATCCCAGTCTACACAGCCGGGGTAAAAAATTTTCACATTTTTACATCCCACCACCCTCCCATAGGAAAGAGACGGGGATCCCCAGAGAGACTTCCCACGCGAGCTGTACAGATTGAAAAGAATATATTGCACCTTGAGCCATGTAAAAAACTGGTTTTAGGGCCTCCGGGGAAGAGGCACCGAACCCATACACACTCAATAAACGAATTGAATCGAATATACATACAATAGAAAAGGACCCTTCTAGAGGGTCCACTCACTTTGACAATCTGAGGAGGAAGGCTCTGTACTCTGATGGAGGCTTCCTCACATGGAAGAAGGAGTCCGAACTCACAGAAGGCCTGAGTAGGCGCTTGGTGAGGAGGAGCCCTGACCACCCCCCCTGAAAACAGATCCATCACATGGACCTGAACAGCACACGGAAGTCCTACCAACAGAGACGCGCACGGTGACGTACTCTATGGCGGGGGAATTCCTGCGGTGCACACGCCCAATATACCAGGCCGTGGGACCAGGAACTCCCTCCCCCCCCCCCCCCCCCCCCCCCGTAACGTGCCGAACCGCCACGTGACGGGAACCTTGAAGGACAGGGGGTGTACCCCTGACCGACAGAACAATGGGGAGAGGAAAGGTTACCAGTTCACCCCTTTACGACCCCACACCCATGATACGACGTAACGACAAAAAGAGAATATGACACAGTCATAGTCAGCTCTATGAAGCGTTTCACAGCTCCACACAGCGCACGAGCTAACCTGCTATCTGATTTTTACTAAGGAAAAACACAGAATAGAGAGGGCTCTAAGAACCCCGGTCCAACATACACATGTGCTTCTGTGGCCAGTACAACCCAGTTGTAGGTCACATGACACACACAACCCATCATCACCTACAAAAAATGGCAAAAACACTCAACAGAGGAACGCCGTTTTTTTCACAATGAGAGAATACATCATTCTTGATTAGTATCGACCACAGGCCTTGCTAAGCACACATGACAGCAACCAAACCAATTTCCCTTTAGGAAATAAGTTTCTCCAGCAGATTTAGCACAACCTCAGCAATCAAGCTGAGAGTTACATCGTATCCCTACCACACAAAAGACACAATTAATGCACAACATGTCTGATAGGAGGTGATAAAGTCCCCAGGGAACCGGGGGGGGAAACACAATCCTCCTATTTTACCCTCAATACGGCCAGTTAAAACAGGAAAACCTGTTAATGTGTGAACTCACTGTTCATTGTCATTACAGTCTGAGAAAGAACATTCTTTTACTCACTCGTCACCAAGCATAGCTTCATAGGTTAGTTGCCTTAGTAGTGAGTACACGGTACACATAAACACCATGATGTTTCTCACGCAACAACCAGATCAATACATCACGACCTGCACGGAGAAGCTAACTGCCAGTGACAAAAACAGCTCACACACAACCCGCAACGTATCTCAAATGCATTGCAACAACACACGTTTTGGGAAAAAACACCGTTATTCACAATACATTTAGCAAGGTAAAACCAGAAGACGTGTTATGAGGTCTGGCCAACCCCGTACCTGCCCGGAACGCAGATCAGCGAAGTGCAGTCACAAGCCACCGTAGAACACAGCCGTCCCGTGTTGTTCGATCCGGGCAGCGTCGCCGCTCCACCAGTCGCTACAGTCCTCTTTGTTGACGCAATCCCCGTCTAGGCTCAGGCAGGGTCGACGAACATCCCCTGTCAAGGATGACGTCGTGGTCAAGAGTGTAAAACATGTTAAAAATCAAAGCACGTTCAACAGAATAGCATCAAGCTAACGGCTGCTCCAACCGTTCGGGTGCTATTGCTTCCGCTCGCGAGACGCCGATCTACGACGCACGCGATCAGGAGCGAGCTCCCGGCGGCGCGCGAGAAGCCAAGCTACCCCGCGCCAGGCCACCGACCGGCTAACCGTAAGCTATGAACATGTAAACAATGACATAACACTCACCCAGACAGGCCGCCGTTCTGAACCCTCCTCACTTTTTAAGAGAAAAGAGAAAACAAGACGTCAACACCGCTTCACAACGGTGACATTAACACGTCCGGCGGAATCAGCACAGTACCAACTGGCCTGTATAGCTGACTTTGAACATGAATCTGCCGCTATCGCACATTACATGCACATATCCCCTCGTGAAGGAATACTCTCATTTGGATATGAAAGATGGGGTCTTAACACGGTGACAGAGAGAATCCACTCGTCCAGAACACACAGGGATCACCAGTGTCAATGGTCGCGGCCCACTAGTTAAAACTATAATGGTCGCCAGACCAAGGCCTTCTGTCGCCTAGACGGCTAAACAAAGGACCCTAGCCTGGGGCCGGTTTCCATAAACTTTGTCAAGTAGCCCCCATAGCACTAACAGACAAGTGGAGCCCGCCAGCAAACACTACTCACCCAACCTGGAACGCACCGCTCCTCACAACAGCGGCATGTCCGACAGTTCAGCTGTGGCCTGACAGGTTTCACCCCAACAAACACAGCAAGGAACTGCAGTTGAGAAGCATGCAGCGGCGTGCTCCCAATACGAAAACCGGTGGAGGGTTTGTAGAATGATCATCATCTTCTAGACACTCCAGTACGAAGACAATATCGCCGTATTTTCTCGAAAATAGTGAGAGAGAAAATAAAGATATGATGTCAACGTATCCTTGTTTCCCAAGCTGTTCCTAATCCAATTTCTTCCATCATGGTGTCAAGTGTGGGGATCTACCGAGGCACCTCTTCCTTGTGGTGAAAGCGAGAAGGAGGAGAGCAGGTGACCACACACCTGCTTATGAAGGTAAGCTGATGAGGGGTGTGGTCAGACTAATACTGGTATTAGAGGTACATTTGTGGTTTATTCAGTACGCGTGCACGTACGCGAGATAGTGCAGTAGCGATGCCAAGCTAAGCCACTAACGATACAGAACTAGATTTTAGGTCTGTGATGGAAAGTGATTGTTAACATTCTATTTATATATATTTTTATTTTGCGAGGCACCCCTTCCCGCAAGGCCCTGTGCGACCGCACTGCTCGCACACCCCCTGACTGTACACAACTATATGCCCACACATTTGTTCATACATGCCTAAGTTAATAGCTAATTAAATTAATTAGTTGATGATAACATAATAATGTTGTTGCAATGCATAAGTCCCAGTACAGAGTTTTTGACCTCATAATTATAACTCACTTTTACATCACATTTGAAAAACATTAAAAAAAATGTCATACATTTCAATAGTTTCTAAATTTGTTCAAATATCATTATTTTGGTAAAACATCTATTCATAGAAAAGTGTCAATCTAAGTATCCGTTGTGTGCGCTGGAATATTGCTTTTTGTTGACCTAAGTAAAATACATATTTCAATGTTGAAAATCGGCGACATTCCTCTTTAAGTCTATCAAGATGTGCTGGATAGTGTGTTGTCTCACATTTCTTCTATTCATGCAAATTGCAGTGCTCATGTTAATGGTCCAAACTAATGGACAATCAATCACATCCACTGTGGCCATCACTACAACGGCACTGACTGCAACCACAAAAGTGCCTACCACAATGACTATTGTAGTCACCTCCACAAGTACACCAATGACAACAAGTGCATCAACAAGAACCACAATGGCTCCAGCCACTGCAAGTCCACCAACTACTACCACTCCAGCATCAGCTACAACAACCACTGCAGCCACAACCACAGGGGCAAGGACTACAACCACACAAGCACCAACCACTGCAACCAAAAGTCAACCAACCACAACCGCCAAGGAAGAATCCACAATATTGACTTCTGCCACTACCACACGGGGGCTAACAACAGCCACAATGGTACCAGTGAGAACAACCTCTGCAGCTACCACCATAAGAGCAACAGCTACAATTATGACAGCACCAGCTACAACAACCAAAGAAACCATCATCACAAGTGCACTGAAAACAACCACAATAGTACATTCCACAAGATCTTCACCCACACCAGTCAACGCAACATCACCACCAGTTGATGCAACTTCATCCGAAACAGGTAATGCAACTTCACTACCAATCAACACATATTCACTGCCAGCCAATGCAACGTCACCTCCAGTCCACAGAACTGGCAATTCAACCTCACATCCACCAGGGCCCTATTCCCCGTACCTGGCTAACTGAGTTAGCTGGATAATTTTCAGCATAGCTTGACTTAAGCCAGACATTTCCGTTCCCCGACGTCGGATTTTCTAAGTCGCTATGGCAACAGATCGAAAAGTTTGAACCTGCTCCAGAGCAGGTTTAGTTGAGTTAGCTGGATATAAGCTGGCCACTCCCTCGGAACAAAATAGCAGCTCCCTTCCTCAGAGATTGATTGATTGATTGGAAATTTACAGATTACAGAATGGGGTACAATACAGTATGGCTCAATACACACAATTGTTAAGGGGATGCAGACCCAGAGAAAGACTTTCGTCTTGTTTACATCAGGGTCCCCCATTTTCAATTCATAATGACATTTATGACATACATGACATACAGATATACAGATATATCATGACATTTATGACATACATGACATACAGATATACAGTAC
This sequence comes from Notolepis coatsorum, assembly GCF_963971535.1. NCBI lineage: Eukaryota > Metazoa > Chordata > Actinopteri > Aulopiformes > Paralepididae > Notolepis > Notolepis coatsorum. The sequence continues at coordinate 21,074,327 of NC_140171.1, forward strand.
TGTTACATTTGTGACATACAAGATATGCAAATATACAGTACTGTTAAACAGAGATCCTAACAGAAAATATATATACGAGGGGGAGGAAACTGTACATTGGGAGGGGGTGGGTGGGTGGGAGGGGGTGTTTGGACATTTACGGGGGCCACTTTCGAATTGCAGCCTCCCGTAGGTGCTCTTTGATCCCATTATACCATTCTGAATAATATTTTCGCGAGATGATTTCCAGAATGTATTGATTTCATAGAATGTGTGAAATAGGCCTATAATTAAAAACAATTAAAATACATTAAACTGGTAAAATAAATGCTTTTGAAATGTAAAATAATAGACCTAAAATTCTGATAATAAATCATATTCAGCCTATGGATTTCCTATACTGCACAACACCTGTTTGAGCTGCGGGATGAGGCGCGCTTGTTTCTGATGGAGAATGCATCCCAGATCGCTGCCCACCTCCGATGCCGACTAGATATCAATTGAGGGGGAATACGCACAGCTATACCTACCTATTCGAAAACAACATTATCTGCACTGACTTATATAAAAAATAAGTACAGATCCCGTCTGAATGAATGTGGAGGATGATTTCTGACGCGCTGTCTCCAAAATTAAACCCAGACTATGCCCATCCATCTCATTAGGTGAGTTGAACATTATAGCCTTCTAAATGAAACACGCTATATGTATTCATTTTATGGTTGTTTGATTATTGTGTTATTTTGTGTAGTTATTGTGCATGTTAAAAGCCTCCAATGCATATGTGTGCGTGTAAACGTTTGCATGTTTCAACCACCTCTATATAATAGTGGGGGTTGCGGCTCTCTGACACCGTTATTTCAGGGGTCGCGGCCTGAAAACGTTAGGAACGATGTATTTATTATTATTACATGATACCTAAGCGCATACAGTACAGATATCCTCATAAGTATCTATTAATTCGTATCAATTAGATATACTCTTTATCTTTGGGCTTGTTTTTGTATACTTATTCTTGAAGAGTTGAAATAATTATTTTCGCTAGCAAGATCTCATTCGATTATTCATTCCATTAAGCCTATTGCCAGGAGTTACATTTAAATAAATATAATCTGATTGATTGGGGTAATGAGGGACTTAAAATGTGCCTATAGATTATGCATTTAACTTGTCGGTGAGGCTATTGAGCCGTACTGTATTGTACCCATTCTGCAATCTTGTTAATAAAGTTTTAAATCAATCAATCAATCAATGCCGTTAGAAAATCAGGATTTCTGCGATCGACACCTGCTGTCTTTTCAACTGAAGCGGCTGCGCGCACTTATCCTGGGTATCAAGTCTGGTTCGAATGAACGAGACTGAATCAGCGTTCGAGGAACAGGGAAATCCCGGATTAAAACATCGGGTTAGTTGAATCTGGATAATGGGACTTTTGATCGACTTATGCCCCTTTTCCACTGCATGGTACCTACTCGACTCTACTCTACTCTACTCTGCATTTTCGGTTTTACATTACCAAAGTACCTGGTACTAGGTACTTTTTGGGTACTTTTTTATTCCCTGCTCTGTCGAGGTTCCAAGCGAGTAGAAGTGGTACCAGAAAAGTCACGTGAAACACTGCAGACCACTGATTGGTCAGAAGAGAGACGCGTCACTCCTTGGAGAGTCTGAACGAAAACAGAAAGCCGCCATCTTTAATGTCTCGCATAGGATTTCATTATGTTAGCAGCAGGCACAAGTGCAATAAACAAAGGATACAGTCACTGTGTATTCTGCCTCATTTATTGATTAAACAAAACCGACATCAACACAATTTGCCTCGCAAAAAGATTGCTGACTTGTTAAGGCTTAAGCTTGTTAGGTTAGGTGCTAATGTTGTGCTAGCGTTTTAGCATGGCTATCGTACATAACGTGATCAATATAACTCGCTATTGATTGTTTGTATGAGTAACTTTAATGCTAGTAGAATAGACACAACGTGAGGTAGCAACGTTATAACGTTAGCAAATAGACACGACTGGTAACGTTACAGCTTTGTTGTTAGCCTAATGCTAACGTTAACGTTAGCATAGACAGCCTAGCTAACGTTAACGCTTGTAGAATATACACAATGAGAGGTAACGTTAGCGTTAGCAGAATGGACACAACGAGAGTCTCGTTAATGTTGTTATTGATTGATTGATTGATTGATTGATTGAAAACTGTGTTTTACTCTGGCTTGCGCCTAGCTCACGGACATAGCTATGCTGGAGCTCTCACAGAGCTATGGAGCTCTAAGCTGTACACCAGCGGCCCTGCCTCCCCACACGGAGACAAACTGAGTACTTTATTTTAGTACCTGCAGTGGAAAAGGAACGAAGTACCAGGTACCTAAAGCGAGTAGAGTAGGGTAGAGTCGAGTAGGTACCATGCAGTGGAAAAGGGGCATTAGTTGAACCAGGTACGGGGAATAGGGCCTTATACAACTTCCCTCCTATGTACAGTATACTTTGTCACTACTCAACACAGCTAAATGACCATTCAACAAAACTTTACACCAGTCAAGTCCATCATCAGTAAACACAACTTCACCAACAGTCAATGCAATTGCATCACTAATCAACACAACTTCACCAAAAGTGAATATAATTTCCCCAGTACTGAATGCCACCTCACCACCACTCAACACAACATCATTGTCAGTCAACACATCACCACCAGTCAATACAACAGCATCAACCTTCAATGAAACTTCACCCCTAATTGGTAATGCATGCACCTCCAGCAAATGTAACTTTAAATCCACCAGTCAACATTACATTACAAACAATTGCATCTTCAACACCGATCAATGCAACCTCACCACCAGTCAATACAACTGCAACATTGGGCAATGCAACTCCACCATCCATCAATACAACTATATTCCTAACCAATAATAATGGTGTAATAACTACACCACCAGCAAATGTGACTTCATTCTTAGCAGTCTGTACAACTTCACAGACATTAGATCACCGGTCACTTAAAATTCAGTTGACTGGATCGATTGAGTGCAATGCCGAACATCAGTACAACTTCACAACTTTTGTCCACAAATATTTGATATTGAAAACATAAAAAGGCCTAAAATGTGAAAGTATAGAATCTTTATCACATTTTCCCATGTTTTATATACAAAATAATGTTCTCCAAATAACTAGTAACTGATGTGATCCGATAAATGTAGTGGAGTAAAACGTTTAATATTTAATTTTAAATACAGTGGAGTTAATGAAAAAAGTTCCCTAAAATGGAAATACAGGTATATCAAAATGTTACACCTTAAAACACATTCGGGGCCATTGGGATTAGACGGGCCCCACTCTATGAGGCCAGCTTTTCATTCCAAGTTTTGCGTGAGGTTGTTTGTAGAGCTAAATCTATATTTAATATTATTGCTATGTGTCCATTGTCATTGTCAATTGACAGTATAAACCTTCCCTTCAATATGCCATAAAGAAAAAAAAATGTCATCAATACGTTCCCGTTTTATAGCGTTGTGAATATGAACTTTATATCGGAATGGTCTGGGGTAATTCCTGCAAAGCTAGTTATAGGGCTCTAATCTGGTAGATCGATATGTCCATTGGCTGATTCTATATTCCTTTACTGCATACTGAATTCGGCGTCGCAAAAAGTATTCCAGGCGATCTAGTGAAGCCATAGCTTTAGGCTAACAGAAAAGCTAACCCGGAGCGGAAAAGAAGTGACACCCAGTCTGCAACAGGGGAAACTGCATTCTCGAGACAGCGCCAATACCAGGATCTGGCCGGTACTGCATTTCCGGAGTCCCAATATGCCCTTTCCAGCCCAAATACAGCTCTGTGACATTGAGTAGGATATTAAAATGGAATAAAAGCAAAAGCGAGTTTACCACATATATACTGTACGTGGTTGGCCTCAAAGGATGGCGCCCAATCACGTATATATACGTGGTTGGCCAGAAATGTGTTCTTAACTGGCGCCCCCAAAAGTGGCCATTTTTGTACATGAACTTGAGGACTGGATACTTTTTTTGCAAACCAAAATACTATACGTTATACTTATACAGTTTCCATTCATTTGCATTCACATCACTGAACTCTGCTAAGCAATGTGGTCTATGCAAACACAAACCTGACACAAACACAAAGATATGTTGTCCCGACATAATAAGAAATACGCTGTGACGGTTAGATTGTATCGCCGTTTAGGTTGAAGGAACAGTCTTGATGTCGGAGCGATTCATTATAAGCGTCTTGCAACGTATGGTTAAGATATCAATCGTGCATTGCAACGTTAGTTAGGATATCAATTATGCATGAAAAGACTATATTGTTTGATTAGTATTGATGAGATTCCCTTGCAGATTCTTACAGTCAAAATCTGTTGATCAACTTAACAGTTTCCATTAATTTGCATTCACATCACTGAACTCACCAAAGTTTGCGATGGTCGAGATGTAGTCCAGCCCCTCAAACCTTTTCTTTAGCTCATTTCCATTTTGTATATTCTCTCTCCAAGTAGTTGGAAAAAGTGTTCCGTCCCATTTGCCGTGTGCCGGCTGGTATCATGCTAACTAGATCCCTGAAAGCGTGTGGCGAGTGGCTTCGGATGAGTCCTGGTCGTTACCATTAGACTCAGCTACTAGCTTTGTTGAAGCATGGGCAGTAGATAGGATTTTTGAGCTAAGACACAATTTACATTTAAGTAAAAAGTAATTTTCTTTGTCCTTGACAAAAGAGAAATAGTGAGAATGGCCATGTCTAAAAACTCGACTAGTAGGCGCCGCCATGACAGTCAAGACTAGAGTAAACAAAACACTGGTAGTACATGTTAGTACTACCAGTAGTACTAGTAATACATGTAAATTTCATAAAAATCTGTTCAGAAATTAGTGATTAGGAGCGATTTTGGTAAAATGTGAGAACAAAAAAAACTGCAGTAAACCATTTACTCATTGACTTCAATGCATTCGGCGGAAGATTCTCTTCCTGTTTTCGCTTGTGACTTTTCACCTAGATCCCTGATTCGCTCATCCCCACGTGGGGTACCATTGGAACGCCACACTCATTAGTTACAACCCTGTCCAATAATTCTTGAAATCGCCAAATGATTGGCGGAGTTAGAGCCTTGGGAGTCGAGGTTGGTATAAATAAAACTGTCCCATGTACTTTGGCCCACGCCTCACATATCGGCATGCAATCGACAGGCAACAAATAGGGCTTTAATTCGATATATATATTGTAGGGGTGGAACGGTACGTATTCGTACCCTACACTATTCGGCACGACCTCCCCGGTTCGGGGCGTGTGTGTATTGTTCGGTTCACGGGATGAGCAAAAAAAAATCTTCATTTGGCACCAAGCCGGGAGAGGTGACGCACTAGCTGCTCAACTGGCAGCAACAGCAGTTGCTAGTGTGGAAATGGCAAGCGCAATATATTATAAATCAATCTTCAATACTTTAAAAACATAGCCATTAACATTACATAGGCCTACACACATCTTGCCATAACGTTAGCACTTAGCACGGTTTGTACAAGGCACTTTAACACTTTGGGTGCCAACACCGAGATATCTCGTTGTTGGCTGCCATGCGTTGGTTTCCAACAACGAGATTTCTCGTTATTTAATCGTCATGTCTTTTATTAGCGATATCCATTCATTTTTCATCCGTCCAGCCTGACATTATCATTGGGAATGGCTCTGAGCTCGAAAAGGGCAAATACCGCCCCCTATCGTCTCCCGGATGGTAATGCACATCATTGGATTGGAGTCGATGGGAAAATGCATCAGAAAAAAACTCCGCTCCCCACCTCTGGAAAGCAGTGTCGTGTTAACAGATACACTGGCAATGCTGGAAGCAGCTTGGATCATGCGTTTCAGACTATAACGTTGGATCAATAAACGCGATCAATATTTGGAATGGCGATCAGGAATTGGATTCATCCTTTTGCAGAACATCTGATCTGAGGTAAGGAATCTATTTGACCAGTTTTGGGTTAATCAGATGTTTTTTTCACAGCGGTCACAACGTGTGTGTGTATGTGTGTGCGTGTATGACGTTAGCGCTGACCAGGTCATGGATAATCGATTTTTCAGCCCACAGCGTGCATAAGTACACATATACTATCGATAATCTAGCTTTATTTAAGGGGAGGTCGACCACCCACCTAAAATACCCTTTTCCTGATTTTGGGTCAATTTTGAGATTTTTGTATAATGTTGCCCCTTTACACATCTTCTTTCAAACTAGTGACAAGAAAACACACATTTAGTTGCTTATTTTGCTTCATTTTGCATGATTGCATCCATAAATGTGCACATATCGAATGGGGAAGTGCCTCATTTGCATATATAAACATACAATTCAGAAAACTTGCAATATATTTTTTCTTAGTTTATATGTACATAACAAACTGGGAAAGTTTCATAGTGATATCTATTCAAATATTTGTTTTGCCTATTAGGGGGTACAAAATGAGATTTTATGAGTTTGTATTACACATAAAACAAAAAAATCTCAATTTCTCTAGTACCTCCACACACCACAAGATTTCCTCCTATCCATATACCACAACTTTCTGTTAGAGGATTTTTTGATATATCACTCATCCAGATTTTTTGAACATTTTATACAAAGAATGTATGCGAAAAATAGATTTTTTTATGACTAGGGGGTCATAAAAGGTCATAAATCCCTGTTCGGGTGGCATATCAACAAATCCTCTAACAAAAAGTTCGTTTTTTAATGTAGTAACATGAAAAACCATGAGAAAATATCTATATATCATCAACTTTTTTTTTTTTTTTTTTTTTTTGGGTTTGTGCATTTTTCTCCTCCTGGATGCCACCTTGTCACTCAGCCTGCGGGTAGGTAGCCCACCGTACAGCACACCCCTAACACCAATACATGAAATACCCATTTTCCTAGTACCTAGATGGACCAAAACTTCCACATTTATTCATATCTATATCCTGCTTCTTTGTGCCAAATGGTTTGTTGATATGTCATACATAGCCTGATTTACAGACAATACAAAACTTTAAAGGTGTTTTTCTCAAAACGAGATTTTATGAGTTTGTATTATACATAAAACAAAAAATCTCAATTTCTCTAGTACCTCCACACACCAAACTGGCCACGTTTCCTCCTAACCATATACCACAACTTTCTGCTAGAGGATTTTTTGATATATCACTCATCCAGATTTTTAGAACATTTTATACAAAACATTTATGCAATTCTTTTTTTTTTATGACTAGGGGGTCATAAAAGGTCATAAATCCCTGTTCGGGTGGCATATCAAAAAAATCCTCTAGCAAAAAGTTCGGTATTTAATGTAGTAACATGAAAAACCATGAGAAAATATCTATATATCATAAACATTTTCTAAATTTTGTTTGGGGTAACATGCAAAAAGGGGCTATTTTGAATAGACCATGTGTGAGGTTCGCCTCTTCCCTGGACCTTTAATTCCTGTTCCCTGGACCTTTAATTCCCTGTCTCCTCACCTCACCAGCCCCCACCCTCGCGTTGTCGTTGTTTATTTATTGCATTCCCTGCCTCGCTCCGTTCCTTTAAGGTACTGTGAGGATTCTGTGTTGATTGGTCCTTGCCGAACACACACTTCTAAGTCAAGTATCAATTACCATCATGCACCTGATGTGTGTTCTAATTAGCGCCCCAGAGGGCTTTAAATAGCTGGACTTCCCCTTCAGTCCTGTTCGGGTCGTTCTCTATCTGTAAGCTCCTACGGGAGATTCTCTATCTGTATCTGTTTCTGTATTCTGTATGCTGTTTCATCTCCGGCGTGAGACGAGGTGCCAGCCTTCGCCACCTGTCGCCGTTTGCCTGGAGTGGGACACAGCCTGCGCTCTCTAATTCTCTACGGGAGGTATTCCAGTGTTCCACTCCAGACCCCGCGCAGACGCGCTCCTACAGCAGACGCGCTCCACTCCAGACCCCGCGCAGACGCGCTCCTACAGCAGACGCGCTCCACTCCAGACCCCGCGCAGACGCGCTCCTACAGCAGACGCGCTCCACTCCAGACCCCGCGCAGACGCGCTCTTCAAGCCGACGCGCCCCACTCCAGACGTCTAGCCGGCGCGCTACTACTCCAGAAGCGCATCGCTTCCTAATTCTCTACGGGAGGATGCGTCTCTCCGAGCCGGTGCGCTCTTCGAGCCGACGCGCCCCACTCCAGACGTCTAGCCGGCGCACTACTACTCCAGACGCGCATCGCTTCCTAATTCTCTACGGGAGGATGCGTCTCTCCGAGCCGGCGCGCTCTCCGAGCCGGCGCGCTCTTCAAGCCGACGCGCCCCACTCCAGACGTCTAGCCGGCGCGCTACTACTCCAGACGCGCATCGCTTCCTAATTCTCTACGGGAGGATGCGTCTCCCCCCGAGCCGGCGCGCTCTTCAAGCCGACGCGCCCCACTCCAGACGTCTAGCCGGCGCGCTACTACTCCAGACGCGCATCGCTTCCTAATTCTCTACGGGAGGATGCGTCTCTCCGAGCCGGCGCACTCTCCGAGCCGGCGCGCTCTTCAAGCCAACGCGCCCCTACAGCCGACGCGCTCCACTCCAGACCCCGAGCCGGCGCGCTCTTCTAGCCTGCGCGCTCCTACTCCATCCCTGTAAGCAGCTCTGGCCCTCGCCCTGTCCAAGGCCTTAACCCTGTTTTCTCTGTCCCTGTCTCCAGCCCGCCTCCCCGGGCCTCTGTCCCTGTTCCCCTCTCCAGTGCCCCTGTTCCTGCCCTGTCCTTTGCCCTGGCCCTGTCCTTTAGCCTTAACCCCTTAGCCTGCTCGCCTCTTAAAGGCACAGTGCCAATTTTCCCTAATTCTTTGTTTCCAGTAATTTTGTGTTCTCCCTTAAAGGGACAGTGACGCTTTTTGTTTGTATTCAATAAATGCCCTGTTCTTGGCTTACTCTCATACCTGTCTTGTGTTGTGCGATTGGGGTCGGTTACAAACCATAACACCATGCCCCTTTTTGGGTAATAAAATTATGCAACCAAATTTTTTTTAATACATTTTTTTCTTTTTTTTACTATTCTAAACAATTAAGATGTTTGCAACTGATTTCATCCTTTATTCTTTTTTTCCCCTATCTAGGTGGGTGGTCTCCCCTTAAAAACGATTCATAAATAGGCCGAAAAATGACAACGTGTTTTGTGTATTCCAGTAAAGAGCTATTTTCGCGGATTTTTCTGGAATCACTAGAAATCTTCAAAACTATACTCATATTCAAAACAGTATAAAACGGAAATGTACTGATGAAAAAACAATCCGTTTCATACATGTTGACTGCAAGCAAGTCATTGATAAGTGACGGGTGTATTAGACACATAGCATTATGCGTTCGCAAATGTGCTGGTCCTCCCATTGATTAACGTGCTGGCATCCAAGCGATAAATCGTCATATCCGGCTGGCAACCAATGTGTTAACTATGGTAGCCCGCCAGCCTTAATACAGCTGAATGAAATGTTACCATAGCTACTAGCTAGCAGAGGAGAAAATGGGAGTCTGAGAGGCGGGGTGTTGAAAGACAATAATAGGCGTTTATTCAACATCCAAGAAGGCTAACATACAACTGTGTTTACTAACTCCAACCGGGACTATTGCCGCTTTTCCACTGCATGTTATCAACTCGATTCAACGGTAACGTTAGAGTCGAGAAGGTCTGTGATGCTAAATTGTCCGTGTGGTCCCCCAACCCATAGATAGTTCCAACTCACCGAATTACATTAATCCACCACAGTTGCACTCAATATTTAAATAATGTTAGTCTAAATAAATGTAGACAGATAATGTACGTATTTTAAAAATAGTGTTGTTTTTTATTTTAAATAACAGTGACACTTTTCCTTTTGATAAGAAATCCAGCCATATTCCTTTCATTGTATTTCAAATACTGCACTTTAATTTCAAGCTGAAAACTAATCTTTCCATTAACACATTCCCTGCCACTGGTTATATCCATCAATATAGCCAGTCTGCCACCACTCTAAGCCTATGGAGATGTTCACCTTCTTTGCAGGGCTATAATTTTTTCAAATTGTATTGCTAAATTGACATTACTATGGCCCATTCAACATCGATTATCTATCGTTCAGGATGTAGGAACGTTATACTTTTTCATTCATAGATTCATACAAAAATACCTTCTAGAATATAAGTATGTTTTTATCGTTTTCTGCAGTAATTCATAGAATGTGAGTTATAGGCATAAACGCATATATAGATTATCAATTGCCGTTTATTCCCGATACACGCTATATTAAAAAATTCAACTGTATATGATCCTATACGTTATGCGTCATCATGCGTGGATGAAAGGGGGGGGGGGTCTTTTATAATTCCGTGATCGTCAGTAAATGCTTTATGTAGTATGGGTGATATATTGATCAGATCGGTTTGCAGTGAAATAAATAAACAATTGGGCTGAAAATAGCGTCAGCGTCCTCTTACCGTGCGTCAATGAGACTGGCGGTGAAAGATCCCAGGTATAGGACGTCGATCGCCTAGGTCCATTTCCGGTTTGTATGTCGCAATAAACGCCGAAATCATATTGATTAAGTTTATAAAGCGATCGATATGTACTATAGTGTCTGTCGGGAGCCTTGCAACAATATCTGATGGCCGGATGAATTTAATCGACGCACAGGAGCCATATCCTGTTTACCAGTGTAACTTGCCCGACCATCCACCAGGCGGCGGTATTGAGCCGTAGGGTCCAGCTGCAGCGCCGGAAGTACATATATGAATTATGAATTCCATGGCGAAAAAATTTAATATTGATCTCAATATCGCTGTACAGCATGGTCTGGCGGTCAAAGCATGGCGGGCAATAACGTTTTAAAGCGTTTCCGGCGGTGGATGTGTTAAGAACTGACAATCAGGGAATTTAAACATTGTTGACATTGTTTTTTTGTGTTTATTAACACATTCCCTGCCATAACTTATATCCATCAATATAGCCAGTCTGCCACCACTGTAAGCCTATGGAGATGTTCACCTTCTTTGCAGGGCTATAACTTTTTAAATTGTATTGCTAAATTGACATTACTATGGCCCATTCAACATCGATTATCTATCGTTCAGGATGTAGGAACGTTATACTTTTTCATTCAAACATTCATACAAAAATACCTTCTAGAATATAAGTATGTTTTTATCGTTTTCTGCAGTAATTCCTAGAACGTGAGTTATAGGCCTAAACGCATATATAGATTATCGATTGCCGTTTATTCCCTATACACGCTATATTAAAAAATCCAACTGTATATGATCCTATACGTTATTCGTCATCATGCGAGGAGGAAAGGGGGGGGGGTCGTTTATAATTCCGTGATCGTCAGTAAATGCTTTATGTAGTATGGGTGATATATTGATCAGATCGGTTTGCAGTGAAATGAATAAACAATTGGGCTGAAAATAATTAAATATTGATCTCAATATCGCTGTACAGCGTGGTCTGGCAGACAACGCATGGCGGGCAATAACGCTGTACAGTGTGGATGGCGGGAATGTGTTAAAGAAAGGAAAGTCTAGTGCTGGCTGAGCATATGAAAATAAGTGCTTGCACTTTCTCATGTTTTTATCCATTGGATGCTGTCTTTTACTCCACAATAAAATCAATCAATTGTTTGTTTGCACTAAGTTAATACTTTGACAAATGTAGCATATATTTCGGTTCGGTCTTTGTGTGCCAAACATTATTTAAGGCAAACCACTGTAGACCTTTATTTAAATAATTTTTTTATAAATGAGAAGCATGTTTACATTTTTTTTTATACCGAACCGAACCGAAAACCGAAAACCGTGATACGAACCGAACCATTGATTTTGTGAACCGTTCCACCCCTAATATATTGTATAAAAAATATGCAACCCCGAGCTGCTAGAGGTCGCCAACGTGGCGTGTGACGCCGGCAGGCAAATCGTCCTCAAGATGGCCCGTATACGGGCCGTTGCGTGTTAAGTACAATACTTTTTTATCCACTTTTTCTCCTGATTTTCTATTTTTCTCCCATCCCAATTTCGTATCGCCAATTCTCCCCTCCCCTGTCTTGAACGTTGCTAGACTATGCCTCCCACTGGTCGGCTGTAGTGAGGATAGAAGCCTTGCATCACGTGTCCCCTCCGGTACACGAGGAGGCAGCCTGCCGCATCTTTTCACCAGACAGCGCGGACTCTCAGTGGCGAGGAGTAAGGCGTGGGAGGCTCACGCTGCCCCGATACGTCCTGTCTCTGCTGTACAGTCGTCACCCAACCGACCTGTAGGAGTCGCTGTCCACAACGTCCAATCCCCACCCATCGACTTTCCACCCGCTACCTCTGCCAATTGAGATAGTATGACGACTGGCCCAAGCCGCAGGCAACGCTGACTCGGGGAGTCGAGACCGGAGTCTCTTGCATTGGTGACGAGCGCAATCTCCGCTACGCCACCCAGCCGCCCGTTAAGTACAATACTTGAGTATAAATACTTTATTACTTTCCACCACAGACCACCAGTCAACCTTCAACACCATCACATGCCACTGCACTACAAGTCAATGAAACTTTGCAAACAGTCAACACGAATTTGCCACCAGTAAATGCAACTGCACCACATGTCATTACAAATGTACTAAAAAGCAATGCAACTTCTCTCCTACCAGATAATCCAACTTCACAAGCCAATGCAACTTCAGCCCCACCAGTTACCGCAACGTCACCACCAGTTAATGCAACTTTACCACCAGTGAACACAACTTCACCACCAGTCAACGCAACTTCATCACCAGTCAATGCAACTTCACCACCAGTCAACACAACTTCATCACCAGTCAATGCAACTTCACCACCAGTCAACCCAACATCACCACCAGTCAACACAACATCACCACCAGTCAACACAACATCACCACCAGTCAACACAACATCACCACCAGTCAACGCAACATCACCACCAGTCAACGCAACTTCACCACCAGTCAACGCAACTTCACCACCAGTCAACGCAACTTCATCACCAGTCAATGCAACTTCACCACCAGTCAACACAACTTCATCACCAGTCAATGCAACTTCACCACCAGTCAATGCAACTTCACCACAAGTCAACCCAACTTCATCACCTGTCAACACAACATCACCACCAGTCAACACAACTTCACCACCAGTCAACACAACATCACCACCAGTCAACACAACATCACCACTTGTCAACACAACATCACCACCTGTCAACACAACATCACCACCAGTCAACACAACATCACCACCAGTCAACACAACATCACCACCAGTCAACACAACATCACCACCAGTCAACACAACTTCACCACCAGTCAACACAACCTCACCACCAGTCAACACAACATCACCACCAGTCAAAACAACATCACCACCTGTCAACATAACATCACCACCACTCAACACAACTGTAGCGCCTACAACACCACCAGAAGTGACCACTGAAGCAGCGTTGACCTCTCCTGAACTTTCATTAGTCTTCAGTCTTAACCAAACTTTCCAAACTGCTCTCACCAATAGCAGCTCAGCTGAGTTCCAGGCATTAGCAAACCAAGTGACTTCCCAGGTAACAACCAATACTATTTTAGTACATTTTACCATAATAGTTTACCGGTTTCTGTAAATGTTGTATTACTTTAGTGTTTGTTATACCTAATAACCTGGATCTGTTTTGCAGCTTGATCAGGTGTATCTAAATCAATATGGGTCCAGCTTCACTCAAACCATTGTCAACAGCTTCAGGTCAGTACAATAACTGTATATTTGGAGGATACTAAAACAAGGTATACAAATGAAAGCAATTGTGAACTTTCAAAGGAATGAGAAAATCATTCCTGTCATGTTTGATATTTTCAGTAATGGATCTGTTGTGGTGGATTCTACGCTGGTATTTAACAACATAAGCTCAGTTCCTACATTGAGTGATGCAGCCCAAACACTGCAAACTGCCATCAACTCAAACTCTTCTGGTCTTACTCTTTCTATCAATCCATCCTCTATTGTGGTCACAAGTAAGGAAATGTTCTAAATCGACTCCAAAATGCCTATCATATAGTAAATATATTAATTTAAATTGCACAATTTATGGCATGTAAACATTAGCCTATTGTGTCTCTACAGGTACTACTAAAGCACCCACAGCTACTCCAAATGCTGCACCTAATGTTACAGCTGCTCCAACCGCTGCTCCCACTTATCCTCCAACCGCTGCTCCAACCGCTCCAACCGCTGCTCCAACCGTTGCTCCAACCGCTGCTCCAACTGATGCTCCAACCGCCGCTCCAACCGCTCTTCCAACCGCTCTTCCAACCGCTGCTCCAACCGCTCCTCCAACCGCTCCTCCAACCGCAACTCCAACCGCTCCTCCAACCGCTGCTCCAACCGCCGCTCCAACCGCCGCTCCAACCGCCGCTCCAACCGTTGCTCCAACCGTTGCTCCAACCGCTGCTCCAACCGCTGCTCCAACTGATGCTCCAACCGCCGCTCCAACCGCTCCTCCAACCGCTCCTCCAACCGCTGCTCCAACCGCTGCTCCAACCGCTGCTCCAACCGTCGCTCCAACCGCTCCTCCAACCGCTCCTCCAACCGCCGCTCCAACCGCCGCTCCAACCGCCGCTCCAACCGCCGCTCCAACCGTTGCTCCAACTGTTGCTCCAACCGCTGCTCCAACCGCTGCTCCAACTGATGCTCCAACCGCCGCTCCAACCGCCGCTCCAACCGCCGCTCCAACCGCTCCTCCAACCGCTCCTCCAACCGCTGCTCCAACCGCTGCTCCAACCGCTGCTCCAACCGCTGCTCCAACCGCTGCTCCAACCGTCGCTCCAACCGCTCCTCCAACCGCTCCTCCAACCGCTGCTCCAACCGCTGCTCCAACCGCTGCTCCAACCGCTACTCCAACCGCTCCTCCAACCACATCCAGAGCAGCAACTACCACAACTGCACCTACCACACCAGTGTCTACCACAACAACCACTGTATCCACCACCACAAGTCAGCCACCAACAACCACTAAAGCCACAATAACTACAACACCATCATCATCATCATCATCATCATCATCATCATCATCATCATCATCATCATCACTACCACCACCACCAACAATAATTGATGTTCCAGCTACAACAACACCTGCCCCACCACCAGAGCCAAAAGTGCAGCTGGAATTCAAGCTGGAACAAACATTCACAGCAGATCTGGAAAACACATCTTCACCAGCATTCCAGGCATTGTCAACATCAGTAGCTTCAGCTGTAAGTCAATGTGTAATTGTTATTCAGCTTGAAAGAAAAAGATAAAGGAAATCAAATATAATGGCATATTTTATTAACACAACCAAATAATAATTTCCACATCCTTAAGACATCATGTATTTATGAATTAAACCTGCATTATATTATGTTTATCAAATTAATAGTGGCGTTTTTGTACTTCATATGATTCTTTAGATTGAGCTTCATTCTTTTTTCCTTTTTTTGTTATGTTTACACAGCTGGATAATGTCTATAAAGCACAATATGGACCCAGTTTCAATCGAACTGTGGTGAAAGGTTTCAGGTATGGAATAATGTTCTTGATCATGTATTTAAAATATGAACTTGTCAAATTCAGATTTAAACAATATGTTGTGAATTTTACAATTATTGTTATATTGTTTGCAGGTAGTCTATATGCATTTTTATTTTTATATTGAAACATGAAACATCAACAAACTGAATGCTGTTAAAATATTTATATTACAGTGAAGGATCAGTTGTGGTCAATGCTGAGCTGATATTCAATGATGTCAGCACAATACCAAATAACAGTGCTGTGGCAGAAACAATGGTGCAGGCTGCTTCCAGTGGGAATTTCTCCCTCCCTGTGAACACATCTTCTATAGTTGTGACACGTAAGACAATTTATTTATTTCAGTACAGACAACCTCTGAATTGATAAGTAGTTTAATGTGACATTTTGTTTTAAATAACATGGAATGTTTAATTGTGAAAAAATCTGCTTACCCACAATACCAGGCACAACAAGTTCTGCAGCCGCCGCCACCACAAGTGCATTGACCTCAACAACAGCATACACCACAACACCCTCTGCAAGCATCACCACAAGTGCACTGACCACAACAGTACCAGCCACAACGAGCACTGCTGCCACAATCATAAGTGCATCAACCACAACTACAAAAGAGCCAGCAACAACGACGTCTCCAAGAATCACCACAAGTGCACTGATCATGACCACAACAGCACCAGCTGCAACAACCACTGCTCCCACCACAAGTACATCAACAACCACAATGGCTCCAGCCAAAACAACATCTACAACCACAAGTTCACTGACTGCAAGCACACCAGCACTAGTCATACTTTCCACTGCAGCCAATACTACAAGTGCACCTACCATGACCACAACAGTGCCTACCACAATAACCACTGCAGACAATACAACAAGTGCATTGACTACAACCACAGTGACTTCATCCACAACAACTACTGCAATCACCACAACAAGTACACTGACTGCAACCACAACAGTACCTACCACAACAACCACTGTAGCCACTACCACAATTCCACCACTAACAACCACTAAAGCCACAATAACTACAGGACTAACTACAGGAGCCACCTCCACAAGTGCACCTATTTCAACAGTGCCAGTGGCAACATCCAATGCACTCACCAGCACAAGTGCATCCTCAACCACAATGGCTGCAGCTAAAACTGCTGCTGCACCAACCACACCTTTACAGACTACAACCACACTGGCACCAACCACAACAAGTACTGTAGCCACTACTACAAGTTCACCTATCACAACCACAATGGCACCATCCACAACAACCACTGCAGACATTACTACAAGCGCATCGACTACAACCACAATAGCACCATCCACATCCACTGCAACTACCACAACTGCACCGACCACACCAGTGTCTACCACAACAACCACTGTATCCACCACCACAAGTCACCCACCAACAACCACTAAAGCCACAATAACTACAACACCATCATCATCATCATCATCATCATCATCATCATCATCATCATCACTACCACCACCAACAATAATTTATGTTCCAGCTACAACAACACCTGCCCCACCACCAGAGCCAAAAGTGCAGCTGGAATTCAAGCTGGAACAAACATTCACAGCAGATCTGGAAAACACATCTTCACCAGCATTCCAGGCATTATCAACATCAGTAGCTTCAGCTGTAAGTCAATGTGTAATTGTTATTCAGCTTGAAAGAAAAAGATAAAGGAAATCAAATATAATGGCATATTTTATTAACACAACCAAATAATAATTTCCACATCCTTAAGACATCATGTATTTATGAATTAAACCTGCATTATATTATGTTTATCAAATTAATAGTGGCGTTTTTGTACTTCATATGATTCTTTAGATTGAGCTTCATTCTTTTTTCCTTTTTTTTGTTATGTTTACACAGCTGGATAATGTCTATAAAGCACAATATGGACCCAGTTTCAATCGAACTGTGGTGAAAGGTTTCAGGTATGGAATAATGTTCTTGATCATGTATTTAAAATATGAACTTGTCAAATTCAGATTTAAACAATATGTTGTGAATTTTACAATTATTGTTATATTGTTTGCAGGTAGTCTATATGCATTTTTATTTTTATATTGAAACATGAAACATCAACAAACTGAATGCTGTTAAAATATTTATATTACAGTGAAGGATCAGTTGTGGTCAATGCTGAGCTGATATTCAATGATGTCAGCACAATACCAAATAACAGTGCTGTGGCAGAAACAATGGTGCAGGCTGCTTCCAGTGGGAATTTCTCCCTCCCTGTGAACACATCTTCTATAGTTGTGACACGTAAGACAATTTATTTATTTCAGTACAGACAACCTCTGAATTGATAAGTAGTTTAATGTGACATTTTGTTTTAAATAACATGGAATGTTTAATTGTGAAAAAATCTGCTTACCCACAATACCAGGCACAACAAGTTCTGCAGCCGCCGCCACCACAAGTGCATTGACCTCAACAACAGCATACACCACAACACCCTCTGCAAGCATCACCACAAGTGCACTGACCACAACAGTACCAGCCACAACGAGCACTGCTGCCACAATCATAAGTGCATCAACCACAACTACAAAAGAGCCAGCAACAACGACGTCTCCAAGAATCACCACAAGTGCACTGATCATGACCACAACAGCACCAGCTGCAACAACCACTGCTCCCACCACAAGTACATCAACAACCACAATGGCTCCAGCCAAAACAACATCTACAACCACAAGTTCACTGACTGCAAGCACACCAGCACTAGTCATACTTTCCACTGCAGCCAATACTACAAGTGCACCTACCATGACCACAACAGTGCCTACCACAATAACCACTGCAGACAATACAACAAGTGCATTGACTACAACCACAGTGACTTCATCCACAACAACTACTGCAATCACCACAACAAGTACACTGACTGCAACCACAACAGTACCTACCACAACAACCACTGTAGCCACTACCACAATTCCACCACTAACAACCACTAAAGCCACAATAACTACAGGACTAACTACAGGAGCCACCTCCACAAGTGCACCTATTTCAACAGTGCCAGTGGCAACATCCAATGCACTCACCAGCACAAGTGCATCCTCAACCACAATGGCTGCAGCTAAAACTGCTGCTGCACCAACCACACCTTTACAGACTACAACCACACTGGCACCAACCACAACAAGTACTGTAGCCACTACTACAAGTTCACCTATCACAACCACAATGGCACCATCCACAACAACCACTGCAGACATTACTACAAGCGCATCGACTACAACCACAATAGCACCATCCACATCCACTGCAACTACCACAACTGCACCGACCACACCAGTGTCTACCACAACAACCACTGTATCCACCACCACAAGTCAGCCACCAACAACCACTAAAGCCACAATAACTACAACACCATCATCATCATCATCATCATCATCATCATCATCATCATCATCATCATCATCATCATCATCATCACTACCACCACCAACAATAATTGATGTTCCAGCTACAACAACACCTGCCCCACCACCAGAGCCAAAAGTGCAGCTGGAATTCAAGCTGGAACAAACATTCACAGCAGATCTGGAAAACACATCTTCACCAGCATTCCAGGCATTATCAACATCAGTAGCTTCAGCTGTAAGTCAATGTGTAATTGTTATTCAGCTTGAAAGAAAAAGATAAAGGAAATCAAATATAATGGCATATTTTATTAACACAACCAAATAATAATTTCCACATCCTTAAGACATCATGTATTTATGAATTAAACCTGCATTATATTATGTTTATCAAATTAATAGTGGCGTTTTTGTACTTCATATGATTCTTTAGATTGAGCTTCATTCTTTTTTCCTTTTTTTGTTATGTTTACACAGCTGGATAATGTCTATAAAGCACAATATGGACCCAGTTTCAATCGAACTGTGGTGAAAGGTTTCAGGTATGGAATAATGTTCTTGATCATGTATTTTAAATATGAACTTGTCAAATTCAGATTTAAACAATATGTTGTGAATTTTACAATTATTGTTATATTGTTTGCAGGTAGTCTATATGCATTTTTATTTTTATATTGAAACATGAAACATCAACAAACTGAATGCTGTTAAAATATTTACATTACAGTGAAGGATCAGTTGTGGTCAATGCTGAGCTGATATTCAATGATGTCAGCACAATACCAAATAACAGTGCTGTGGCAGAAACAATGGTGCAGGCTGCTTCCAGTGGGAATTTCTCCCTCCCTGTGAACACATCTTCTATAGTTGTGACACGTAAGACAATTTATTTATTTCAGTACAGACAACCTCTGAATTGATAAGTAGTTTAATGTGACATTTTGTTTTAAATAACATGGAATGTTTAATTGTGAAAAAATCTGCTTACCCACAATACCAGGCACAACAAGTTCTGCAGCCGCCGCCACCACAAGTGCATTGACCTCAACAACAGCATACACCACAACACCCTCTGCAAGCATCACCACAAGTGCACTGACCACAACAGTACCAGCCACAACAAGCACTGCTGCCACAATCATAAGTGCATCAACCACAACTACAAAAGAGCCAGCAACAACGACGTCTCCAAGAATCACCACAAGTGCACTGATCATGACCACAACAGCACCAGCTGCAACAACCACTGCTCCCACCACAAGTACATCAACAACCACAATGGCTCCAGCCAAAACAACATCTACAACCACAAGTTCACTGACTGCAAGCACACCAGCACTAGTCATACTTTCCACTGCAGCCAATACTACAAGTGCACCTACCATGACCACAACAGTGCCTACCACAATAACCACTGCAGACAATACAACAAGTGCATTGACTACAACCACAGTGACTTCATCCACAACAACTACTGCAATCACCACAACAAGTACACTGACTGCAACCACAACAGTACCTACCACAACAACCACTGTAGCCACTACCACAATTCCACCACTAACAACCACTAAAGCCACAATAACTACAGGACTAACTACAGGAGCCACCTCCACAAGTGCACCTATTTCAACAGTGCCAGTGGCAACATCCAATGCACTCACCAGCACAAGTGCATCCTCAACCACAATGGCTGCAGCTAAAACTGCTGCTGCACCAACCACACCTTTACAGACTACAACCACACTGGCACCAACCACAACAAGTACTGTAGCCACTACTACAAGTTCACCTATCACAACCACAATGGCACCATCCACAACAACCACTGCAGACATTACTACAAGCGCATCGACTACAACCACAATAGCACCATCCACATCCACTGCAACTACCACAACTGCACCGACCACACCAGTGTCTACCACAACAACCACTGTATCCACCACCACAAGTCAGCCACCAACAACCACTAAAGCCACAATAACTACAACACCATCATCATCATCATCATCATCATCATCATCATCATCATCATCATCATCATCATCATCATCATCATCATCATCATCACTACCACCACCAACAATAATTGATGTTCCAGCTACAACAACACCTGCCCCACCACCAGAGCCAAAAGTGCAGCTGGAATTCAAGCTGGAACAAACATTCACAGCAGATCTGGAAAACACATCTTCACCAGCATTCCAGGCATTATCAACATCAGTAGCTTCAGCTGTAAGTCAATGTGTAATTGTTATTCAGCTTGAAAGAAAAAGATAAAGGAAATCAAATATAATGGCATATTTTATTAACACAACCAAATAATAATTTCCACATCCTTAAGACATCATGTATTTATGAATTAAACCTGCATTATATTATGTTTATCAAATTAATAGTGGCGTTTTTGTACTTCATATGATTCTTTAGATTGAGCTTCATTCTTTTTTCCTTTTTTTGTTATGTTTACACAGCTGGATAATGTCTATAAAGCACAATATGGACCCAGTTTCAATCGAACTGTGGTGAAAGGTTTCAGGTATGGAATAATGTTCTTGATCATGTATTTAAAATATGAACTTGTCAAATTCAGATTTAAACAATATGTTGTGAATTTTACAATTATTGTTATATTGTTTGCAGGTAGTCTATATGCATTTTTATTTTTATATTGAAACATGAAACATCAACAAACTGAATGCTGTTAAAATATTTATATTACAGTGAAGGATCAGTTGTGGTCAATGCTGAGCTGATATTCAATGATGTCAGCACAATACCAAATAACAGTGCTGTGGCAGAAACAATGGTGCAGGCTGCTTCCAGTGGGAATTTCTCCCTCCCTGTGAACACATCTTCTATAGTTGTGACACGTAAGACAATTTATTTATTTCAGTACAGACAACCTCTGAATTGATAAGTAGTTTAATGTGACATTTTGTTTTAAATAACATGGAATGTTTAATTGTGAAAAAATCTGCTTACCCACAATACCAGGCACAACAAGTTCTGCAGCCGCCACCACCACAAGTGCATTGACCTCAACAACAGCATACACCACAACACCCTCTGCAAGCATCACCACAAGTGCACTGACCACAACAGTACCAGCCACAACGAGCACTGCTGCCACAATCATAAGTGCATCAACCACAACTACAAAAGAGCCAGCAACAACGACGTCTCCAAGAATCACCACAAGTGCACTGATCATGACCACAACAGCACCAGCTGCAACAACCACTGCTCCCACCACAAGTACATCAACAACCACAATGGCACCAGCCAAAACAACATCTACAACCACAAGTTCACTGACTGCAAGCACACCAGCACTAGTCATACTTTCCACTGCAGCCAATACTACAAGTGCACCTACCATGACCACAACAGTGCCTACCACAATAACCACTGCAGACAATACAACAAGTGCATTGACTACAACCACAGTGACTTCATCCACAACAACTACTGCAATCACCACAACAAGTACACTGACTGCAACCACAACAGTACCTACCACAACAACCACTGTAGCCACTACCACAATTCCACCACTAACAACCACTAAAGCCACAATAACTACAGGACTAACTACAGGAGCCACCTCCACAAGTGCACCTATTTCAACAGTGCCAGTGGCAACATCCAATGCACTCACCAGCACAAGTGCATCCTCAACCACAATGGCTGCAGCTAAAACTGCTGCTGCACCAACCACACCTTTACAGACTACAACCACACTGGCACCAACCACAACAAGTACTGTAGCCACTACTACAAGTTCACCTATCACAACCACAATGGCACCATCCACAACAACCACTGCAGACATTACTACAAGCGCATCGACTACAACCACAATAGCACCATCCACATCCACTGCAACTACCACAACTGCACCGACCACACCAGTGTCTACCACAACAACCACTGTATCCACCACCACAAGTCAGCCACCAACAACCACTAAAGCCACAATAACTACAACACCATCATCATCATCATCATCATCATCATCATCATCATCATCATCATCATCATCATCATCATCATCATCATCACTACCACCACCAACAATAATTGATGTTCCAGCTACAACAACACCTGCCCCACCACCAGAGCCAAAAGTGCAGCTGGAATTCAAGCTGGAACAAACATTCACAGCAGATCTGGAAAACACATCTTCACCAGCATTCCAGGCATTATCAACATCAGTAGCTTCAGCTGTAAGTCAATGTGTAATTGTTATTCAGCTTGAAAGAAAAAGATAAAGGAAATCAAATATAATGGCATATTTTATTAACACAACCAAATAATAATTTCCACATCCTTAAGACATCATGTATTTATGAATTAAACCTGCATTATATTATGTTTATCAAATTAATAGTGGCGTTTTTGTACTTCATATGATTCTTTAGATTGAGCTTCATTCTTTTTTCCTTTTTTTGTTATGTTTACACAGCTGGATAATGTCTATAAAGCACAATATGGACCCAGTTTCAATCGAACTGTGGTGAAAGGTTTCAGGTATGGAATAATGTTCTTGATCATGTATTTAAAATATGAACTTGTCAAATTCAGATTTAAACAATATGTTGTGAATTTTACAATTATTGTTATATTGTTTGCAGGTAGTCTATATGCATTTTTATTTTTATATTGAAACATGAAACATCAACAAACTGAATGCTGTTAAAATATTTACATTACAGTGAAGGATCAGTTGTGGTCAATGCTGAGCTGATATTCAATGATGTCAGCACAATACCAAATAACAGTGCTGTGGCAGAAACAATGGTGCAGGCTGCTTCCAGTGGGAATTTCTCCCTCCCTGTGAACACATCTTCTATAGTTGTGACACGTAAGACAATTTATTTATTTCAGTACAGACAACCTCTGAATTGATAAGTAGTTTAATGTGACATTTTGTTTTAAATAACATGGAATGTTTAATTGTGAAAAAATCTGCTTACCCACAATACCAGGCACAACAAGTTCTGCAGCCGCCGCCACCACAAGTGCATTGACCTCAACAACAGCATACACCACAACACCCTCTGCAAGCATCACCACAAGTGCACTGACCACAACAGTACCAGCCACAACGAGCACTGCTGCCACAATCATAAGTGCATCAACCACAACTACAAAAGAGCCAGCAACAACGACGTCTCCAAGAATCACCACAAGTGCACTGATCATGACCACAACAGCACCAGCTGCAACAACCACTGCTCCCACCACAAGTACATCAACAACCACAATGGCTCCAGCCAAAACAACATCTACAACCACAAGTTCACTGACTGCAAGCACACCAGCACTAGTCATACTTTCCACTGCAGCCAATACTACAAGTGCACCTACCATGACCACAACAGTGCCTACCACAATAACCACTGCAGACAATACAACAAGTGCATTGACTACAACCACAGTGACTTCATCCACAACAACTACTGCAATCACCACAACAAGTACACTGACTGCAACCACAACAGTACCTACCACAACAACCACTGTAGCCACTACCACAATTCCACCACTAACAACCACTAAAGCCACAATAACTACAGGACTAACTACAGGAGCCACCTCCACAAGTGCACCTATTTCAACAGTGCCAGTGGCAACATCCAATGCACTCACCAGCACAAGTGCATCCTCAACCACAATGGCTGCAGCTAAAACTGCTGCTGCACCAACCACACCTTTACAGACTACAACCACACTGGCACCAACCACAACAAGTACTGTAGCCACTACTACAAGTTCACCTATCACAACCACAATGGCACCATCCACAACAACCACTGCAGACATTACTACAAGCGCATCGACTACAACCACAATAGCACCATCCACATCCACTGCAACTACCACAACTGCACCGACCACACCAGTGTCTACCACAACAACCACTGTATCCACCACCACAAGTCAGCCACCAACAACCACTAAAGCCACAATAACTACAACACCATCATCATCATCATCATCATCATCATCATCATCATCATCATCATCATCATCATCATCATCATCACTACCACCACCAACAACAATTGATGTTCCAGCTACAACAACACCTGCCCCACCACCAGAACCAAAAGTGCAGCTGGAATTCAAGCTGGAACAAACATTCACAGCAGATCTGGAAAACACATCTTCACCAGCATTCCAGGCATTATCAACATCAGTAGCTTCAGCTGTAAGTCAATGTGTAATTGTTATTCAGCTTGAAAGAAAAAGATAAAGGAAATCAAATATAATGGCATATTTTATTAACACAACCAAATAATAATTTCCACATCCTTAAGACATCATGTATTTATGAATTAAACCTGCATTATATTATGTTTATCAAATTAATAGTGGCGTTTTTGTACTTCATATGATTCTTTAGATTGAGCTTCATTCTTTTTTCCTTTTTTTGTTATGTTTACACAGCTGGATAATGTCTATAAAGCACAATATGGACCCAGTTTCAATCGAACTGTGGTGAAAGGTTTCAGGTATGGAATAATGTTCTTGATCATGTATTTAAAATATGAACTTGTCAAATTCAGATTTAAACAATATGTTGTGAATTTTACAATTATTGTTATATTGTTTGCAGGTAGTCTATATGCATTTTTATTTTTATATTGAAACATGAAACATCAACAAACTGAATGCTGTTAAAATATTTATATTACAGTGAAGGATCAGTTGTGGTCAATGCTGAGCTGATATTCAATGATGTCAGCACAATACCAAATAACAGTGCTGTGGCAGAAACAATGGTGCAGGCTGCTTCCAGTGGGAATTTCTCCCTCCCTGTGAACACATCTTCTATAGTTGTGACACGTAAGACAATTTATTTATTTCAGTACAGACAACCTCTGAATTGATAAGTAGTTTAATGTGACATTTTGTTTTAAATAACATGGAATGTTTAATTGTGAAAAAATCTGCTTACCCACAATACCAGGCACAACAAGTTCTGCAGCCGCCACCACCACAAGTGCATTGACCTCAACAACAGCATACACCACAACACCCTCTGCAAGCATCACCACAAGTGCACTGACCACAACAGTACCAGCCACAACGAGCACTGCTGCCACAATCATAAGTGCATCAACCACAACTACAAAAGAGCCAGCAACAACGACGTCTCCAAGAATCACCACAAGTGCACTGATCATGACCACAACAGCACCAGCTGCAACAACCACTGCTCCCACCACAAGTACATCAACAACCACAATGGCTCCAGCCAAAACAACATCTACAACCACAAGTTCACTGACTGCAAGCACACCAGCACTAGTCATACTTTCCACTGCAGCCAATACTACAAGTGCACCTACCATGACCACAACAGTGCCTACCACAATAACCACTGCAGACAATACAACAAGTGCATTGACTACAACCACAGTGACTTCATCCACAACAACTACTGCAATCACCACAACAAGTACACTGACTGCAACCACAACAGTACCTACCACAACAACCACTGTAGCCACTACCACAATTCCACCACTAACAACCACTAAAGCCACAATAACTACAGGACTAACTACAGGAGCCACCTCCACAAGTGCACCTATTTCAACAGTGCCAGTGGCAACATCCAATGCACTCACCAGCACAAGTGCATCCTCAACCACAATGGCTGCAGCTAAAACTGCTGCTGCACCAACCACACCTTTACAGACTACAACCACACTGGCACCAACCACAACAAGTACTGTAGCCACTACTACAAGTTCACCTATCACAACCACAATGGCACCATCCACAACAACCACTGCAGACATTACTACAAGCGCATCGACTACAACCACAATAGCACCATCCACATCCACTGCAACTACCACAACTGCACCGACCACACCAGTGTCTACCACAACAACCACTGTATCCACCACCACAAGTCAGCCACCAACAACCACTAAAGCCACAATAACTACAACACCATCATCATCATCATCATCATCATCATCATCATCATCATCATCATCATCATCATCATCATCATCACTACCACCACCAACAATAATTGATGTTCCAGCTACAACAACACCTGCCCCACCACCAGAGCCAAAAGTGCAGCTGGAATTCAAGCTGGAACAAACATTCACAGCAGATCTGGAAAACACATCTTCACCAGCATTCCAGGCATTATCAACATCAGTAGCTTCAGCTGTAAGTCAATGTGTAATTGTTATTCAGCTTGAAAGAAAAAGATAAAGGAAATCAAATATAATGGCATATTTTATTAACACAACCAAATAATAATTTCCACATCCTTAAGACATCATGTATTTATGAATTAAACATGCATTATATTATGTTTATCAAATTAATAGTGGCGTTTTTGTACTTCATATGATTCTTTAGATTGAGCTTCATTCTTTTTTCCTTTTTTTGTTATGTTTACACAGCTGGATAATGTCTATAAAGCACAATATGGACCCAGTTTCAATCGAACTGTGGTGAAAGGTTTCAGGTATGGAATAATGTTCTTGATCATGTATTTAAAATATGAACTTGTCAAATTCAGATTTAAACAATATGTTGTGAATTTTACAATTATTGTTATATTGTTTGCAGGTAGTCTATATGCATTTTTATTTTTATATTGAAACATGAAACATCAACAAACTGAATGCTGTTAAAATATTTATATTACAGTGAAGGATCAGTTGTGGTCAATGCTGAGCTGATATTCAATGATGTCAGCACAATACCAAATAACAGTGCTGTGGCAGAAACAATGGTGCAGGCTGCTTCCAGTGGGAATTTCTCCCTCCCTGTGAACACATCTTCTATAGTTGTGACACGTAAGACAATTTATTTATTTCAGTACAGACAACCTCTGAATTGATAAGTAGTTTAATGTGACATTTTGTTTTAAATAACATGGAATGTTTAATTGTGAAAAAATCTGCTTACCCACAATACCAGGCACAACAAGTTCTGCAGCCGCCGCCACCACAAGTGCATTGACCTCAACAACAGCATACACCACAACACCCTCTGCAAGCATCACCACAAGTGCACTGACCACAACAGTACCAGCCACAACGAGCACTGCTGCCACAATCATAAGTGCATCAACCACAACTACAAAAGAGCCAGCAACAACGACGTCTCCAAGAATCACCACAAGTGCACTGATCATGACCACAACAGCACCAGCTGCAACAACCACTGCTCCCACCACAAGTACATCAACAACCACAATGGCTCCAGCCAAAACAACATCTACAACCACAAGTTCACTGACTGCAAGCACACCAGCACTAGTCATACTTTCCACTGCAGCCAATACTACAAGTGCACCTACCATGACCACAACAGTGCCTACCACAATAACCACTGCAGACAATACAACAAGTGCATTGACTACAACCACAGTGACTTCATCCACAACAACTACTGCAATCACCACAACAAGTACACTGACTGCAACCACAACAGTACCTACCACAACAACCACTGTAGCCACTACCACAATTCCACCACTAACAACCACTAAAGCCACAATAACTACAGGACTAACTACAGGAGCCACCTCCACAAGTGCACCTATTTCAACAGTGCCAGTGGCAACATCCAATGCACTCACCAGCACAAGTGCATCCTCAACCACAATGGCTGCAGCTAAAACTGCTGCTGCACCAACCACACCTTTACAGACTACAACCACACTGGCACCAACCACAACAAGTACTGTAGCCACTACTACAAGTTCACCTATCACAACCACAATGGCACCATCCACAACAACCACTGCAGACATTACTACAAGCGCATCGACTACAACCACAATAGCACCATCCACATCCACTGCAACTACCACAACTGCACCGACCACACCAGTGTCTACCACAACAACCACTGTATCCACCACCACAAGTCAGCCACCAACAACCACTAAAGCCACAATAACTACAACACCATCATCATCATCATCATCATCATCATCATCATCATCATCATCATCATCATCATCATCATCATCATCACTACCACCACCAACAACAATTGATGTTCCAGCTACAACAACACCTGCCCCACCACCAGAACCAAAAGTGCAGCTGGAATTCAAGCTGGAACAAACATTCACAGCAGATCTGGAAAACACATCTTCACCAGCATTCCAGGCATTATCAACATCAGTAGCTTCAGCTGTAAGTCAATGTGTAATTGTTATTCAGCTTGAAAGAAAAAGATAAAGGAAATCAAATATAATGGCATATTTTATTAACACAACCAAATAATAATTTCCACATCCTTAAGACATCATGTATTTATGAATTAAACCTGCATTATATTATGTTTATCAAATTAATAGTGGCGTTTTTGTACTTCATATGATTCTTTAGATTGAGCTTCATTCTTTTTTCCTTTTTTTGTTATGTTTACACAGCTGGATAATGTCTATAAAGCACAATATGGACCCAGTTTCAATCGAACTGTGGTGAAAGGTTTCAGGTATGGAATAATGTTCTTGATCATGTATTTAAAATATGAACTTGTCAAATTCAGATTTAAACAATATGTTGTGAATTTTACAATTATTGTTATATTGTTTGCAGGTAGTCTATATGCATTTTTATTTTTATATTGAAACATGAAACATCAACAAACTGAATGCTGTTAAAATATTTATATTACAGTGAAGGATCAGTTGTGGTCAATGCTGAGCTGATATTCAATGATGTCAGCACAATACCAAATAACAGTGCTGTGGCAGAAACAATGGTGCAGGCTGCTTCCAGTGGGAATTTCTCCCTCCCTGTGAACACATCTTCTATAGTTGTGACACGTAAGACAATTTATTTATTTCAGTACAGACAACCTCTGAATTGATAAGTAGTTTAATGTGACATTTTGTTTTAAATAACATGGAATGTTTAATTGTGAAAAAATCTGCTTACCCACAATACCAGGCACAACAAGTTCTGCAGCCGCCACCACCACAAGTGCATTGACCTCAACAACAGCATACACCACAACACCCTCTGCAAGCATCACCACAAGTGCACTGACCACAACAGTACCAGCCACAACGAGCACTGCTGCCACAATCATAAGTGCATCAACCACAACTACAAAAGAGCCAGCAACAACGACGTCTCCAAGAATCACCACAAGTGCACTGATCATGACCACAACAGCACCAGCTGCAACAACCACTGCTCCCACCACAAGTACATCAACAACCACAATGGCTCCAGCCAAAACAACATCTACAACCACAAGTTCACTGACTGCAAGCACACCAGCACTAGTCATACTTTCCACTGCAGCCAATACTACAAGTGCACCTACCATGACCACAACAGTGCCTACCACAATAACCACTGCAGACAATACAACAAGTGCATTGACTACAACCACAGTGACTTCATCCACAACAACTACTGCAATCACCACAACAAGTACACTGACTGCAACCACAACAGTACCTACCACAACAACCACTGTAGCCACTACCACAATTCCACCACTAACAACCACTAAAGCCACAATAACTACAGGACTAACTACAGGAGCCACCTCCACAAGTGCACCTATTTCAACAGTGCCAGTGGCAACATCCAATGCACTCACCAGCACAAGTGCATCCTCAACCACAATGGCTGCAGCTAAAACTGCTGCTGCACCAACCACACCTTTACAGACTACAACCACACTGGCACCAACCACAACAAGTACTGTAGCCACTACTACAAGTTCACCTATCACAACCACAATGGCACCATCCACAACAACCACTGCAGACATTACTACAAGCGCATCGACTACAACCACAATAGCACCATCCACATCCACTGCAACTACCACAACTGCACCGACCACACCAGTGTCTACCACAACAACCACTGTATCCACCACCACAAGTCAGCCACCAACAACCACTAAAGCCACAATAACTACAACACCATCATCATCATCATCATCATCATCATCATCATCATCATCATCATCATCATCATCATCATCATCACTACCACCACCAACAATAATTGATGTTCCAGCTACAACAACACCTGCCCCACCACCAGAGCCAAAAGTGCAGCTGGAATTCAAGCTGGAACAAACATTCACAGCAGATCTGGAAAACACATCTTCACCAGCATTCCAGGCATTATCAACATCAGTAGCTTCAGCTGTAAGTCAATGTGTAATTGTTATTCAGCTTGAAAGAAAAAGATAAAGGAAATCAAATATAATGGCATATTTTATTAACACAACCAAATAATAATTTCCACATCCTTAAGACATCATGTATTTATGAATTAAACATGCATTATATTATGTTTATCAAATTAATAGTGGCGTTTTTGTACTTCATATGATTCTTTAGATTGAGCTTCATTCTTTTTTCCTTTTTTTGTTATGTTTACACAGCTGGATAATGTCTATAAAGCACAATATGGACCCAGTTTCAATCGAACTGTGGTGAAAGGTTTCAGGTATGGAATAATGTTCTTGATCATGTATTTAAAATATGAACTTGTCAAATTCAGATTTAAACAATATGTTGTGAATTTTACAATTATTGTTATATTGTTTGCAGGTAGTCTATATGCATTTTTATTTTTATATTGAAACATGAAACATCAACAAACTGAATGCTGTTAAAATATTTATATTACAGTGAAGGATCAGTTGTGGTCAATGCTGAGCTGATATTCAATGATGTCAGCACAATACCAAATAACAGTGCTGTGGCAGAAACAATGGTGCAGGCTGCTTCCAGTGGGAATTTCTCCCTCCCTGTGAACACATCTTCTATAGTTGTGACACGTAAGACAATTTATTTATTTCAGTACAGACAACCTCTGAATTGATAAGTAGTTTAATGTGACATTTTGTTTTAAATAACATGGAATGTTTAATTGTGAAAAAATCTGCTTACCCACAATACCAGGCACAACAAGTTCTGCAGCCGCCGCCACCACAAGTGCATTGACCTCAACAACAGCATACACCACAACACCCTCTGCAAGCATCACCACAAGTGCACTGACCACAACAGTACCAGCCACAACGAGCACTGCTGCCACAATCATAAGTGCATCAACCACAACTACAAAAGAGCCATCAACAACGACGTCTCCAAGAATCACCACAAGTGCACTGATCATGACCACAACAGCACCAGCTGCAACAACCACTGCTCCCACCACAAGTACATCAACAACCACAATGGCTCCAGCCAAAACAACATCTACAACCACAAGTTCACTGACTGCAAGCACACCAGCACTAGTCATACTTTCCACTGCAGCCAATACTACAAGTGCACCTACCATGACCACAACAGTGCCTACCACAATAACCACTGCAGACAATACAACAAGTGCATTGACTACAACCACAGTGACTTCATCCACAACAACTACTGCAATCACCACAACAAGTACACTGACTGCAACCACAACAGTACCTACCACAACAACCACTGTAGCCACTACCACAATTCCACCACTAACAACCACTAAAGCCACAATAACTACAGGACTAACTACAGGAGCCACCTCCACAAGTGCACCTATTTCAACAGTGCCAGTGGCAACATCCAATGCACTCACCAGCACAAGTGCATCCTCAACCACAATGGCTGCAGCTAAAACTGCTGCTGCACCAACCACACCTTTACAGACTACAACCACACTGGCACCAACCACAACAAGTACTGTAGCCACTACTACAAGTTCACCTATCACAACCACAATGGCACCATCCACAACAACCACTGCAGACATTACTACAAGCGCATCGACTACAACCACAATAGCACCATCCACATCCACTGCAACTACCACAACTGCACCGACCACACCAGTGTCTACCACAACAACCACTGTATCCACCACCACAAGTCAGCCACCAACAACCACTAAAGCCACAATAACTACAACACCATCATCATCATCATCATCATCATCATCATCATCATCATCATCATCATCATCATCATCACTACCACCACCAACAATAATTGATGTTCCAGCTACAACAACACCTGCCCCACCACCAGAGCCAAAAGTGCAGCTGGAATTCAAGCTGGAACAAACATTCACAGCAGATCTGGAAAACACATCTTCACCAGCATTCCAGGCATTATCAACATCAGTAGCTTCAGCTGTAAGTCAATGTGTAATTGTTATTCAGCTTGAAAGAAAAAGATAAAGGAAATCAAATATAATGGCATATTTTATTAACACAACCAAATAATAATTTCCACATCCTTAAGACATCATGTATTTATGAATTAAACCTGCATTATATTATGTTTATCAAATTAATAGTGGCGTTTTTGTACTTCATATGATTCTTTAGATTGAGCTTCATTCTTTTTTCCTTTTTTTGTTATGTTTACACAGCTGGATAATGTCTATAAAGCACAATATGGACCCAGTTTCAATCGAACTGTGGTGAAAGGTTTCAGGTATGGAATAATGTTCTTGATCATGTATTTAAAATATGAACTTGTCAAATTCAGATTTAAACAATATGTTGTGAATTTTACAATTATTGTTATATTGTTTGCAGGTAGTCTATATGCATTTTTATTTTTATATTGAAACATGAAACATCAACAAACTGAATGCTGTTAAAATATTTATATTACAGTGAAGGATCAGTTGTGGTCAATGCTGAGCTGATATTCAATGATGTCAGCACAATACCAAATAACAGTGCTGTGGCAGAAACAATGGTGCAGGCTGCTTCCAG
Source organism: Notolepis coatsorum (assembly GCF_963971535.1). NCBI lineage: Eukaryota > Metazoa > Chordata > Actinopteri > Aulopiformes > Paralepididae > Notolepis > Notolepis coatsorum. The sequence continues at coordinate 21,108,064 of NC_140171.1, forward strand.
TGGGAATTTCTCCCTCCCTGTGAACACATCTTCTATAGTTGTGACACGTAAGACAATTTATTTATTTCAGTACAGACAACCTCTGAATTGATAAGTAGTTTAATGTGACATTTTGTTTTAAATAACATGGAATGTTTAATTGTGAAAAAATCTGCTTACCCACAATACCAGGCACAACAAGTTCTGCAGCCGCCACCACCACAAGTGCATTGACCTCAACAACAGCATACACCACAACACCCTCTGCAAGCATCACCACAAGTGCACTGACCACAACAGTACCAGCCACAACGAGCACTGCTGCCACAATCATAAGTGCATCAACCACAACTACAAAAGAGCCAGCAACAACGACGTCTCCAAGAATCACCACAAGTGCACTGATCATGACCACAACAGCACCAGCTGCAACAACCACTGCTCCCACCACAAGTACATCAACAACCACAATGGCTCCAGCCAAAACAACATCTACAACCACAAGTTCACTGACTGCAAGCACACCAGCACTAGTCATACTTTCCACTGCAGCCAATACTACAAGTGCACCTACCATGACCACAACAGTGCCTACCACAATAACCACTGCAGACAATACAACAAGTGCATTGACTACAACCACAGTGACTTCATCCACAACAACTACTGCAATCACCACAACAAGTACACTGACTGCAACCACAACAGTACCTACCACAACAACCACTGTAGCCACTACCACAATTCCACCACTAACAACCACTAAAGCCACAATAACTACAGGACTAACTACAGGAGCCACCTCCACAAGTGCACCTATTTCAACAGTGCCAGTGGCAACATCCAATGCACTCACCAGCACAAGTGCATCCTCAACCACAATGGCTGCAGCTAAAACTGCTGCTGCACCAACCACACCTTTACAGACTACAACCACACTGGCACCAACCACAACAAGTACTGTAGCCACTACTACAAGTTCACCTATCACAACCACAATGGCACCATCCACAACAACCACTGCAGACATTACTACAAGCGCATCGACTACAACCACAATAGCACCATCCACATCCACTGCAACTACCACAACTGCACCGACCACACCAGTGTCTACCACAACAACCACTGTATCCACCACCACAAGTCAGCCACCAACAACCACTAAAGCCACAATAACTACAACACCATCATCATCATCATCATCATCATCATCATCATCATCATCATCATCATCATCATCATCATCATCACTACCACCACCAACAATAATTGATGTTCCAGCTACAACAACACCTGCCCCACCACCAGAGCCAAAAGTGCAGCTGGAATTCAAGCTGGAACAAACATTCACAGCAGATCTGGAAAACACATCTTCACCAGCATTCCAGGCATTATCAACATCAGTAGCTTCAGCTGTAAGTCAATGTGTAATTGTTATTCAGCTTGAAAGAAAAAGATAAAGGAAATCAAATATAATGGCATATTTTATTAACACAACCAAATAATAATTTCCACATCCTTAAGACATCATGTATTTATGAATTAAACATGCATTATATTATGTTTATCAAATTAATAGTGGCGTTTTTGTACTTCATATGATTCTTTAGATTGAGCTTCATTCTTTTTTCCTTTTTTTGTTATGTTTACACAGCTGGATAATGTCTATAAAGCACAATATGGACCCAGTTTCAATCGAACTGTGGTGAAAGGTTTCAGGTATGGAATAATGTTCTTGATCATGTATTTAAAATATGAACTTGTCAAATTCAGATTTAAACAATATGTTGTGAATTTTACAATTATTGTTATATTGTTTGCAGGTAGTCTATATGCATTTTTATTTTTATATTGAAACATGAAACATCAACAAACTGAATGCTGTTAAAATATTTATATTACAGTGAAGGATCAGTTGTGGTCAATGCTGAGCTGATATTCAATGATGTCAGCACAATACCAAATAACAGTGCTGTGGCAGAAACAATGGTGCAGGCTGCTTCCAGTGGGAATTTCTCCCTCCCTGTGAACACATCTTCTATAGTTGTGACACGTAAGACAATTTATTTATTTCAGTACAGACAACCTCTGAATTGATAAGTAGTTTAATGTGACATTTTGTTTTAAATAACATGGAATGTTTAATTGTGAAAAAATCTGCTTACCCACAATACCAGGCACAACAAGTTCTGCAGCCGCCGCCACCACAAGTGCATTGACCTCAACAACAGCATACACCACAACACCCTCTGCAAGCATCACCACAAGTGCACTGACCACAACAGTACCAGCCACAACGAGCACTGCTGCCACAATCATAAGTGCATCAACCACAACTACAAAAGAGCCAGCAACAACGACGTCTCCAAGAATCACCACAAGTGCACTGATCATGACCACAACAGCACCAGCTGCAACAACCACTGCTCCCACCACAAGTACATCAACAACCACAATGGCTCCAGCCAAAACAACATCTACAACCACAAGTTCACTGACTGCAAGCACACCAGCACTAGTCATACTTTCCACTGCAGCCAATACTACAAGTGCACCTACCATGACCACAACAGTGCCTACCACAATAACCACTGCAGACAATACAACAAGTGCATTGACTACAACCACAGTGACTTCATCCACAACAACTACTGCAATCACCACAACAAGTACACTGACTGCAACCACAACAGTACCTACCACAACAACCACTGTAGCCACTACCACAATTCCACCACTAACAACCACTAAAGCCACAATAACTACAGGACTAACTACAGGAGCCACCTCCACAAGTGCACCTATTTCAACAGTGCCAGTGGCAACATCCAATGCACTCACCAGCACAAGTGCATCCTCAACCACAATGGCTGCAGCTAAAACTGCTGCTGCACCAACCACACCTTTACAGACTACAACCACACTGGCACCAACCACAACAAGTACTGTAGCCACTACTACAAGTTCACCTATCACAACCACAATGGCACCATCCACAACAACCACTGCAGACATTACTACAAGCGCATCGACTACAACCACAATAGCACCATCCACATCCACTGCAACTACCACAACTGCACCGACCACACCAGTGTCTACCACAACAACCACTGTATCCACCACCACAAGTCAGCCACCAACAACCACTAAAGCCACAATAACTACAACACCATCATCATCATCATCATCATCATCATCATCATCATCATCATCATCATCATCATCATCACTACCACCACCAACAATAATTGATGTTCCAGCTACAACAACACCTGCCCCACCACCAGAGCCAAAAGTGCAGCTGGAATTCAAGCTGGAACAAACATTCACAGCAGATCTGGAAAACACATCTTCACCAGCATTCCAGGCATTATCAACATCAGTAGCTTCAGCTGTAAGTCAATGTGTAATTGTTATTCAGCTTGAAAGAAAAAGATAAAGGAAATCAAATATAATGGCATATTTTATTAACACAACCAAATAATAATTTCCACATCCTTAAGACATCATGTATTTATGAATTAAACATGCATTATATTATGTTTATCAAATTAATAGTGGCGTTTTTGTACTTCATATGATTCTTTAGATTGAGCTTCATTCTTTTTTCCTTTTTTTGTTATGTTTACACAGCTGGATAATGTCTATAAAGCACAATATGGACCCAGTTTCAATCGAACTGTGGTGAAAGGTTTCAGGTATGGAATAATGTTCTTGATCATGTATTTAAAATATGAACTTGTCAAATTCAGATTTAAACAATATGTTGTGAATTTTACAATTATTGTTATATTGTTTGCAGGTAGTCTATATGCATTTTTATTTTTATATTGAAACATGAAACATCAACAAACTGAATGCTGTTAAAATATTTATATTACAGTGAAGGATCAGTTGTGGTCAATGCTGAGCTGATATTCAATGATGTCAGCACAATACCAAATAACAGTGCTGTGGCAGAAACAATGGTGCAGGCTGCTTCCAGTGGGAATTTCTCCCTCCCTGTGAACACATCTTCTATAGTTGTGACACGTAAGACAATTTATTTATTTCAGTACAGACAACCTCTGAATTGATAAGTAGTTTAATGTGACATTTTGTTTTAAATAACATGGAATGTTTAATTGTGAAAAAATCTGCTTACCCACAATACCAGGCACAACAAGTTCTGCAGCCGCCGCCACCACAAGTGCATTGACCTCAACAACAGCATACACCACAACACCCTCTGCAAGCATCACCACAAGTGCACTGACCACAACAGTACCAGCCACAACGAGCACTGCTGCCACAATCATAAGTGCATCAACCACAACTACAAAAGAGCCAGCAACAACGACGTCTCCAAGAATCACCACAAGTGCACTGATCATGACCACAACAGCACCAGCTGCAACAACCACTGCTCCCACCACAAGTACATCAACAACCACAATGGCTCCAGCCAAAACAACATCTACAACCACAAGTTCACTGACTGCAAGCACACCAGCACTAGTCATACTTTCCACTGCAGCCAATACTACAAGTGCACCTACCATGACCACAACAGTGCCTACCACAATAACCACTGCAGACAATACAACAAGTGCATTGACTACAACCACAGTGACTTCATCCACAACAACTACTGCAATCACCACAACAAGTACACTGACTGCAACCACAACAGTACCTACCACAACAACCACTGTAGCCACTACCACAATTCCACCACTAACAACCACTAAAGCCACAATAACTACAGGACTAACTACAGGAGCCACCTCCACAAGTGCACCTATTTCAACAGTGCCAGTGGCAACATCCAATGCACTCACCAGCACAAGTGCATCCTCAACCACAATGGCTGCAGCTAAAACTGCTGCTGCACCAACCACACCTTTACAGACTACAACCACACTGGCACCAACCACAACAAGTACTGTAGCCACTACTACAAGTTCACCTATCACAACCACAATGGCACCATCCACAACAACCACTGCAGACATTACTACAAGCGCATCGACTACAACCACAATAGCACCATCCACATCCACTGCAACTACCACAACTGCACCGACCACACCAGTGTCTACCACAACAACCACTGTATCCACCACCACAAGTCAGCCACCAACAACCACTAAAGCCACAATAACTACAACACCATCATCATCATCATCATCATCATCATCATCATCATCATCATCATCACTACCACCACCAACAACAATTGATGTTCCAGCTACAACAACACCTGCCCCACCACCAGAGCCAAAAGTGCAGCTGGAATTCAAGCTGGAACAAACATTCACAGCAGATCTGGAAAACACATCTTCACCAGCATTCCAGGCATTATCAACATCAGTAGCTTCAGCTGTAAGTCAATGTGTAATTGTTATTCAGCTTGAAAGAAAAAGATAAAGGAAATCAAATATAATGGCATATTTTATTAACACAACCAAATAATAATTTCCACATCCTTAAGACATCATGTATTTATGAATTAAACCTGCATTATATTATGTTTATCAAATTAATAGTGGCGTTTTTGTACTTCATATGATTCTTTAGATTGAGCTTCATTCTTTTTTCCTTTTTTTGTTATGTTTACACAGCTGGATAATGTCTATAAAGCACAATATGGACCCAGTTTCAATCGAACTGTGGTGAAAGGTTTCAGGTATGGAATAATGTTCTTGTTCATGTATTTAAAATATGAACTTGTCAAATTCAGATTTAAACAATATGTTGTGAATTTTACAATTATTGTTATATTGTTTGCAGGTAGTCTATATGCATTTTTATTTTTATATTGAAACATGAAACATCAACAAACTGAATGCTGTTAAAATATTTATATTACAGTGAAGGATCAGTTGTGGTCAATGCTGAGCTGATATTCAATGATGTCAGCACAATACCAAATAACAGTGCTGTGGCAGAAACAATGGTGCAGGCTGCTTCCAGTGGGAATTTCTCCCTCCCTGTGAACACATCTTCTATAGTTGTGACACGTAAGACAATTTATTTATTTCAGTACAGACAACCTCTGAATTGATAAGTAGTTTAATGTGACATTTTGTTTTAAATAACATGGAATGTTTAATTGTGAAAAAATCTGCTTACCCACAATACCAGGCACAACAAGTTCTGCAGCCGCCGCCACCACAAGTGCATTGACCTCAACAACAGCATACACCACAACACCCTCTGCAAGCATCACCACAAGTGCACTGACCACAACAGTACCAGCCACAACGAGCACTGCTGCCACAATCATAAGTGCATCAACCACAACTACAAAAGAGCCAGCAACAACGACGTCTCCAAGAATCACCACAAGTGCACTGATCATGACCACAACAGCACCAGCTGCAACAACCACTGCTCCCACCACAAGTACATCAACAACCACAATGGCTCCAGCCAAAACAACATCTACAACCACAAGTTCACTGACTGCAAGCACACCAGCACTAGTCATACTTTCCACTGCAGCCAATACTACAAGTGCACCTACCATGACCACAACAGTGCCTACCACAATAACCACTGCAGACAATACAACAAGTGCATTGACTACAACCACAGTGACTTCATCCACAACACCTACTGCAATCACCACAACAAGTACACTGACTGCAACCACAACAGTACCTACCACAACAACCACTGTAGCCACTACCACAATTCCACCACTAACAACCACTAAAGCCACAATAACTACAGGACTAACTACAGGAGCCACCTCCACAAGTGCACCTATTTCAACAGTGCCAGTGGCAACATCCAATGCACTCACCAGCACAAGTGCATCCTCAACCACAATGGCTGCAGCTAAAACTGCTGCTGCACCAACCACACCTTTACAGACTACAACCACACTGGCACCAACCACAACAAGTACTGTAGCCACTACTACAAGTTCACCTATCACAACCACAATGGCACCATCCACAACAACCACTGCAGACATTACTACAAGCGCATCGACTACAACCACAATAGCACCATCCACATCCACTGCAACTACCACAACTGCACCGACCACACCAGTGTCTACCACAACAACCACTGTATCCACCACCACAAGTCAGCCACCAACAACCACTAAAGCCACAATAACTACAACACCATCATCATCATCATCATCATCATCATCATCATCATCATCATCATCATCATCATCATCATCATCACTACCACCACCAACAATAATTGATGTTCCAGCTACAACAACACCTGCCCCACCACCAGAGCCAAAAGTGCAGCTGGAATTCAAGCTGGAACAAACATTCACAGCAGATCTGGAAAACACATCTTCACCAGCATTCCAGGCATTATCAACATCAGTAGCTTCAGCTGTAAGTCAATGTGTAATTGTTATTCAGCTTGAAAGAAAAAGATAAAGGAAATCAAATATAATGGCATATTTTATTAACACAACCAAATAATAATTTCCACATCCTTAAGACATCATGTATTTATGAATTAAACCTGCATTATATTATGTTTATCAAATTAATAGTGGCGTTTTTGTACTTCATATGATTCTTTAGATTGAGCTTCATTCTTTTTTCCTTTTTTTGTTATGTTTACACAGCTGGATAATGTCTATAAAGCACAATATGGACCCAGTTTCAATCGAACTGTGGTGAAAGGTTTCAGGTATGGAATAATGTTCTTGATCATGTATTTAAAATATGAACTTGTCAAATTCAGATTTAAACAATATGTTGTGAATTTTACAATTATTGTTATATTGTTTGCAGGTAGTCTATATGCATTTTTATTTTTATATTGAAACATGAAACATCAACAAACTGAATGCTGTTAAAATATTTATATTACAGTGAAGGATCAGTTGTGGTCAATGCTGAGCTGATATTCAATGATGTCAGCACAATACCAAATAACAGTGCTGTGGCAGAAACAATGGTGCAGGCTGCTTCCAGTGGGAATTTCTCCCTCCCTGTGAACACATCTTCTATAGTTGTGAAACGTAAGACAATTTATTTATTTCAGTACAGACAACCTCTGAATTGATAAGTAGTTTAATGTGACATTTTGTTTTAAATAACATGGAATGTTTAATTGTGAAAAAATCTGCTTACCCACAATACCAGGCACAACAAGTTCTGCAGCCGCCGCCACCACAAGTGCATTGACCTCAACAACAGCATACACCACAACACCCTCTGCAAGCATCACCACAAGTGCACTGACCACAACAGTACCAGCCACAACGAGCACTGCTGCCACAATCATAAGTGCATCAACCACAACTACAAAAGAGCCAGCAACAACGACGTCTCCAAGAATCACCACAAGTGCACTGATCATGACCACAACAGCACCAGCTGCAACAACCACTGCTCCCACCACAAGTACATCAACAACCACAATGGCTCCAGCCAAAACAACATCTACAACCACAAGTTCACTGACTGCAAGCACACCAGCACTAGTCATACTTTCCACTGCAGCCAATACTACAAGTGCACCTACCATGACCACAACAGTGCCTACCACAATAACCACTGCAGACAATACAACAAGTGCCTTGACTACAACCACAGTGACTTCATCCACAACAACTACTGCAATCACCACAACAAGTACACTGACTGCAACCACAACAGTACCTACCACAACAACCACTGTAGCCACTACCACAATTCCACCACTAACAACCACTAAAGCCACAATAACTACAGGACTAACTACAGGAGCCACCTCCACAAGTGCACCTATTTCAACAGTGCCAGTGGCAACATCCAATGCACTCACCAGCACAAGTGCATCCTCAACCACAATGGCTGCAGCTAAAACTGCTGCTGCACCAACCACACCTTTACAGACTACAACCACACTGGCACCAACCACAACAAGTACTGTAGCCACTACTACAAGTTCACCTATCACAACCACAATGGCACCATCCACAACAACCACTGCAGACATTACTACAAGCGCATCGACTACAACCACAATAGCACCATCCACATCCACTGCAACTACCACAACTGCACCGACCACACCAGTGTCTACCACAACAACCACTGTATCCACCACCACAAGTCAGCCACCAACAACCACTAAAGCCACAATAACTACAACACCATCATCATCATCATCATCATCATCATCATCATCATCATCATCATCATCATCACTACCACCACCAACAACAATTGATGTTCCAGCTACAACAACACCTGCCCCACCACCAGAGCCAAAAGTGCAGCTGGAATTCAAGCTGGAACAAACATTCACAGCAGATCTGGAAAACACATCTTCACCAGCATTCCAGGCATTATCAACATCAGTAGCTTCAGCTGTAAGTCAATGTGTAATTGTTATTCAGCTTGAAAGAAAAAGATAAAGGAAATCAAATATAATGGCATATTTTATTAACACAACCAAATAATAATTTCCACATCCTTAAGACATCATGTATTTATGAATTAAACCTGCATTATATTATGTTTATCAAATTAATAGTGGCGTTTTTGTACTTCATATGATTCTTTAGATTGAGCTTCATTCTTTTTTCCTTTTTTTGTTATGTTTACACAGCTGGATAATGTCTATAAAGCACAATATGGACCCAGTTTCAATCGAACTGTGGTGAAAGGTTTCAGGTATGGAATAATGTTCTTGATCATGTATTTAAAATATGAACTTGTCAAATTCAGATTTAAACAATATGTTGTGAATTTTACAATTATTGTTATATTGTTTGCAGGTAGTCTATATGCATTTTTATTTTTATATTGAAACATGAAACATCAACAAACTGAATGCTGTTAAAATATTTATATTACAGTGAAGGATCAGTTGTGGTCAATGCTGAGCTGATATTCAATGATGTCAGCACAATACCAAATAACAGTGCTGTGGCAGAAACAATGGTGCAGGCTGCTTCCAGTGGGAATTTCTCCCTCCCTGTGAACACATCTTCTATAGTTGTGACACGTAAGACAATTTATTTATTTCAGTACAGACAACCTCTGAATTGATAAGTAGTTTAATGTGACATTTTGTTTTAAATAACATGGAATGTTTAATTGTGAAAAAATCTGCTTACCCACAATACCAGGCACAACAAGTTCTGCAGCCGCCGCCACCACAAGTGCATTGACCTCAACAACAGCATACACCACAACACCCTCTGCAAGCATCACCACAAGTGCACTGACCACAACAGTACCAGCCACAACGAGCACTGCTGCCACAATCATAAGTGCATCAACCACAACTACAAAAGAGCCAGCAACAACGACGTCTCCAAGAATCACCACAAGTGCACTGATCATGACCACAACAGCACCAGCTGCAACAACCACTGCTCCCACCACAAGTACATCAACAACCACAATGGCTCCAGCCAAAACAACATCTACAACCACAAGTTCACTGACTGCAAGCACACCAGCACTAGTCATACTTTCCACTGCAGCCAATACTACAAGTGCACCTACCATGACCACAACAGTGCCTACCACAATAACCACTGCAGACAATACAACAAGTGCCTTGACTACAACCACAGTGACTTCATCCACAACAACTACTGCAATCACCACAACAAGTACACTGACTGCAACCACAACAGTACCTACCACAACAACCACTGTAGCCACTACCACAATTCCACCACTAACAACCACTAAAGCCACAATAACTACAGGACTAACTACAGGAGCCACCTCCACAAGTGCACCTATTTCAACAGTGCCAGTGGCAACATCCAATGCACTCACCAGCACAAGTGCATCCTCAACCACAATGGCTGCAGCTAAAACTGCTGCTGCACCAACCACACCTTTACAGACTACAACCACACTGGCACCAACCACAACAAGTACTGTAGCCACTACTACAAGTTCACCTATCACAACCACAATGGCACCATCCACAACAACCACTGCAGACATTACTACAAGCGCATCGACTACAACCACAATAGCACCATCCACATCCACTGCAACTACCACAACTGCACCGACCACACCAGTGTCTACCACAACAACCACTGTATCCACCACCACAAGTCAGCCACCAACAACCACTAAAGCCACAATAACTACAACACCATCATCATCATCATCATCATCATCATCATCATCACTACCACCACCAACAATAATTGATGTTCCAGCTACAACAACACCTGCCCCACCACCAGAGCCAAAAGTGCAGCTGGAATTCAAGCTGGAACAAACATTCACAGCAGATCTGGAAAACACATCTTCACCAGCATTCCAGGCATTATCAACATCAGTAGCTTCAGCTGTAAGTCAATGTGTAATTGTTATTCAGCTTGAAAGAAAAAGATAAAGGAAATCAAATATAATGGCATATTTTATTAACACAACCAAATAATAATTTCCACATCCTTAAGACATCATGTATTTATGAATTAAACCTGCATTATATTATGTTTATCAAATTAATAGTGGCGTTTTTGTACTTCATATGATTCTTTAGATTGAGCTTCATTCTTTTTTCCTTTTTTTGTTATGTTTACACAGCTGGATAATGTCTATAAAGCACAATATGGACCCAGTTTCAATCGAACTGTGGTGAAAGGTTTCAGGTATGGAATAATGTTCTTGATCATGTATTTAAAATATGAACTTGTCAAATTCAGATTTAAACAATATGTTGTGAATTTTACAATTATTGTTATATTGTTTGCAGGTAGTCTATATGCATTTTTATTTTTATATTGAAACATGAAACATCAACAAACTGAATGCTGTTAAAATATTTATATTACAGTGAAGGATCAGTTGTGGTCAATGCTGAGCTGATATTCAATGATGTCAGCACAATACCAAATAACAGTGCTGTGGCAGAAACAATGGTGCAGGCTGCTTCCAGTGGGAATTTCTCCCTCCCTGTGAACACATCTTCTATAGTTGTGACACGTAAGACAATTTATTTATTTCAGTACAGACAACCTCTGAATTGATAAGTAGTTTAATGTGACATTTTGTTTTAAATAACATGGAATGTTTAATTGTGAAAAAATCTGCTTACCCACAATACCAGGCACAACAAGTTCTGCAGCCGCCACCACCACAAGTGCATTGACCTCAACAACAGCATACACCACAACACCCTCTGCAAGCATCACCACAAGTGCACTGACCACAACAGTACCAGCCACAACGAGCACTGCTGCCACAATCATAAGTGCATCAACCACAACTACAAAAGAGCCAGCAACAACGACGTCTCCAAGAATCACCACAAGTGCACTGATCATGACCACAACAGCACCAGCTGCAACAACCACTGCTCCCACCACAAGTACATCAACAACCACAATGGCTCCAGCCAAAACAACATCTACAACCACAAGTTCACTGACTGCAAGCACACCAGCACTAGTCATACTTTCCACTGCAGCCAATACTACAAGTGCACCTACCATGACCACAACAGTGCCTACCACAATAACCACTGCAGACAATACAACAAGTGCATTGACTACAACCACAGTGACTTCATCCACAACAACTACTGCAATCACCACAACAAGTACACTGACTGCAACCACAACAGTACCTACCACAACAACCACTGTAGCCACTACCACAATTCCACCACTAACAACCACTAAAGCCACAATAACTACAGGACTAACTACAGGAGCCACCTCCACAAGTGCACCTATTTCAACAGTGCCAGTGGCAACATCCAATGCACTCACCAGCACAAGTGCATCCTCAACCACAATGGCTGCAGCTAAAACTGCTGCTGCACCAACCACACCTTTACAGACTACAACCACACTGGCACCAACCACAACAAGTACTGTAGCCACTACTACAAGTTCACCTATCACAACCACAATGGCACCATCCACAACAACCACTGCAGACATTACTACAAGCGCATCGACTACAACCACAATAGCACCATCCACATCCACTGCAACTACCACAACTGCACCGACCACACCAGTGTCTACCACAACAACCACTGTATCCACCACCACAAGTCAGCCACCAACAACCACTAAAGCCACAATAACTACTGGAGCCACCTCCACAAGTGCACCAATTACAACAGTGCCACTGACAATATCCACTGCACCCACCGACAAAAATGCATCAACAACCACAGTGGTTTCAGCCAAAACCACTGCACCCACCACAAGTCCACAGACTACAATCACTCCGACACCAACCACAGCAAGCACTGTAGTCACTACTACAAGTGCACCTATCACAACGGCACCATCCACAACAACCACTGCAGACATTACTACAATCGCATCGACTACAACCACAATAGCACCATCCACATCCACAGCAGCAACTACCACAACTGCACCTACCACACCAGTGTCTACCACAACAACCACTGTAGCCACTACCACAATTCCAACACTAACAACCACTAAAGCCACAATAACTACAGGAGCCACCTCCACAAGTGCACCTATTTCAACAGTGCCAGTGGCAACATCCAATGCACCCACCAGCACAAGTGCATCCTCAACCACAATGGCTGCAGCCAAAACTGCTGCACCCACCACACCTTTACAGACTACAAACACACTGGCACCAACCACAACAAGCACTGTAGCCACTACTACAAGGTCACCTATCACAACCACAATGGCACCATCCACAACAACCACTGGAGACATTACTACAAGCGCATCGACTACAACCACAATAGCACCATCCACATCCACTGCAGCAACTACCACAACTGCACCTACCACACCAGTGTCTACCACAACAACCACTGTAGCAACTACCACAAGTCAACCACAGACAACCATTAAAGCCACAATAACTACTGGAGCCACCTCCACAAGTGCACCAATTACAACAGTGCCACTGACAATATCCACTGCACCCAACAATAAAAATGTATCAACAACCACAGTGGTTTCAGCCAAAACCACTGCACCCACCACAAGTTCACAGACTACAATCACTCCAACACCAACCACAACAAGCACTGTATTCACTACTACAAGTGTACCTATCACAACGGCCCCATCCACAACAACCACTGCAGACATTACTACAGGTGCATCGACTACAACCACAATAGCACCATCTACATCTACAGCAGCAACTACCACAACTGCACCTACCACACCAGTGTCTACCACAACAACCACTGTAGCCACTACCACAAGTCAACCACCAACAACCACTAAAGCGACAATAACTACAGGACTAACTACAGGAGCCACCTCCACAAGTGCACCTATTTCAACAGTGCCAGTGGCAACATCCAATGCACTCACCAGCACAAGTGCATCCTCAACCACAATGGCTGCAGCCAAAACTGCTGCACCAACCACACCTTTACAGACTACAACCACACTGGCACTAACCACCGCAAGCACTGTAGCCACTACTACACGTTCACCTATCACAACGGCACTATCCACAACAACCACTACAGACATTAGTACAAGCGTGTCGACTACAACCACAATAGCAGCATCCACATCTACTGCAGCAACTACCACAACTGCACCTACCACACCAGTGTCTACCACAACAACCACTGTAGCCACTACCACAAGTCTACCACCAACAACCACTAAAGCCACAATAACTACAGGAGCCACCTCCACAAGTGCACCTATTTCAACAGTGCCAGTGGCAACATCCAATGCACCCACCAGCACAAGTGCATCCTCAACCACAATGGCTGCAGCCAAAACTGCTGCACCAACCACACCTTTACAGACTACAACCACACTGGCAACAACCACAACAAGTAATGTAGCCACTACTACAAGTTCACCTATCACAACCACAATGGCACCATCCACAACAACCACTGCAGACATTACTACAAGCACATCGACTACAACCACAATAGCACCATCCACATCCACTGCAGCAACTACCACAACTGCACCTACCACACCAGTGTCTACCACAACAACCACTGTAGCCACTACCACAAGTGAACCACCAACAACCACTAAAGCCACAATAACTACTGGAGCCACCTCCGCAAGTGCACCAATTACAACAGTGCCACTGACAATATCCACTGCACCCACCAACAAAAATGCATCAACAACCACAGTGGTTTCAGCCAACACCACTGCACCCACCACAAGTTCACAGACTACAATCACTGTGACACGGACCACACCAAGCACTGTAATCACTACTACAAGTGCACCTATCACAACCACAATGGCACCATCCACAACAACCACTGCAGACATTACTACAAGTGCACATCCCACAACCACAACAACAACCACTGGAAGTGTCTCAACCACAATAGCACCATCCACTACACCAACCACCACAAGTGCATCAACAACAAGAACCACAATGGCTCCAGCCACTGCAAGTCCACCAACTACTACCACTCCAGCATCAGCCACACCAACCACAACCACAGGCACACCTACCACAAAGACAACGGTGCCTGCTTTAGCAACCACTAAAGCCAAAACCACAGGTGCAAGGACTACAACCACAAAAGCACCAACCACTGCAACCACACGTGAACTGACCACAACCGCCAAGAAAGAATCCACAACATTGACTTCTGCCACTACCACACAGGGGCCAACAACAGCCACAATGGTGCCAGTGAGAACAACCCCTGTAGCTACCACCATAGGAGCAACAGCTACAACAACCAAAGAATCCATCATCACAAGTGCACTGAAAACAACCACAATAGTACATGCCACAAGATCTTCACCCCCACCAGTCAATGCAACATCACCACCAGTTGATGCAACTTCATCCCAAACAGGTAATGCAACTTTACTACCAATCATCACATAATTCACTGCCAGCAAATGCAACATCACCTCCAGTCCACAGAACTGTCAATGCAACCTCACCTCCACCAAGTAATACATCTTCCCTCCAATGTATACACCTTCACCAACAATCAATTCAACTTCACCCAACCCAGATATTGCCACTTTGTCACTACTTGACGCAGCAAAATTACCATTCAACAAACTTTACACCAGTCTGTGCAAGTCCATCATCAGTAAACATAACTTCACCAACAGACAGTCAATGCAATTACATCACTAATCAACACAACATAACCATTAGTCCTTGAAATTATTCCACCACCATTAGTTGATGCAACTTTAACATCTATCATTAACTTCATCAACAGTCAAGGCAACATCATCATCATCACTACCACCACCAACAATAGCGGCCATGTCTACAATTGATGTTCCAGCTACAACAACACCTGCCCCACCACCAGAGCCAAAAGTGCAGCTGGAATTCAAGCTGGAACAAACATTCACAGCAGATCTGGAAAACACATCTTCACCAGCATTCCAGGCATTATCAACATCAGTAGCTTCAGCTGTAAGTCAATGTGTAATTGTTATTCAGCTTGAAAGAAAAAGATGAAGGAAATCAAATATAATGGCATATTTTATGAACACAACCAAATAATAATTTCCACATCCTTAAGACATTATGTATTTATGAATTAAACCGGCATTATATTATGTTTATCAAATTAATAGTGGAGTTTTTGTACTTCATATGATTATTTAGATTAAGCTTCATTATTTTTTCCTTTTTTTGTTATGTTTACACAGCTGGATAATGTCTATAAAGCACAATATGGACCCAGTTTCAATCGAACTGTGGTGAAAGGTTTCAGGTATGGAATAATGTTCTTGATCATGTATTCAAAATATGAACTTGTCAAATTCAGATTTAAACAATATGTTGTGAATTTTACAATTATAGTTATATTGTTTGCAGGTAGTCTATATGCATTTTACTTTTATATTGAAACATGAAACATCAACAAACTGAATGCTGTTAAAATATTTATATTACAGTGAAGGATCAGTTGTGGTCAATGCTGAGCTGATATTCAATGATGTCAGCACAATACCAAATAACAGTGCTGTGGCAGAAACAATGGTGCAGGCTGCTTCCAGTGGGAATTTCTCCCTCCCTGTGAACACATCTTCTATAGTTGTGACACGTAAGACAATTTATTTATTTCAGTACAGACAACCTCTGAATTGATAAGTAGTTTAATGTGACATTTTGTTTTAAATAACATGGAATGTTTAATTGTGAAAAAATCTGCTTACCCACAATACCAGGCACAACAAGTTCTGCAGCCGCCGCCACCACAAGTGCATTGACCTCAACAACAGCATACACCACAACACCCTCTGCAAGCATCACCACAAGTGCACTGACCACAACAGTACCAGCCACAACGAGCACTGCTGCCACAATCATAAGTGCATCAACCACAACTACAAAAGAGCCAGCAACAACGACGTCTCCAAGAATCACCACAAGTGCACTGATCATGACCACAACAGCACCAGCTGCAACAACCACTGCTCCCACCACAAGTACATCAACAACCACAATGGCTCCAGCCAAAACAACATCTACAACCACAAGTTCACTGACTGCAAGCACACCAGCACTAGTCATACTTTCCACTGCAGCCAATACTACAAGTGCACCTACCATGACCACAACAGTGCCTACCACAATAACCACTGCAGACAATACAACAAGTGCATTGACTACAACCACAGTGACTTCATCCACAACAACTACTGCAATCACCACAACAAGTACACTGACTGCAACCACAACAGTACCTACCACAACAACCACTGTAGCCACTACCACAATTCCACCACTAACAACCACTAAAGCCACAATAACTACAGGACTAACTACAGGAGCCACCTCCACAAGTGCACCTATTTCAACAGTGCCAGTGGCAACATCCAATGCACTCACCAGCACAAGTGCATCCTCAACCACAATGGCTGCAGCTAAAACTGCTGCTGCACCAACCACACCTTTACAGACTACAACCACACTGGCACCAACCACAACAAGTACTGTAGCCACTACTACAAGTTCACCTATCACAACCACAATGGCACCATCCACAACAACCACTGCAGACATTACTACAAGCGCATCGACTACAACCACAATAGCACCATCCACATCCACTGCAACTACCACAACTGCACCTACCACACCAGTTTATACCACAACAACCACTGTAGCCACTACCACAAGTCAATCACCAACAACCACTAAAGCCACAATAACTACTGGAGCCACCTCCACAAGTGCACCAATTACAACAGTGCCACTGACAATATCCACTGCACCCACCGACAAAAATGCATCAACAACCACAGTGGTTTCAGCCAAAACCACTGCACCCACCACAAGTCCACAGACTACAATCACTCCGACACCAACCACAGCAAGCACTGTAGTCACTACTACAAGTGCACCTATCACAACGGCACCATCCACAACAACCACTGCAGACATTACTACAATCGCATCGACTACAACCACAATAGCACCATCCACATCCACAGCAGCAACTACCACAACTGCACCTACCACACCAGTGTCTACCACAACAACCACTGTAGCCACTACCACAATTCCAACACTAACAACCACTAAAGCCACAATAACTACAGGAGCCACCTCCACAAGTGCACCTATTTCAACAGTGCCAGTGGCAACATCCAATGCACCCACCAGCACAAGTGCATCCTCAACCACAATGGCTGCAGCCAAAACTGCTGCACCCACCACACCTTTACAGACTACAAACACACTGGCACCAACCACAACAAGCACTGTAGCCACTACTACAAGGTCACCTATCACAACCACAATGGCACCATCCACAACAACCACTGGAGACATTACTACAAGCGCATCGACTACAACCACAATAGCACCATCCACATCCACTGCAGCAACTACCACAACTGCACCTACCACACCAGTGTCTACCACAACAACCACTGTAGCAACTACCACAAGTCAACCACAGACAACCATTAAAGCCACAATAACTACTGGAGCCACCTCCACAAGTGCACCAATTACAACAGTGCCACTGACAATATCCACTGCACCCAACAATAAAAATGTATCAACAACCACAGTGGTTTCAGCCAAAACCACTGCACCCACCACAAGTTCACAGACTACAATCACTCCAACACCAACCACAACAAGCACTGTATTCACTACTACAAGTGTACCTATCACAACGGCCCCATCCACAACAACCACTGCAGACATTACTACAGGTGCATCGACTACAACCACAATAGCACCATCCACATCTACTGCAGCAACTACCACGACTGCACCTACCAAACCAGTGTCTACCACAACAACCACTGTAGCCACTACCACAATTCCACCACTAACAACCACTAAAGCCACAATAACTACAGGACTAACTACAGGAGCCACCTCCACAAGTGCACGTATTTCAACAGTGCCAGTGGCAACATCCAATGCACCCACCAGCACAAGTGCATCCTCAACCACAATGGCTGCAGCCAAAACTGCTGCACCCTCCACACCTTTACAGACTACAATCACTCCGGCACCAACCACAACAAGCACTGTAGCCACTAATACAATCACATCGACTACAACCACAATAGCACCATCTACATCTACAGCAGCAACTACCACAACTGCACCTACCACACCAGTGTCTACCACAACAACCACTGTAGCCACTACCACAAGTCAACCACCAACAACCACTAAAGCGACAATAACTACAGGACTAACTACAGGAGCCACCTCCACAAGTGCACCTATTTCAACAGTGCCAGTGGCAACATCCAATGCACTCACCAGCACAAGTGCATCCTCAACCACAATGGCTGCAGCCAAAACTGCTGCACCAACCACACCTTTACAGACTACAACCACACTGGCACTAACCACCGCAAGCACTGTAGCCACTACTACACGTTCACCTATCACAACGGCACTATCCACAACAACCACTACAGACATTAGTACAAGCGTGTCGACTACAACCACAATAGCAGCATCCACATCTACTGCAGCAACTACCACAACTGCACCTACCACACCAGTGTCTACCACAACAACCACTGTAGCCACTACCACAAGTCTACCACCAACAACCACTAAAGCCACAATAACTACAGGAGCCACCTCCACAAGTGCACCTATTTCAACAGTGCCAGTGGCAACATCCAATGCACCCACCAGCACAAGTGCATCCTCAACCACAATGGCTGCAGCCAAAACTGCTGCACCAACCACACCTTTACAGACTACAACCACACTGGCAACAACCACAACAAGTAATGTAGCCACTACTACAAGTTCACCTATCACAACCACAATGGCACCATCCACAACAACCACTGCAGACATTACTACAAGCACATCGACTACAACCACAATAGCACCATCCACATCCACTGCAGCAACTACCACAACTGCACCTACCACACCAGTGTCTACCACAACAACCACTGTAGCCACTACCACAAGTGAACCACCAACAACCACTAAAGCCACAATAACTACTGGAGCCACCTCCGCAAGTGCACCAATTACAACAGTGCCACTGACAATATCCACTGCACCCACCAACAAAAATGCATCAACAACCACAGTGGTTTCAGCCAACACCACTGCACCCACCACAAGTTCACAGACTACAATCACTGTGACACGGACCACACCAAGCACTGTAATCACTACTACAAGTGCACCTATCACAACCACAATGGCACCATCCACAACAACCACTGCAGACATTACTACAAGTGCACATCCCACAACCACAACAACAACCACTGGAAGTGTCTCAACCACAATAGCACCATCCACTACACCAACCACCACAAGTGCATCAACAACAAGAACCACAATGGCTCCAGCCACTGCAAGTCCACCAACTACTACCACTCCAGCATCAGCCACACCAACCACAACCACAGGCACACCTACCACAAAGACAACGGTGCCTGCTTTAGCAACCACTAAAGCCAAAACCACAGGTGCAAGGACTACAACCACAAAAGCACCAACCACTGCAACCACACGTGAACTGACCACAACCGCCAAGAAAGAATCCACAACATTGACTTCTGCCACTACCACACAGGGGCCAACAACAGCCACAATGGTGCCAGTGAGAACAACCCCTGTAGCTACCACCATAGGAGCAACAGCTACAACAACCAAAGAATCCATCATCACAAGTGCACTGAAAACAACCACAATAGTACATGCCACAAGATCTTCACCCCCACCAGTCAATGCAACATCACCACCAGTTGATGCAACTTCATCCCAAACAGGTAATGCAACTTTACTACCAATCATCACATAATTCACTGCCAGCAAATGCAACATCACCTCCAGTCCACAGAACTGTCAATGCAACCTCACCTCCACCAAGTAATACATCTTCCCTCCAATGTATACACCTTCACCAACAATCAATTCAACTTCACCCAACCCAGATATTGCCACTTTGTCACTACTTGACGCAGCAAAATTACCATTCAACAAACTTTACACCAGTCTGTGCAAGTCCATCATCAGTAAACATAACTTCACCAACAGACAGTCAATGCAATTACATCACTAATCAACACAACATAACCATTAGTCCTTGAAATTATTCCACCACCATTAGTTGATGCAACTTTAACATCTATCATTAACTTCATCAACAGTCAAGGCAACATCATCATCATCACTACCACCACCAACAATAGCGGCCATGTCTACAATTGATGTTCCAGCTACAACAACACCTGCCCCACCACCAGAGCCAAAAGTGCAGCTGGAATTCAAGCTGGAACAAACATTCACAGCAGATCTGGAAAACACATCTTCACCAGCATTCCAGGCATTATCAACATCAGTAGCTTCAGCTGTAAGTCAATGTGTAATTGTTATTCAGCTTGAAAGAAAAAGATGAAGGAAATCAAATATAATGGCATATTTTATGAACACAACCAAATAATAATTTCCACATCCTTAAGACATTATGTATTTATGAATTAAACCGGCATTATATTATGTTTATCAAATTAATAGTGGAGTTTTTGTACTTCATATGATTATTTAGATTAAGCTTCATTATTTTTTCCTTTTTTTGTTATGTTTACACAGCTGGATAATGTCTATAAAGCACAATATGGACCCAGTTTCAATCGAACTGTGGTGAAAGGTTTCAGGTATGGAATAATGTTCTTGATCATGTATTCAAAATATGAACTTGTCAAATTCAGATTTAAACAATATGTTGTGAATTTTACAATTATAGTTATATTGTTTGCAGGTAGTCTATATGCATTTTTCTTTTTATATTGAAACATGAAACATCAACAAACTGAATGCTGTTAAAATATTTATATTACAGTGAAGGATCAGTTGTGGTCAATGCTGAGCTGATATTCAATGATGTCAGCACAATACCAAATAACAGTGCTGTGGCAGAAACAATGGTGCAGGCTGCTTCCAGTGGGAATTTCTCCCTCCCTGTGAACACATCTTCTATAGTTGTGACACGTAAGACAATTTATTTATTTCAGTACAGACAACCTCTGAATTGATAAGTAGTTTAATGTGACATTTTGTTTTAAATAACATGGAATGTTTAATTGTGAAAAAATCTGCTTGCCCACAATACCAGGCACAACAAGTTCTGCAGCCGCCGCCACCACAAGTGCATTGACCTCAACAACAGCATACACCACAACACCCTCTGCAAGCATCACCACAAGTGCACTGACCACAACAGTACCAGCCACAACGAGCACTGCTGCCACAATCATAAGTGCATCAACCACAACTACAAAAGAGCCAGCAACAACGATGTCTCCAAGAATCACCACAAGTGCACTGATCATGACCACAACAGCACCAGCTGCAACAACCACTGCTCCTACCACAAGTACATCAACAACCACAATGGCTCCAGCCAAAATAACATCTACAACCACAAGTTCACTGACTGCAAGCACACCAGCACTAGTCATACTTTCCACTGCAGCCAATACTACAAGTGCACCTACGATGACCACAACAGTGCCTACCACAATAACCACTGCAGACAATACAACAAGTGCATTGACTACAACCACAGTGACTTCATCCACAACAACTACTGCAATCACCACAACAAGTACACTGACTGCAACCACAACAGTACCTACCACAACAACCACCGTAGCCACTACCACAATTCCACCACTAACAACCACTAAAGCCACAATAACTACAGGACTAACTACAGGAGCCACCTCCACAAGTGCACCTATTTCAACAGTGCCAGTGGCAACATCCAATGCACTCACCAGCACAAGTGCATCCTCAACCACAATGGCTGCAGCCAAAACTGCTGCTGCACCAACCACACCTTTACAGACTACAACCACACTGGCACCAACCGCAACAAGCACTGTAGCCACTACTACAAGTTCACCTATCACAACCACAATGGCACCATCCACAACAACCACTGCAGACATTACTACAAGCGCATCGACTACAACCACAATAGCACCATCCACATCCACTGCAACTACCACAACTGCACCTACCACACCAGTTTCTACCACAACAACCACTGTAGCCACTACCACAAGTCAATCACCAACAACCACTAAAGCCACAATAACTACTGGAGCCACCTCCACAAGTGCACCAATTACAACAGTGCCACTGACAATATCCACTGCACCCACCGACAAAAATGCATCAACAACCACAGTGGTTTCAGCCAAAACCACTGCACCCACCACAAGTCCACAGACTACAATCACTCCGACACCAACCACAGCAAGCACTGTAGTCACTACTACAAGTGCACCTATCACAACGGCACCATCCACAACAACCACTGCAGACATTACTACAATCGCATCGACTACAACCACAATAGCACCATCCACATCCACAGCAGCAACTACCACAACTGCACCTACCACACCAGTGTCTACCACAACAACCACTGTAGCCACTACCACAATTCCAACACTAACAACCACTAAAGCCACAATAACTACAGGAGCCACCTCCACAAGTGCACCTATTTCAACAGTGCCAGTGGCAACATCCAATGCACCCACCAGCACAAGTGCATCCTCAACCACAATGGCTGCAGCCAAAACTGCTGCACCCACCACACCTTTACAGACTACAAACACACTGGCACCAACCACAACAAGCACTGTAGCCACTACTACAAGGTCACCTATCACAACCACAATGGCACCATCCACAACAACCACTGGAGACATTACTACAAGCGCATCGACTACAACCACAATAGCACCATCCACATCCACTGCAGCAACTACCACAACTGCACCTACCACACCAGTGTCTACCACAACAACCACTGTAGCAACTACCACAAGTCAACCACAGACAACCATTAAAGCCACAATAACTACTGGAGCCACCTCCACAAGTGCACCAATTACAACAGTGCCACTGACAATATCCACTGCACCCAACAATAAAAATGTATCAACAACCACAGTGGTTTCAGCCAAAACCACTGCACCCACCACAAGTTCACAGACTACAATCACTCCAACACCAACCACAACAAGCACTGTATTCACTACTACAAGTGTACCTATCACAACGGCCCCATCCACAACAACCACTGCAGACATTACTACAGGTGCATCGACTACAACCACAATAGCACCATCCACATCTACTGCAGCAACTACCACGACTGCACCTACCAAACCAGTGTCTACCACAACAACCACTGTAGCCACTACCACAATTCCACCACTAACAACCACTAAAGCCACAATAACTACAGGACTAACTACAGGAGCCACCTCCACAAGTGCACGTATTTCAACAGTGCCAGTGGCAACATCCAATGCACCCACCAGCACAAGTGCATCCTCAACCACAATGGCTGCAGCCAAAACTGCTGCACCCTCCACACCTTTACAGACTACAATCACTCCGGCACCAACCACAACAAGCACTGTAGCCACTAATACAATCACATCGACTACAACCACAATAGCACCATCTACATCTACAGCAGCAACTACCACAACTGCACCTACCACACCAGTGTCTACCACAACAACCACTGTAGCCACTACCACAAGTCAACCACCAACAACCACTAAAGCGACAATAACTACAGGACTAACTACAGGAGCCACCTCCACAAGTGCACCTATTTCAACAGTGCCAGTGGCAACATCCAATGCACTCACCAGCACAAGTGCATCCTCAACCACAATGGCTGCAGCCAAAACTGCTGCACCAACCACACCTTTACAGACTACAACCACACTGGCACTAACCACCGCAAGCACTGTAGCCACTACTACACGTTCACCTATCACAACGGCACTATCCACAACAACCACTACAGACATTAGTACAAGCGTGTCGACTACAACCACAATAGCAGCATCCACATCTACTGCAGCAACTACCACAACTGCACCTACCACACCAGTGTCTACCACAACAACCACTGTAGCCACTACCACAAGTCTACCACCAACAACCACTAAAGCCACAATAACTACAGGAGCCACCTCCACAAGTGCACCTATTTCAACAGTGCCAGTGGCAACATCCAATGCACCCACCAGCACAAGTGCATCCTCAACCACAATGGCTGCAGCCAAAACTGCTGCACCAACCACACCTTTACAGACTACAACCACACTGGCAACAACCACAACAAGTAATGTAGCCACTACTACAAGTTCACCTATCACAACCACAATGGCACCATCCACAACAACCACTGCAGACATTACTACAAGCACATCGACTACAACCACAATAGCACCATCCACATCCACTGCAGCAACTACCACAACTGCACCTACCACACCAGTGTCTACCACAACAACCACTGTAGCCACTACCACAAGTGAACCACCAACAACCACTAAAGCCACAATAACTACTGGAGCCACCTCCGCAAGTGCACCAATTACAACAGTGCCACTGACAATATCCACTGCACCCACCAACAAAAATGCATCAACAACCACAGTGGTTTCAGCCAACACCACTGCACCCACCACAAGTTCACAGACTACAATCACTGTGACACGGACCACACCAAGCACTGTAATCACTACTACAAGTGCACCTATCACAACCACAATGGCACCATCCACAACAACCACTGCAGACATTACTACAAGTGCACATCCCACAACCACAACAACAACCACTGGAAGTGTCTCAACCACAATAGCACCATCCACTACACCAACCACCACAAGTGCATCAACAACAAGAACCACAATGGCTCCAGCCACTGCAAGTCCACCAACTACTACCACTCCAGCATCAGCCACACCAACCACAACCACAGGCACACCTACCACAAAGACAACGGTGCCTGCTTTAGCAACCACTAAAGCCAAAACCACAGGTGCAAGGACTACAACCACAAAAGCACCAACCACTGCAACCACACGTGAACTGACCACAACCGCCAAGAAAGAATCCACAACATTGACTTCTGCCACTACCACACAGGGGCCAACAACAGCCACAATGGTGCCAGTGAGAACAACCCCTGTAGCTACCACCATAGGAGCAACAGCTACAACAACCAAAGAATCCATCATCACAAGTGCACTGAAAACAACCACAATAGTACATGCCACAAGATCTTCACCCCCACCAGTCAATGCAACATCACCACCAGTTGATGCAACTTCATCCCAAACAGGTAATGCAACTTTACTACCAATCATCACATAATTCACTGCCAGCAAATGCAACATCACCTCCAGTCCACAGAACTGTCAATGCAACCTCACCTCCACCAAGTAATACATCTTCCCTCCAATGTATACACCTTCACCAACAATCAATTCAACTTCACCCAACCCAGATATTGCCACTTTGTCACTACTTGACGCAGCAAAATTACCATTCAACAAACTTTACACCAGTCTGTGCAAGTCCATCATCAGTAAACATAACTTCACCAACAGACAGTCAATGCAATTACATCACTAATCAACACAACATAACCATTAGTCCTTGAAATTATTCCACCACCATTAGTTGATGCAACTTTAACATCTATCATTAACTTCATCAACAGTCAAGGCAACATCATCATCATCACTACCACCACCAACAATAGCGGCCATGTCTACAATTGATGTTCCAGCTACAACAACACCTGCCCCACCACCAGAGCCAAAAGTGCAGCTGGAATTCAAGCTGGAACAAACATTCACAGCAGATCTGGAAAACACATCTTCACCAGCATTCCAGGCATTATCAACATCAGTAGCTTCAGCTGTAAGTCAATGTGTAATTGTTATTCAGCTTGAAAGAAAAAGATGAAGGAAATCAAATATAATGGCATATTTTATGAACACAACCAAATAATAATTTCCACATCCTTAAGACATTATGTATTTATGAATTAAACCGGCATTATATTATGTTTATCAAATTAATAGTGGAGTTTTTGTACTTCATATGATTATTTAGATTAAGCTTCATTATTTTTTCCTTTTTTTGTTATGTTTACACAGCTGGATAATGTCTATAAAGCACAATATGGACCCAGTTTCAATCGAACTGTGGTGAAAGGTTTCAGGTATGGAATAATGTTCTTGATCATGTATTCAAAATATGAACTTGTCAAATTCAGATTTAAACAATATGTTGTGAATTTTACAATTATAGTTATATTGTTTGCAGGTAGTCTATATGCATTTTACTTTTATATTGAAACATGAAACATCAACAAACTGAATGCTGTTAAAATATTTATATTACAGTGAAGGATCAGTTGTGGTCAATGCTGAGCTGATATTCAATGATGTCAGCACAATACCAAATAACAGTGCTGTGGCAGAAACAATGGTGCAGGCTGCTTCCAGTGGGAATTTCTCCCTCCCTGTGAACACATCTTCTATAGTTGTGACACGTAAGACAATTTATTTATTTCAGTACAGACAACCTCTGAATTGATAAGTAGTTTAATGTGACATTTTGTTTTAAATAACATGGAATGTTTAATTGTGAAAAAATCTGCTTGCCCACAATACCAGGCACAACAAGTTCTGCAGCCGCCGCCACCACAAGTGCATTGACCTCAACAACAGCATACACCACAACACCCTCTGCAAGCATCACCACAAGTGCACTGACCACAACAGTACCAGCCACAACGAGCACTGCTGCCACAATCATAAGTGCATCAACCACAACTACAAAAGAGCCAGCAACAACGATGTCTCCAATAATCACCACAAGTGCACTGATCATGACCACAACAGCACCAGCTGCAACAACCACTGCTCCTACCACAAGTACATCAACAACCACAATGGCTCCAGCCAAAATAACATCTACAACCACAAGTTCACTGACTGCAAGCACACCAGCACTAGTCATACTTTCCACTGCAGCCAATACTACAAGTGCACCTACCATGACCACAACAGTGCCTACCACAATAACCACTGCAGACAATACAACAAGTGCATTGACTACAACCACAGTGACTTCATCCACAACAACTACTGCAATCACCACAACAAGTACACTGACTGCAACCACAACAGTACCTACCACAACAACCACCGTAGCCACTACCACAATTCCACCACTAACAACCACTAAAGCCACAATAACTACAGGACTAACTACAGGAGCCACCTCCACAAGTGCACCTATTTCAACAGTGCCAGTGGCAACATCCAATGCACTCACCAGCACAAGTGCATCCTCAACCACAATGGCTGCAGCCAAAACTGCTGCTGCACCAACCACACCTTTACAGACTACAACCACACTGGCACCAACCGCAACAAGCACTGTAGCCACTACTACAAGTTCACCTATCACAACCACAATGGCACCATCCACAACAACCACTGCAGACATTACTACAAGCGCATCGACTACAACCACAATAGCACCATCCACATCCACTGCAACTACCACAACTGCACCTACCACACCAGTTTCTACCACAACAACCACTGTAGCCACTACCACAAGTCAATCACCAACAACCACTAAAGCCACAATAACTACTGGAGCCACCTCCACAAGTGCACCAATTACAACAGTGCCACTGACAATATCCACTGCACCCACCGACAAAAATGCATCAACAACCACAGTGGTTTCAGCCAAAACCACTGCACCCACCACAAGTCCACAGACTACAATCACTCCGACACCAACCACAGCAAGCACTGTAGTCACTACTACAAGTGCACCTATCACAACGGCACCATCCACAACAACCACTGCAGACATTACTACAATCGCATCGACTACAACCACAATAGCACCATCCACATCCACAGCAGCAACTACCACAACTGCACCTACCACACCAGTGTCTACCACAACAACCACTGTAGCCACTACCACAATTCCAACACTAACAACCACTAAAGCCACAATAACTACAGGAGCCACCTCCACAAGTGCACCTATTTCAACAGTGCCAGTGGCAACATCCAATGCACCCACCAGCACAAGTGCATCCTCAACCACAATGGCTGCAGCCAAAACTGCTGCACCCACCACACCTTTACAGACTACAAACACACTGGCACCAACCACAACAAGCACTGTAGCCACTACTACAAGGTCACCTATCACAACCACAATGGCACCATCCACAACAACCACTGGAGACATTACTACAAGCGCATCGACTACAACCACAATAGCACCATCCACATCCACTGCAGCAACTACCACAACTGCACCTACCACACCAGTGTCTACCACAACAACCACTGTAGCAACTACCACAAGTCAACCACAGACAACCATTAAAGCCACAATAACTACTGGAGCCACCTCCACAAGTGCACCAATTACAACAGTGCCACTGACAATATCCACTGCACCCAACAATAAAAATGTATCAACAACCACAGTGGTTTCAGCCAAAACCACTGCACCCACCACAAGTTCACAGACTACAATCACTCCAACACCAACCACAACAAGCACTGTATTCACTACTACAAGTGTACCTATCACAACGGCCCCATCCACAACAACCACTGCAGACATTACTACAGGTGCATCGACTACAACCACAATAGCACCATCCACATCTACTGCAGCAACTACCATGACTGCACCTACCAAACCAGTGTCTACCACAACAACCACTGTAGCCACTACCACAATTCCACCACTAACAACCACTAAAGCCACAATAACTACAGGACTAACTACAGGAGCCACCTCCACAAGTGCACGTATTTCAACAGTGCCAGTGGCAACATCCAATGCACCCACCAGCACAAGTGCATCCTCAACCACAATGGCTGCAGCCAAAACTGCTGCACCCTCCACAACTTTACAGACTACAATCACTCCGGCACCAACCACAACAAGCACTGTAGCCACTAATACAATCACATCGACTACAACCACAATAGCACCATCCACATCTACTGCAGCAACTACCATGAATGCACCTACCAAACCAGTGTCTACCACAACAACCACTGTAGCCACTACCACAATTCCACCACTAACAACCACTAAAGCCACAATAACTACAGGACTAACTACAGGAGCCACCTCCACAAGTGCACGTATTTCAACAGTGCCAGTGGCAACATCCAATGCACCCACCAGCACAAGTGCATCCTCAACCACAATGGCTGCAGCCAAAACTGCTGCACCCTCCACAACTTTACAGACTACAATCACTCCGGCACCAACCACAACAAGCACTGTAGCCACTAATACAATCACATCGACTACAACCACAATAGCACCATCTACATCTACAGCAGCAACTACCACAACTGCACCTACCACACCAGTGTCTACCACAACAACCACTGTAGCCACTACCACAAGTCAACCACCAACAACCACTAAAGCGACAATAACTACAGGACTAACTACAGGAGCCACCTCCACAAGTGCACCTATTTCAACAGTGCCAGTGGCAACATCCAATGCACTCACCAGCACAAGTGCATCCTCAACCACAATGGCTGCAGCCAAAACTGCTGCACCAACCACACCTTTACAGACTACAACCACACTGGCACTAACCACCGCAAGCACTGTAGCCACTACTACACGTTCACCTATCACAACGGCACTATCCACAACAACCACTACAGACATTAGTACAAGCGTGTCGACTACAACCACAATAGCAGCATCCACATCTACTGCAGCAACTACCACAACTGCACCTACCACACCAGTGTCTACCACAACAACCACTGTAGCCACTACCACAAGTCTACCACCAACAACCACTAAAGCCACAATAACTACAGGAGCCACCTCCACAAGTGCACCTATTTCAACAGTGCCAGTGGCAACATCCAATGCACCCACCAGCACAAGTGCATCCTCAACCACAATGGCTGCAGCCAAAACTGCTGCACCCACCACACCTTTACAGACTACAACCACACTGGCAACAACCACAACAAGTAATGTAGCCACTACTACAAGTTCACCTATCACAACCACAATGGCACCATCCACAACAACCACTGCAGACATTACTACAAGCACATCGACTACAACCACAATAGCACCATCCACATCCACTGCAGCAACTACCACAACTGCACCTACCACACCAGTGTCTACCACAACAACCACTGTAGCCACTACCACAAGTGAACCACCAACAACCACTAAAGCCACAATAACTACTGGAGCCACCTCCACAAGTGCACCAATTACAACAGTGCCACTGACAATATCCACTGCACCCACCAACAAAAATGCATCAACAACCACAGTGGTTTCAGCCAACACCACTGCACCCACCACAAGTTCACAGACTACAATCACTGTGACACGGACCACACCAAGCACTGTAATCACTACTACAAGTGCACCTATCACAACCACAATGGCACCATCCACAACAACCACTGCAGACATTACTACAAGTGCACATCCCACAACCACAACAACAACCACTGGAAGTGTCTCAACCACAATAGCACCATCCACTACACCCACCACCACAAGTGCATCAACAACAAGAACCACAATGGCTCCAGCCACTGCAAGTCCACCAACTACTACCACTCCAGCATCAGCCACACCAACCACAACCACAGGCACACCTACCACAAAGACAACGGTGCCTGCTTTAGCAACCACTAAAGCCAAAACCACAGGTGCAAGGACTACAACCACAAAAGCACCAACCACTGCAACCACACGTGAACTGACCACAACCGCCAAGAAAGAATCCACAACATTGACTTCTGCCACTACCACACAGGGGCCAACAACAGCCACAATGGTGCCAGTGAGAACAACCCCTGTAGCTACCACCATAGGAGCAACAGCTAAAGAATCCATCATCACAAGTGCACTGAAAACAACCACAATAGTACATGCCACAAGATCTTCACCCCCACCAGTCAATGCAACATCACCACCAGTTGATGCAACTTCATCCCAAACAGGTAATGCAACTTTACTACCAATCATCACATAATTCACTGCCAGCAAATGCAACATCACCTCCAGTCCGCAGAACTGTCAATGCAACCTCACCTCCACCAAGTAATACATCTTCCCTCCAATGTATACACCTTCACCAACAATCAATTCAACTTCACCCAACCCAGATATTGCCACTTTGTCACTACTTGACGCAGCAAAATTACCATTCAACAAACTTTACACCAGTCTGTGCAAGTCCATCATCAGTAAACATAACTTCACCAACAGACAGTCAATGCAATTACATCACTAATCAACACAACATAACCATTAGTCCTTGAAATTATTCCACCACCATTAGTTGATGCAACTTTAACATCTATCATTAACTTCATCAACAGTCAAGGCAACATCATCATCATCACTACCACCACCAACAATAG
The DNA here is from genome assembly GCF_963971535.1 of Notolepis coatsorum. Lineage (NCBI taxonomy): Eukaryota > Metazoa > Chordata > Actinopteri > Aulopiformes > Paralepididae > Notolepis > Notolepis coatsorum. The sequence goes on from NC_140171.1 coordinate 21,140,771, forward strand.
CGGCCATGTCTACAATTGATGTTCCAGCTACAACAACACCTGCCCCACCACCAGAGCCAAAAGTGCAGCTGGAATTCAAGCTGGAACTAACATTCACAGCAGATCTGGAAAACACATCTTCACCAGCATTCCAGGCATTATCAACATCAGTAGCTTCAGCTGTAAGTCAATGTGTAATTGTTATTCAGCTTGAAAGAAAAAGATGAAGGAAATCAAATATAATGGCATATTTTATGAACACAACCAAATAATAATTTCCACATCCTTAAGACATTATGTATTTATGAATTAAACCGGCATTATATTATGTTTATCAAATTAATAGTGGAGTTTTTGTACTTCATATGATTCTTTAGATTAAGCTTCATTATTTTTTCCTTTTTTTGTTATGTTTACACAGCTGGATAATGTCTATAAAGCACAATATGGACCCAGTTTCAATCGAACTGTGGTGAAAGGTTTCAGGTATGGAATAATGTTCTTGATCATGTATTCAAAATATGAACTTGTCAAATTCAGATTTAAACAATATGTTGTGAATTTTACAATTATATTTATATTGTTTGCAGGTAGTCTATATGCATTTTTCTTTTTATATTGAAACATGAAACATCAACAAACTGAATGCTGTTAAAATATTTATATTACAGTGAAGGATCAGTTGTGGTCAATGCTGAGCTGATATTCAATGATGTCAGCACAATACCAAATAACAGTGCTGTGGCAGAAACAATGGTGCAGGCTGCTTCCAGTGGGAATTTCTCCCTCCCTGTGAACACATCTTCTATAGTTGTGACACGTAAGACAATTTATTTATTTCAGTACAGACAACCTCTGAATTGATAAGTAGTTTAATGTGACATTTTGTTTTAAATAACATGGAATGTTTAATTGTGAAAAAATCTGCTTGCCCACAATACCAGGCACAACAAGTTCTGCAGCCGCCGCCACCACAAGTGCATTGACCTCAACAACAGCATACACCACAACACCCTCTGCAAGCATCACCACAAGTGCACTGACCACAACAGTACCAGCCACAACGAGCACTGCTGCCACAATCATAAGTGCATCAACCACAACTACAAAAGAGCCAGCAACAACGACATCTCCAAGAATCACCACAAGTGCACTGATCATGACCACAACAGCACCAGCTGCAACAACCACTGCTCCCACCACAAGTACATCAACAACCACAATGGCTCCAGCCAAAACAACATCTACAACCACAAGTTCACTGACTGCAAGCACACCAGCACTAGTCATACTTTCCTCTGCAGCCACTACTACAAGTGCACCTACCATGACCACAACAGTGCCTACCACAATAACCACTGCAGACAATACAACAAGTGCATTGACTACAACCACAGTGACTTCATCCACAACAACTACTGCAATCACCACAACAAGTACACTGACTGCAACCACAACAGTACCTACCACAACAACCACTGTAGCCACTACCACAATTCCACCACTAATAACCACTAAAGCCACAATAACTACAGGACTAACTACAGGAGCCACCTCCACAAGTGCACCTATTTCAACAGTGCCAGTGGCAAGTCCACAGACTACAATCACTCCGACACCAACCACAGCAAGCACTGTAGTCACTACTACAAGTGCGCCTATCACAACGGCACCATCCACAACAACCACTGCAGCCACTACCACAATTCCAACACTAACAACCACTATAGCCACAATAACTACAGGAGTCACCTCCACAAGTGCACCTATTTCAACAGTGCCAGTGGCAACATCCAATGCACCCCCCAGCACAAGTGCATCCTCAACCACAATGGCTGCAGCCAAAACTGCTGCACCCACCACACCTTTACAGACTACAAACACACTGGCACCAACCACAACAAGCACTGTAGCCACTACTACAAGGTCACCTATCACAACCACAATGGCACCATCCACAACAACCACTGGAGACATTACTACAAGCGCATCGACTACAACCACAATAGCACCATCCACATCCACTGCAGCAACTACCACAACTGCACCTACCACACCAGTGTCTACCACAACAACCACTGTAGCAACTGCCACAAGTCAACCACCGACAACCATTAAAGCCACAATAACTACTGGAGCCACCTCCACAAGTGCACCAATTACAACAGTGCCACTGACAATATCCACTGCACCCACCAACAAAAATGCATCAACAACCACAGTGGTTTCAGCCAAAACCACTGCACCCACCACAAGTCCACAGACTACAATCACTCTGACACCAACCACAGCAAGCACTGTAGTCACTACTACAAGTGCACCTATCACAACGGCACCATCCACAACAACCACTGCAGACATTACTACAATCGCATCGACTACAACCACAATAGCACCATCCACATCTACTGCAGCAACTACCACAACTGCACCTACCACACCAGTGTCTACCAAACAAACCACTGTAGCCACTACCACAATTCCACCACTAACAACCACTAAAGCCACAATAACTACAGGAGCCACCTCCACAAGTGCACCTATTTCAACAGTGCCTGTGGCAACATCCAATGCACCCACCAGCACAAGTGCATCCTCAACCACAATGGCTGCAGCCAAAACTGCTGCACCCACCACACCTTTACAGACTACAACCACACTGGCACCAACCACAACAAGCACTGTAGCCACTACTACAAGTTCAACTATCACAACCACAATGGCACCATCCACAACAACCACTGCAGACATTACTACAAGCGCATCGACTACAACCACAATAGCACCATCCACATCCACTGCAGCAACTACCACAACTGCACCTACCACACCAGTGTCTACCACAACAAACACTGTAGCAACTACCACAATTCCACCACTAACAACCAATAAAGCCACAATAACTACAGGAGCCACCTCCACAAGTGCACATATTTCAACAGTGCCAGTGGCAACATCCAATGCACCCACCAGCACAAGTGCATCATCAACCACAATGGTTGCAGCCAAAACTGCTGCACCCACCACACCTTTACAGACTACAATCACTCTGACACCAACCACAGCAAGCACTGTAGTCACTACTACAAGTGCACCTATCACAAGGGCACCATCCACAACAACCACTGCAGACATTACTACAATCACATCGACTACAACCACAATAGCACCATCCACATCCACAGCAGCAACTACCACAACTGCACCTACCACACCAGTGTCTACCACAACAACCACTGTAGCCACTACCACAATTCAACCACCAACAACCACTAAAGCCACAATAATTACTAGAGCCACCTCCACAAGTGCACCAATTACAACAGTGCCACTGACAATATCCACTGCACCCACCAACAAAAATGCATCAACAACCACAGTGGTTTCAGCCAAAACCACTGCACCCACCACAAGTCCACAGGCTACAATCACTCTGACACCAACCACAGAAAGCACTGTAGTCACTACTACAAGTGCACCTATCACAACGGCACCATCCACAACAACCACTGCAGACATTACTACAATCGCATCGACTACAACCACAATAGCACCATCCACATCCACAGCAGCAACTACCACAACTGCACCTACCACACCAGTGTCTACCACAACAACCACTGTAGCCACTACCACAAGTCAACCACCAACAACCACTAAAGCCACAATAACTACTAGAGCCACCTCCACAAGTGCACCAATTACAACAGTGCCACTGACAATATCCACTGCACCCACCAACAAAAATGCATCAACAACCACAGTGGTTTCAGCCAAAACCACTGCACCTACCACAAGTTCACAGACTACAATCACTCTGACACCAACCACAGCAAGCACTGTAGTCACTACTACAAGTGGACCTATCACAACGGCACCATCCACAACAACCACTGCAGACATTACTACAATCGCATCGACTACAACCACAATAGCACCATCCACATCTACTGCAGCAACTACCACAACTGCACCTACCACACCAGTGTCTACCAAACAAACCACTGTAGCCACTACCACAATTCCACCACTAACAACCACTAAAGCCACAATAACTACAGGAGCCACCTCCACAAGTGCACCTATTTCAACAGTGCCAGTGGCAACATCCAATGCACCCACCAGCACAAGTGCATCCTCAACCACAATGGCTGCAGCCAAAACTGCTGCACCCACCACACCTTTACAGACTACAACCACACTGGCACCAACCACAACAAGCACTGTAGCCACTACTACAAGTTCACCTATCACAACCACAATGGCACCATCCACAACAACCACTGCAGACATTACTACAAGCGCATCGACTACAACCACAATAGCACCATCCACATCCACTGCAGCAACTATGACAACTGCACCTACCACACCAGTGTCTACCACAACAAACACTGTAGCAACTACCACAATTCCACCACTAACAACCACTAAAGCCACAATAACTACAGGAGCCAACTCCACAAGTGCACATATTTCAACAGTGCCAGTGGCAACATCCAATGCACCCACCAGCACAAGTGCATCCTCAACCACAATGGTTGTAGCCAAAACTGCTGCACCCACCACACCTTTACAGACTACAATCACCCGGACACCAGCCACAGCAAGCACTGTAGTCACTACTACAAGTGCACCTATCACAAGGGCACCATCCACAACAACCACTGCAGACATTACTACAATCGCATCGACTACAACCACAATAGCACCATCCACATCCACAGCAGCAACTACCACAACTGCACCTACCACACCAGTGTCTACCACAACAACCACTGTAGCCACTACCACAATTCCACCACTAACAACCACTAAAGCCACAATAACTACTGGAGCCACCTCCACAAGTGCACCAATTTCAACAGTGCCAGTGGCAACATCCAATGCACCCACCAGCACAAGTGCATCCTCAACCACAATGGTTGCAGCCAAAACTGCTGCACCCACCACACCTTTACAGACTACAATCACTCTGACACCAACCACAGCAAGCATTGTAGTCACTACTACAAGTGCACCTATCACAACGGCACCATCCACAACAACCACTGCAGACATTACTACAATCGCATTGACTACAACCACAATAGCACCATCCACATCCACAGCAGCACCTACCACACCAGTGTCTACCACAACAACCACTGTAGCCACTACCACAAGTCAACCACCAACAACGACTAAAGCCACAATAACTACTAGAGCCACCTCCACAAGTGCACCAATTACAACAGTGCCACTGACAATATCCACTGCACCCACCAACAAAAATGCATCAACAACCACAGTGGTTTCAGCCAACACCACTGCACCCACCACAAGTTCACAGACTACAATCACTCCGACACCAACCACAACAAGCACTGTAGTCACTACTACAAGTGAACCTATCACAACGGCACCATCCACAACAACCACTGCAGACATTACTACAATCGCATCGACTACAACCACACTAGCACCATCCACATCTACTGCAGCAACTACCACAACTGCACCTACCACACCAGTGTCTACCACAACAACCACTGTAGCCACTACCACAATTCCACCACTAACAACCACTAAAGCCACAATAACTACAGGAGCCACCTCCACAAGTGCACCTATTTCAACAGTGCCAGTGGCAACATCCAATGCACCCACCAGCACAAGTGCATCCTCAACCACAATGGCTGCAGCCAAAACTGCTGCACCCACCACACATTTACAGACTACAACCACACTGGCACCAACCACAACAAGCACTGTAGCCACTACTACAAGTTCACCGATCACAACCACAATGGCACCATCCACAACAACCACTTCAGACATTACTACAATCGCATCGACTACAACCACAATAGCACCATCCACATCCACAGCAGCAACTACCACAACTGCACCTACCACACCAGTGTCTACCACAACAACCACTGTAGCCACTACCACAAGTGAACCACCAACAACCACTAAAGCCACAATAACTACTGGAGCCACCTCCATAAGTGCACCAATTACAACAGTGCCACTGATAATATCCACTGCACCCACCAACAAAAATGCATCAACAACCACAGTGGTTTCAGCCAACACCACTGCACCCACCACAAGTTCACAAACTACAATCACTCCGACACCAACCACAACAAGCACTATAGTCACTACTACAAGTGCACCTATCACAACGGCACCATCCACAACAACCACTGCTGACATTACTACAATTGCATCGACTACAACCACAATAGCACCATCCACATCTACTGCAGCAACTACCACAACTGCACCTACCACACCAGTGTCTACCAAACAAACCACTGTAGCCACTATCACAATTCCACCACTAACAACCACTAAAGCCACAATAACTATGGGAGCCACCTCCACAAGTGCACCTATTTCAACGGTGCCAGTGGCAACATCCAATGCACCCACCAGCACAAGTGCATCCTCAACCACAATGGCTGCAGCCAAAACTGCTGCACCCACCACACCTTTACAGTATACAACCACACTGGCACCAACCACAACAAGCACTGTAGCCACTACTACAAGTTCACCTATCACAACCACAATGGCACTATCCACAACAACCACTGCAGACATTACTACAAGCGCATTGACTACAACCACCATAGCACCATCCACATCCACTGCAGCAACTACCACAACTGCACCTACCACACCAGTGTCTACCACAACAACCACTGTAGCCACTACCACAAGTCAACCACCAACAACCACTAAAGCCACAATAATTACTAGAGCCACCTCCACAAGTGCACCAATTACAACAGTGCCACTGACAATATCCACTGCACCTACCTACAAAAATGCATCAACAACCACAGTGATTTCAGCCCAAACCACTGCACCTACCACAAGTTCACAGACTACAATCACTGCGACACCAACTACAACAAGCACTGTAATCACTACTACAAGTGCACCTATCACAACCACAATGGCACCATCCACAACAACCATTGCAGATATTACTACAAGTGCATCGACTACAACCACAATAGCACCATCCACATCCTCTGCAGCCACTACCACAACTGCACCAACCACAACCACAACAACAACCACTGGAGACACTAGAAGTGTATCAACCACAATAGCACCATCCACTGCACCCACCGCCCCAAGTGCATCAACAACAAGAACCACAATGGCTCCAGCCACTGCAAGTCCACCAACTACTACCACTCCAGCATCAGCCACACCAACCACAACCACAGGTATACCAACCACAAAGACAACGGTGCCTGCTTTAGCAACCACTGTAGCCAAAACCACAGGTGCAAGGACTACAACCACAAAAGCACCAACCACTGCAACCACAAGTGAACTGACCACAGCCACCAAGGAAGAATCCACAACATTGACTTCTGCCACTACCACACGGGGGCCAAAAACAGCCACAATGGTGCCAGTGAGAACAACCCCTGTAGCTTCCACCATAAGAGCAACAGCTACAACAACCAAAGAAGCCATCATCACAAGTGCACTGAAAACAACCACAATAGTACATGCCACAAGATCTTCATCCCCACCAGTCAATGCAACGTCACCACCAGTTGATGCAACTTCATCCCAAACAGGTAATGCAACTTTACTACCAATCATCACATAATTCACTGCCAGCAAATGCAACATCACCTCCAGTCCACATAACTGTCAATGCAACCTCACCTCCACCAAGTAATACATCTTCCCTCCAATGTATACACCTTCACCAACAATCAATTCAACCTCACCCAACCCAGATATTGCCACTTTGTCACTACTTGACACAGCTAAATTACCATTCAACAAAACTTTACACCAGTCTGTGCAAGTCCATCATCAGTAAACATAACTTCACCAACAGTCAATGCAATTACATCACTAATCAACACAACATAACCATTAGTCCTTGAAACTATTTCACCACCATTAGTATGATGCAACTTTAACATCTATTATACAATGGCATGCAAATTTCTCTATTCTGATTGGCTGAAACAGTCAAGTTACAGGTGGTTATTTGTCATAACCCCCGCTTGTGGTCCTAGAACCCGCCCACAACCGAATTACAATCCCTCCGCCGTTTGTGGATTTAGAAGTGAAAGCAAGATGGCGGACAATAATCGTTACGAATGGATATGTTGACATCGTCATAACGACTAAATCAAAAACGATTCTGTCATGGCGAATGTGTTAGTTTCTTACACAATGTTGGATTATGTAATTGGTGGGTCATGAGTCATTGTGGAACAAAATAAATATTGCACGAATTGATTGATTGATTGATTGATTGATTGCACATTTTATTAATGTCCGCCTTGTTTCAAACTGGTTAGGCTTAGGCCCTCTTTCGAAGTCGCCCTCTTTCGAAGTCGGTTATGCTTAGAGTTTATCTTTAGAGCAGGGCGATAGACGACCAGCCCTGATTCCAAACTCTAAGCATAACCAACTTCAAAAGAGGGCCTAAGCCTAACGTACGGTTATGTATATAACCATAGTGATATGAGGGTAGCGACGCTCTGCGTCATACTGCAATACTCTTCCATATCAGTATAAGCACTGAATACATTTTCACATGCACCTTTACATACCTCATCTGTCTGGCCAAACCCCCATCCGCTCCTCTACATAAGCAGGGCTGTGGCCATATTATCAGTTCCTTCCCAAGTCTTTCACCACAAAGGCAAGACCACAGGGTCCTCAGTGAGTCCGACGCAGAGCGTCACTACAATCATATAACTATGGTTATATACATAACCGTACGTTATATTATCGTGTAGCTCCGCTCTGCGTCATACTGCAATACAGGAGCTGAGAAGAGCGGAGCTCGACAAATGTACCCGCTGAGGCCCCCCACAACCATCAGAACCGGGGGGGACCCGAGCCCCCGGACCCCCCTAGCGGAGGACGGGAGGGTATCGGATCCGACTGTGTGAAGAGGAGCCTTCAGCAACTCAACGCACAGGGTGAGCAGACCGTGGGGCTTACCCACGACTACACAAACGTGCAACCCGCATGCCACTAGGGAACGAACGGAAAGGAACAAACCCCCGTTACCACCCCTAATATCACGGGGTCAAGAGCAAAAGCCCAACCCTGTGGCAAGGCCGTAGCAGTGGATCGCGAAGGAGGACCCAGACCCAGGAAGGGACCGGACCCCCCCGGGAAAAAAGGGGGCCTGGAGAGGCCAATGACGCCACAGCATCGAGACCCCACCAGGCGGTCACTAGTGACACCACCCCCCACATCGCCAGCGTATTCGGACAGGGCCCATCCAAGAGCAGGCCCTTCTCCCCCTACAGCACGCCGCCTAGCTTACTGAACCTGGAATACCCAGGCAGTCTCCCATCCAAGTACTAACCAGGCCTGAACCTACTCAGCTTCCAAGATTGGACGAGATCGGGCGTGTTCAGGTTGGTATGGCTGTAAGCCCGAAGCACTCAAGAGGCTACACCCACAGCGGGAGCACGCAGCGCACCGGGGAGACGACCCCCAAAAGAGGTCGATCCCTCAATCCAGGCAACAGGCCACTCGACCTGAGCCTGGAGCACTGCGGACTAGACAGGCGCCAAAGGGGTCTGCTGAAACAGCAGCCCGGCGGAAGGGGCGTATGCTGGCATTGTTGTGCACCATGTCACAGCCTCCACAAAAACCCCTCGACTCTCTAGAGGGGCCGAGGCAGAGAAGGCTGACATGATTGGCAGACGTCATGAAAGGTGCGGGGGCACACTCACAGGTAGACGGGGCCAAACCCGGCCTACCCCGAGAGTTGACTCCGCTACCAACACACCAGGGAACCAACCACCCCCTTGGTTCTAACATGAGGCGGTTGTTCCTATAACCCCCCAAGAAAAAAACTCAAACACACCTGCGGGTATACACTGGCTATACCGCAGTACCAGTGTTCCAGTTTTCAAGAAGGGGTTAACCCAGGCCAACGGGTCGACGAAAACAATTTAGAACCCGGGCCCGGCGGACTGGGACGTACACAGGTATGCACCGGGGAGACGACCCCCAAAAGAGGTCGATCCCTCAATCCAGGCAACAGGCCACTCGACCTGAGCCTGGAGCACTGCGGACTAGACAGGCGCCAAAGGGGTCTGCTGAAACAGCAGCCCGGCGGAAGGGGCGTATGCTGGCATTGTTGTGCACCATGTCACAGCCTCCACAAAAACCCCTCGACTCTCTAGAGGGGCCGAGGCAGAGAAGGCTGACATGATTGGCAGACGTCATGAAAGGTGCGGGGGCACACACACAGGTAGACGGGGCCAAACCCGGCCTACCCCAAGAGTTGACTCCGCTACCAACACACCAGGGAACCAACCACCCCCTTGGTTCTAACATGAGGCGTTGTTCCTATAACCCCCCAAGAAAAAAACTCAAACACAACTGCGGGTATACACTGGCTATACCGCAGTACCAGTGTTCCAGTTTTCAAGAAGGGGTTAACCCAGGCCAACGGGTCGACGAAAACAATTTAGAACCCGGGCCCAGCGGACTGGGACGTACACAGGTATGCCAGAGGAGTTATACAAGAACCACCTCAACAGCCCCCTCCCAGCCCTGCCTAAGCAGGAGAAGAGAGGGGCAAAAAAGAATGGAGAAGGACCAGGCTCCCTCAGCGCAGCACAAGGTACAACACAACATGGACCAAGCAACAGTGAGGGGTAACATGTAGTAACACAACCACGAACATCTCCATAACGTCAAACCCTGCAACGCCCGGGCCGACCCGGCATTATTCCCCTCGAAAAAAGCACAAGTCCCTCAGGGTACCAGAACAGCAGATCTGCGCCCCGGCGGACAACGGGTTAACTGACCTGGACCGGCGCGACCAGAATCAGTCCCGTGCCCTAATCACACCGCCATCCCCAGTCCCAGGAGGGGGGTAGGTACGCGTGTCAATCCAAAACATTATAGAGGGCGCCACCCAGACAGTCCCCTTCGTACCTGCCATCTGAATTTTTCAAAGGAAGCAAAACACAGACCAAGAGAGGGCCCCTTTAAGGGCCCCGGTACAAGAGCTTACACATGTGACACCTAACCCAGTTGTGGATCTTAACGACACACACAACCCTCCATCACAACAAAAAAGGTTACACCGTATCCCCACAAACATAGTGAAACAATATATTGTAAACAAAATCATGTTTGAGGGGAGGGGGGGGCCCAGGGGAAAACCGGGGGGACCACCCCTCACCACCTTACCCCTGATACGACTCGGTTGAACAGGTAATATGTTAATATGTGAACACGCCACCTGTTTATTGTCATTACAGGCTGAGAGAAGGACTCACCCCTCGATCACATGCCACTATGCATAGTTTTGCAGGGTTATTAACCCAGCCAGTTGTGAGCTCAACTACGTTGCCTAACGTTACATGGACACACAATTTCTCATCATACAACAAAACCACTTAATTTTTACTTGCGTAAAAAACAACGCCGATTTTCTAGGTAGGGAGAAAGCTCTACCAGCGACAAGACAATTCACACACAACACATGTCGCATCCCCAATGTAGTGAAGCAACATATGTTTTGGAAAAAAACATCGTTATTACAAAACATTCAGAAGGGAAGGAAGGAAGAGGCGTTAAGTGTCCAACGGACCCTTACCTGCACCAATGAACGCAGGCTGAGAGGACCGCAACAGGCTGGCTCCTTACGTTGACAAAGGCCCTCGCTGGCGGGGCAAAGAAGCTCTTCAAGGCCTGAGCAAGACTCCGGCGAAACGCCCCCCTCCAACACCCGATCATAGTGCACTGCAGGGTCGACTACATCCTCTGTCAAAGATGACGTCGTAGTCAGAGTGTTATGGCCTGCTATTCTCACGGCTAATGTTCAACGGTGTAGCATAAGCTAACAGCCAACTCCAGGCCAACTGGTAGCATCAAGCTAACGTTCCTAGCCTAGCGAGCGTACAGAGCTAGCGCCACAGCTAACAGCTAACTGGCTAACAGGTAGCTCAACCCAGCTAGAATGCAAGCTAAGCAGCTATCACCGAACTGTACAACGAGAGAACACAATATAGGCCAACACTTCAGACAGCCGCCGTCTGTCCCCCTCCTAATCCTAAGAGAGAAGAGAAAAAGAAGTTAACACAGTCTTCAGAATGGTGATTAACAGATACAGCGGTGCCAGCACAATTCCCCATGGGCTGCAGCCGACTAGAGTGTGGAGAAATTCTTATAACGAAACACCAAACTCACTTCCCTCGCACTGGGTAACTTTCATCTTGAAAGATGGGGCCTCGCACGGTGACAGAGAGTATCCGTTCGTCCAGAAATCCGGGGGTTTGAACCGCAGATTTGGACACGGTCCCAGGCAAATAGAGCTCCCGAAGAGGAGCTCATGTAGCGTGGGCGTCAGACCAGAACCCTCTCCATGCCGTTAAGAGGCAGCAAAAAGGGTACCAGCCTGGGGCCGGCTTTCGTAAGTCGTGTAGCCATTCCCCCCATAGCAACACAACTGGCACTCGCATATCAAAACCATCACTCACCTGGAGAGGCAGCTAGCTCTCACAACAGCCGATCGCCTCTCAAGCACAGTCCAGCTGCAGTAGCGGAGGTAATACCTGTCCAGCTGCAGCTTGGAGGAATGCAGGTGGGGATTAGGCCAGCGATGCAAGCCCCTAATACGAAAATGCCGGTGGAGGTCAGAATGATCACCATCTTCTAGACACCCCAGTGGCGAAGACATTATCGCTGTATTTCCTCGAAAATAGTGAGAGAGAAAACAATGATATAATGTCAACGTAGCTCCTTCATCGTAGATCCTATTCCTTTCTTCAATATTTCAGCAATCTCAAAGTGTGATACATGCAGGCACTTGCCGTGGTGAAAACTAAAGAAGGAGCTGATAGTATGGCCACACCCCTGCTTATGTAGAGGAGCGGATGGGGGTGTGGCCAGACAGATGAGGTATGTAAAGGTGCATGTGAACATTTATTCAGTACTAATACTGATATGGAAGAGTATTGCAGTATGACGCAGAGCGGAGCTACACGATAATATAACCAGTTTGAAACAAGGCGGACATTAATAAAATGTGCAATCAATCAATCAATTCAATAATCCACGCTCACTTAAAACAGCGCACGTCCCAGCTGCTTCTATAAAAAGTAGGTAAAAAATCTTTTTTTACCTCCTATAGGGCAAAGACATTTTTATCTTTTTTCTTTTACCTACTTTCTATAGAAGCATCTAAGAATGAAGTTCTATAGAAAGTAGGTAAAAAAAAAAGAGAAGTTGGATGTGTTAGGGTGCTTTCTCACTCACCATCGGGGTCGAATCAGCTCCGTACCGTCTCATTCCGTCTTTGGATGCGGACTCCCACCCCCCCTCTCCCCCCTCTAGTTTGTGTACACACTTCAGTCTTGGTTCGCTCCGGGTTCTGTTTACGGTTTGCGTTTTGAGCATGTACGCTTGCCGTAGGCGATGATGTCACGCTCGAAAATGTAAACACAGGAAGAGTGATAACACAGCGGTGGAGACTGGATGCTGATATAAAATAAACAAATAACCAATAAATATGAAGTTATATTTGAACCTCTGTTGTCAAGCCTTGTCAATATAACCCACCCGCTTTTCTCACGAATGGATGGTGTTGTAGAGTCCGCTTTTGAGCGTTTCCCAGGGCTGACGCTAAGCTAACGGCTAACGCTAGTTAGCTTAGCCTATTACTAGTAACATTGCTTGCATCAATTATATTGAATGTCATTGATCTACCGGTCGATCACGGCCGACTGGTTGGGCACCACTGGTCTATAGAAATAAATGCATTCGAACAAGAAAGTATAGTAGACATAGCAATGGCAAACGCTAACGCTAAGTTAGGCTAACGCCTGTTCAGCAGCTAACATTATCCCATCGCTCGTGGCAATTATATTGCATGTCATTGATCTACTGGTCGACCACGGCCGACTGGTTGGGCACCACTGGTCTAATAGAAATAAATGCATTCGAACAAGAAACCAATGTATACACATAGCAATGGCAAACAAAATTGCCAGGCCTAATGCTAGCCAGGGAAGTGCTGTGCTTTGTAACGTGGCTTTATGTTTTCCTCCACTGAGCTGTGAGGCTCGACATGCTTGTTGAGGTCTGAACTCGCAAATTGCCCATAAATATCATTTTTGTGGGTATTGTCCAGTTGTTGCTGTGTGGCTTTATCTGCCCAAAATGCAAGCAAGCATGAAAGCATTACAGTAACGACGTTGTGTGTGTCACGCCCCCCCGCTCCCACTGGCCCGCACCCGAGACCACCTATTTCATCGGTCCAGGTTCAGCGCCCCCGGGGACGAATCAGCGGGGGACGGGGACGGGGGGGGAGCGTTCTCACTCAGACGGACACACCCTTTTATGGTTTGACCCACCTCTGATTCGACCCTGAATGGTGAGTGAGAAAGGGCCCTTAGTGAGAGACAGTTGGATGTGTTAGTGAGAACAGTTGGATGTGTTAGTGACAACAGTTCGATGTGTTAGTGAGAGACAGTTGGATGTGTTACTGAGAACAGTTGGATGTGTTAGTGAGAACAGTTGGATGTATTAGTGAGAGACAGTTGGATGTGTTATTGAGAACAGTTGGATGTGTTAGTGAGAACAGTTGGATGTGTTAGAGAGAGATAGTTGGATGTGTTACTGAGAACAGTTGGATGTGTTAGTGAGAACAGTTGGATGTGTTAGTGAGAGACAGTTGGATGTGTTACTGAGAACAGTTGGATGTGTTACTGAGAACAGTTGGATGTGTTAGTGAGAGATAGTTGGATGTGTTACTGAGAACAGTTGGATGTGTTACTGAGAACAGTTGGATGTGTTAGTGAGAGACAGTTGCACTTCCGAGCTGCTTCCACACGGAACTACTTTTTGAAACTACTTTTTCTGCGGATGGTTTTGTCAATACTTCGGCCATTGTATAAAAGCATTACATCACACGACAGAGTGTGTTATAGAAATGAGATCACACCTATGGGGGTCTAACGACCCTCAGCTGCGCCTCGGGCCTAACAACCACCCATAGGCGTGATCTAATTTCTATAACCCACTCTCTCTCGTGATGTAATGCTTAATCATTAACTTCATCAACAGTCAAGGCAACATCACATCATCACTACCACCACCAACTAAATGACTAAATGTAAATGCAATAATAGCGGCCATGTCTACAATTGATGTTCCAGCTACAACAACACCTGCCCCACCACCAGAGCCAAAAGTGCAGCTGGAATTCAAGCTGGAACAAACATTCACAGCAGATCTGGAAAACACATCTTCACCAGCATTCCAGGCATTATCAACATCAGTAGCTTCAGCTGTAAGTCAATGTGTAATTGTTATTAAGCTTGAAAGAAAAAGATAAAGGAAATCAAATATTGTTACGATGGGGAGGCGAGGGAAGGAGAGGAGAACCCAATATGCGGAATGGAAGGAGGAAACGGAGACGGTAGATTGCTCTTCTCAACACTGTGTTCCTTTATTATAGAACCACGAGAGTGATAACGTTTACAAGGCAAAAACAATAACGAAAGGCGCAGCCGAGCTGGCACTGAGGAAAATGAACAGAGAACCTGAAAATCAAAGGGCACAAAACGGAATACTAACAAACACTTACTTTGACTCAACACAACAAAGGGGCAAGGACGACGTTGACAGAGACACGACAGGGAAACAGGGGTAACGGAGGTAATGACGCCACAAGGAAGGGAGGACAGACCAAACTTAAATACACAGACTGATTATAATGAAAAGCCAGGCCAAAACACAGAATCAGATAAACACCAAACTAGACACAAAAAGCATAACCAAATACAACAACCAGACAGGAGGACGACATCACACAAGGGAAGGAAAAGCCAACAAGCATAATGATTAGGGCTGTCAGTTTATCGCGTTAATTTGATTAATTAATTAAACAGCAAATTATCGCGTTATGAAAATTAACTCAAAATTAATTATAAAACAAAATATTGAATATTTTCTTTAATACATTTTTTTTTACTTTTCTTTTTTTTATCTCATTCATTCCATAAGAACGTAGAATAAACATTTACAAAAAAAAATTTAAATGGCCATTTGCATGTTCTTGGTATCTGATTCTAGGGACATCTATGGATCTCAGGGAATGTATTCCCAGTGTCAGAAATACTGTGTCTGTTACTAGGCTTGAGTAAATTGTAATGAACCAAATGAGAATATCAATTCAATATTTTTTTTTGTTTTGTACTGTAAATAACACCATGCTAAAATTGACCAGACCTGACAAATCTGAGCAGATGAATAAAGGGAAGATGATTAAACAGAAGGTTTTGTAGATACAGTACTGAATTCTGCCATCCGGACACATGCAATTTGAAATATGATTATAGAATATAAAATATCAGGCCTAAAATAGTTATGCGATTAAAATGTGATTCATTAGATTAATTTATTACAAATCCTGTAATTAATTAGATAACTCTTTTTTTTAATCGCCTGACAGCACTAATAATGATATCACATTAATCATACTTAACAACACAGATATAATAATAGCCTGCATAATCTGATGGTGCCCGCTTGAGCGCGGCAGGAGACCACTGTTCATCTTGTCCCCACTGCCCCAGACAGGGCTCAGTCTGGGACTGTGACAAAATATAATGGCATATTTTATGAACACAACCAAATTATAATTTCCACATCCTTAAGACATTATGTATTTATGAATTAAACCTGCATTATATTATATTTATCAAATTAATAGTGGACTTTTTATGCCTCATATGATTCTTTAGATTAAGCTTAATTCTTTTTTCCTTTTTTTGTTATGTTTACACAGCTGGATAATGTCTATAAAGCACAATATGGATCCAGTTTCAATCGAACTGTGGTGAAAGGTTTCAGGTATGGAATAATGTTCTTGATCATGTATTTAAAATATGAACTTGTAAAATTCAGATTTAAACAATATGTTGAAAAATGAAACATCAACAAACTGAATGCTGTTAAAATATTTCTATTACAGTGAAGGATCAGTTGTGGTCAATGTTGAGCTGATATTCAACGATGTGAGCACAATACCAAATAACAGTGCTGTGGCAGAAACTATGGTGCAGGCTGCTTCCAGTGGGAATTTCTCCCTCCCTGTGAACACATCTTCTATAGTTGTGACACGTAAGACAATTTATTTCATTCAGTACAGACAACCTCTGAATTGATAAGTAGTTGAATGAATGAATGAATGAAAACTTTATTAACAGATTGCAGAATGGGTACAGTACAGTACAGCTCAATACATACAATTGTTAAGGGGATGCAGACCAGAGAAAGACTTTCGTCTTGTTTACATCAGGGTCCCCCATTTTCAATTCATCGTAACATATATGACATACATGAATGAATGAATGAAAACTTTATTTAACAGATTGCAGAATGGGTACAATACAGTACGGCTCAATACATACAATTGTTAAGGGGATGCAGACCTGAGAAAGACGTTTGTCTTGTTTCCATCAGGGTCCCCCATTTTCAATTCATATAGACATATATGACATACATGACATACAGATAGTCAGTACTGCTACATCTATACATTTATGACATACCAGATTTGCAAATACAGTACTGTTTGTGATACAGAAGGAGTCAAGAAAAGGGAGTATATACATTTGACGTAGAAACTGTACATTGGAGGAGGTTGGGTGGGGGGGGTTGGGTACATTGGGATATTGACAACCATACTGGGTAATTTACATTGGAGGTGGTTGGGGGGGGGGCGGGGGGGGGGGGGGGGCGGGGGGCACACTGTATAAACAAGTAACACTGTACATTGAGGGGGGGGGGGGGAGGAGACACTGTACAAACAAACACAATTGTACATTGAACTATTGACAAAACCATACTAGGTAAATGACTGTACATTGGAGGGGGTTGGGTTAGGATATTTACAGGGGCCAGTGTTGAATTGCAGTCTCCCGTAGGTGTCCCTTGAGAGAGGTTTTGAAAGTGGGTAGTGATCCACATTCCTTTACAGCTTTGGGTAGGGCGTTCCACATTGATGTGGCATAATTGCGAAACGTGTTTAGTCCCTTATTTGAGCCGAATCTGGGTTTAACATGATTTGTGGAGCTCCCTCTGGTGTTGTGATCGTGGTATTCACTGACCTTTGGGAAGTATTTTGACATGTACATGGGTACCTTGGTCGTGTAGTGTATCTTGTAGACCAGGCCCATTGCAAGTTGTTGTACTCTGTCGTCTACTCTAAGCCATCCTAGGTTGTCGAAGTGGGCAGGGGTGAGGTGGGTTCTAGGAGTAAGGTCAAGCAGTAGTCTGACCAGTTTGTTTTGAGATGTTTGTAATTTTGTTTTTAGCGCCTTTGAGGTGCTTTGGTACCATGAGGTGCAAGCATAGTCGTAGTACCCCTGAATGAGTGCTCCTGCCAGAGTCTTCAGGGTGTTCTTGTTTACCAGAGAGGAGATCCGGTACAAGAATCGAGTTCGTTGGTTGACTTTTTTTATTACATTGGATTTAATTTAAGTTTAATGTGACATTTTGTTTTAAATAACTTGGAATGTTTAATTGTGAAAAAATCTGCTTACCCACAATACCAGGCACAACAACTTCTGCAGCCGCCACCACCACAAGTGCATTGACCTCAACAACAGCATACACCACAACACCCTCTGCAAGAATCACCACAAGTGCACTGACCACAACAGTGCCAGCCACAATGACCACTGCTGCCATGATCACAAGTACATCAACCACAACTACAAAAGAGCCAGCAACAACGACATCTCCAGGAATCACCACAAGTGCACTGATCATGACCACAACAGCGCCAGCTGCAACAATCACTGCTCCAACAACAAGTACATCAACAACCACAATGGCTCCAGCCAAAACAACATCTACAACCACAAGTTTACTGACTGCAAGCACACCAGCACTAGCCATACTCTCCACTGCAGCCACTACTACAAGTGCACCTACCATGACCACAACAATGCCTACCACAATAACCACTGCAGACAATACAACAAGTGCATTGACTACAACCACAGTGACATCATCCACAACAACTACTGCAATCACCACAACAAGTACAGTGACTGCAACCACAACAGTACCTACCACAACAACCACTGTATCCACTGCCACAATTCCACCACTAACAACCACTAAAGCCACAATAACTACAGGACTAACTACAGGAGCCACCTCCACAAGTGCACATATTTCAACAGTGCCAGTGGCAACATCCAATGCACCCACCAGCACAAGTGCATCCTCAACCACAATGGTTGCAGCCAAAACTGCTGCACCCACCACACCTTTACAGACTACAACCACACTGGCACCAACCACAACAAGCACTGTAGCCACTACTACAAGTTCACCTATCACAACCACAATGGCACCATCCACAACAACCACTGCAGACATTACTACAAGTGCATCGACTACAACCACAATAGCACCATCCACATCCACTGCAGCAACTACCACAACTGCACCTCCCACACCAGTGTCTACCACAACAACCACTGTAGCCACAACCACAAGTCAACCACCAACAACCACTAAAGCCACAATAACTACTGGAGCCACCTCCACAAGTGCACCAATTACAACAGTGCCACTGACAATATCCACTGCACCCACCAACAAAAATGCATCAACAACCACAGTGGTTTCAGCCAAAACCACTGCACCCACCACAAGTCCACAGACTACAATCACTCTGACACCAACCACAGCAAGCACTGTAGTCACTACTACAAGTGCACCTATCACAATGGCACCATCCACAACAACCACTGCAGACATTACTACAATCACATCGACTACAACCACAATAGCACCATCCACATCCACAGCAGCAACTACCACAACTGCACCTAACACACCAGTGTATACCACAACAACCACTGTAGCCACTACCACAAGTCAACCACCAACAACCACTAAAGCAACAATAATTACTAGAGCCACCTCCACAAGTGCACCAATTACAACAGTGCCACTGACAATATCCACTGCACCCACCAACAAAAATGCATCAACAACCACAGTGGTTTCAGGCAAAACCACTGCACCCACCACAAGTCCACAGACTACAATCACTCTGAGACCAACCACAGAAAGCACTGTAGTCACTACTACAAGTGCACCTATCACAACGGCACCATCCACAACAACCACTGCAGACATTACTACAATCGCATCGACTACAACCACAATAGCACCATCCACATCCACAGCAGCAACTACCACAACTGCACCTACCACACCAGTGTCTACCAAACAAACCACTGTAGCCACTACCACAATTCCACCACTAACAACCACTAAAGCCGCAATAACTACAGGAGCCACCTCCACAAGTGCACCTATTTCAACAGTGCCAGTGGCAACATCCAATGCACCCACCAGCACAAGTGCATCCTCAACCACAATGGCTGCAGCCAAAACTGCTGCACCCACCACACCTTTACAGACTACAACCACACTGGCACCAACCACAACAAGCACTGTAGCCACTACTACAAGTTCACCTATCACAACCACAATGGCACCATCCACAACAACCACTGCAGACATTACTACAAGCGCATCGACTACAACCACAATAGCACCATCCACATCCACTGCAGCAACTACGACAACTGCACCTACCACACCAGTGTCTACCACAACAAACACTGTAGCAACTACCACAATTCCACCACTAACAACCACTAAAGCCACAATAACTACAGGAGCCACCTCCACAAGTGCACATATTTCAACAGTGCCAGTGGCAACATCCAATGCACCCACCAGCACAAGTGCATCCTCAACCACAATGGTTGTAGCCAAAACTGCTGCACCCACCACACATTTACAGACTACAATCACCCGGACACCAGCCACAGCAAGCACTGTAGTCACTACTACAAGTGCACCTATCACAAGGGCACCATCCACAACAACCACTGCAGACATTACTACAATCGCATCGACTACAACCACAATAGCACCATCCACATCCACAGCAGCAACTACCACAACTGCACCTACAACACCAGTGTCTACCACAACAACCACTGTAGCCACTACCACAAGTCAACCACCAACAACCACTAAAGCCACAATAACTACTAGAGCCACCTCCACAAGTGCACCAATTACAACAGTGCCACTGACAATATCCACTGCACCCACCAACATAAATGCATCAACAACCACAGTGGTTTCAGCCAACACCACTGCACCCACCACAAGTTCACATCCTACAATCACAATGAAAACAACACCAGCCATAACTACAAGTGCACAAACTACGACAACAACGGAACCAGCCACGACATCTACTGCAGCCACAAGTACATCGACAACAACCTCAACAGCCACAACCCTTTCACTGGATACAACCACTGCAGCTACTACAAGTGCACCAATCACAAACATAACTGTACTATCCACATCTACTTCAGCCACTACTACAAGTGCAACAACCACACCGGTCACAGCCACAAGCACTTCTACACCTACCACCACAAGTCCATCAACCACAACCCTAATTGCAACAGCTACAACAACCACTGTATCCACCACCACAAGTGCTGCAATACTGACCACAACAGCACCACCCACAACAAGCACTGCAGCCACCACAAGTACACCAAATACATCCACAACAGCACCAGTTCCAACAACCACATTAGCCACCACCACAAATGCACCAACCACATCCACAACATCACCAGTTCCAACAACCACTTCAGCCATCACCACAAGTGCACCAACCACAACCATGACAGCACCAGCTACACCTTCCACTGTAGCCACCACCACAAGTGCAGCAACAACAATGACAACAGCAGTAACCACATCTACTTCACCAACCACCACAAATGCACCAATCACAACCACAATGCTGCCAGCAACAACAACTTTTGCAGCCACAACCACACATGCATCAACACAGACCACAACGGCACCAACTACAACAACCACTGTAGTTACAACCACTACAAAAACAACAGCAGCAGCTTCAACAATTGCTACAAGTGCACCAACCACAACTACCATGTCAGCATCCACAATATCTACTTCACCAACTACAGCTACCACAATAACAGATCCAACACAAACGTTCAAGTTGGAGTTCAAACTACAGCAGCAATTCAATGCAGACCTGGCGAATACATCCTCACCTGAGTTCATTGCATTAGCAAACAAAGTGGTTTCAGAGGTAAGTCCAAGCATACTTATGTCCAGTCTGTCCATAAAAGATCAAATAAATAATGACAAATAATTATTTTGTAAATCTTAGATATCTTACAATATTGGCCACAAACATCCCATATGCAGGGATTTTCAAACAAGATGTATCGCAACTAGGGGATTATCCCGGAGGGGGGGGGGGGGGGGGTATTCCCCCCATCCGTGAGCCATTTGAAAGCCATCTGCTGTAGGTTCCTGCAACTTAAAAACATTAAGTACAGCGTATAAGGTTGCACAATAGTTTAATGTTGAACACAAAAACACATGCATATGTGCACAGTTGCACACACACTCAAACACACACAGTGGAACAGGCTCAGAGCACCGTCAGAATTGTCTACATGAAATCAAACCAACCATGCTGATCTACCCTCACATCTTGTCACACCAACAATATGCAGTAGGGTTCAAATTAAATGAAATACAGCAGAAAATATATCAGTCAACAACAAACAATCCTATGACAACCATCAACATGAAAAGCAATGCAAAAGAGTGGAGAGACGAGTTGGATTAAGGTTTCTGACTTTGCTGTTCATTTTTATAATGTGGAAACCATGCGGATGTAACCTACAGCTTAGGCTCTGTGGAAATGTATCTTTAATCAATAATAGGGTGTGGTACGTGTTTCGGTTTTGGGGTCACAGAGTTTGGTTATAATTAACTTCACCTAGTGTCGTATAGTCCAACCTGAGATAGTTGGTACAGCCTGGCCCCATAGTGGATCAAGCATTATAAAATGGGTAGGTCTAATCAAGAAATCTGATTGGTTCATAGCCATGACATAATGAGCGTATATCCACAGCTATGATTCTAAGTCCTTTTCACAAGTCAGTATTACTCCGCATCTGAGGGAAAAAAACATTAGCCTTGTTAATGAGACGGTCTGGAGGAGGAGACGGTGGCTGATGCATGCTGATTGGGGAATCTCCCACATCACGGCATGCACATATGCCCATATGCCCATATATGGACCAAGAGACGTTCAAAATGTCTGTTACCGTCATCTGAATCAGACTAATAAAGCGATGGTTTTATCCAGATTATTTGCTTATTGCCACTTCCACTAAATGTATTAACCTCTTAACTGGCTTAACTCTAGCTACTAAATGGGGTGACTGATAAATTACAGATAAAGGAATATAGCAGGACGATCGGTTATGATAGTTAACCTCACGTTGAACATACGGTTATCTATATAACCATAGTTATGTGAGTAATAGCGACACTCTGCGCCTACTGGAATATATCCCTATATCAGTCTATATACTGAATAAATTCTCCACATGCACCTATACACACCCATTCGCCTGGCCACACCCCCATCCGCTCCTCTACATAAGCAGGGGTGTGGCCATACTAACAGCTCCTTCCCAAGTCTTTCACCACCAAGGCGAAGACCACGGGGTCCTCAGTGAGTCCGGCGCAGAGCGTCGCTATTACTCACATAACTATGGTTATATGGATAACCGTATGTTATGTTATCGTCATAGCTTCCGTTCTGCGCCTACTGGAATACAGGAGCTGAGGCACCCCACAACGATCAGAACCGGGGATGACCCGAGCCCCCGGACCCCCCTAGTGGAGGATGGGAGGGAATCGGATCCGACTGTGCGAAGAGGGTTTAGCAACTCAACGCACAGGGTGAGCAGGCCGTGGGACTTACCTTCCCACAGAAGAACCCACGACTACACAAACGCGCAACCCACATGCCACTAGGGAATGAACGGGAAGAAATAAAAAAAAACGTTACATCCCCTAATATCACGGGGTCAAGAGCAAAACCCAACCCCGTGGCAAGGCCGTAGCAGCGGAGCGCGAAGGAGGACCCAGCCCCAGGAAGGGACTGGACCCCCCGGAAAAGGGGGCCTGGTGAGGCCAACGACGCAGCAGCATTGAGACCCCACCAGGCGGTCACTAGTGACACCACCCCCCACATTGCCAGCATATTCGGACAGGGCCCATCCAAGAGCAGGCCCTTCCCCCCTACATCACGCTGCCCTGAAGCACTCAAGAGGCCACACCCACAGCGGGACCAGGCAGCGCACCGGGGAGACAACCCCCAAAAGAGGTCGATCCCTCAATCCAGGAAACAGGTCACTCGACCTGAGCCTGGAGCACTGCGGACTAGACAGGCGCCAAAGGGGTCTGCTGAAAACAGCACCCCGGCGGAAGGGGCGTACGGTATGCTGTGCACCATGTCGCAGCCTCCACAAAAAACCCCGACCCTCTAGAGGGGCCGAGGCAGAGAAGGCAGACACGATTGGCAGACGTCATGAAAGGTGCAGGGGCACACTCGCAGGCAGACGGGGCCAAGCCCGGCCTAACCCGAGAGTCGACTCCGCTACCAACACACCGGGAAACCAACCACCACCTTGGTTCTAACATGAGGCGGTTGTTCCTATAACCCCCCCAAGAAAAAAACTCCAAAACACAACTGCGGGTATACACTGGCTATACAGCAGTACAAGTGTTTCAGTTCTCAAGAAGAGGTTAACCCAGGCCAACAGGTAGACGAGAACGAGTCCGGACCTGGGCCCGACGGACCGGGACGTACACAGGGATGCCAGAGGGGTACAAGAACCACCTCGACAGCCCCCTCCCAGCCCCGCCAAGCAGGAGAAGAGAGGGGCGAAAAAAGAATGGAGAAGGACCAGAGTGACATAATCACGAACACCTCCATAACATCAAACCCTGCAACGCCCGGGCCGACCAGGCATTCTTCCCCCGAAAAAGTACAAGTCCCTCAGGGTACCAGAACAGCAGATCTGCGCCCCGGCGGACAACGGGTTAACTGACCTGTTCCGGCGCGACCAGAACCAGTCCCGTGTCCTAATCACGCCGCCATCCCCAGTCCCAGGATGGGGGTAGGTACACGTGTCGATCTAAAACATCACAGAGGGCGCCACCAAGCCGCGCCCGGTGGCCCACTTCAAAGGCGTGAGACCCCTCCGCCAATGCTTTGATCTATTCCGTTATCTCCCCCCAGAGACGAACGAGAATTCATCGAGACTAACCTAGTACACTGGCGCTCGGAAGAGACAAAACTCCATCCTAGTTGCCCCATAAAAACGCAGTTTCAATGATGAGCAACCAAGGCGCGCAAGCCCATGCGTGGTTCCACACAGAAGCACCCAGGGCCAGCACTATGTATACGTCGAGACCCAAAACATATCAATGGTAATTCTAACAAGAACCCAGATAACGTTCCCTCCAAGCCGCCTGGGAGAGCGGCAGGAAGCTGGCCAAGACACAGATATGGGTCCCATATGACGCGCCCGAGGGAAAACACCCCTGTCAACCCTGCCCTATAAAAGAGAGGAGTCAGGGAACCCCCAGAGAGAGACTTCCCACGTGAGTAATAATTGAAAAGATATATGCAACATTGAGCTGTAACAATTGGACTAAGACTCTCTGAGGAGGAGGCTCCGAAACCCCCTGAGGAGGAGACTCTGACCCAATATACACTACTAGTAGGGAGCAGAGCAGAAGAACAAATTGTCTCTACTGCATTGCATCACCTACCAAGCTCAAGACATATACAACAGAGCAGAACTTCTTTTTAAGTTCTCCTCATCTTGACAATAACAGAGGTCCACAACATGGAGCCTGAAAAGAACTCACGGAAGTCTCACAACCAATAGAAACGCGCCCAGTGACATACTCTATGGCGGAGGGAATTCCGTGACCCACCACCCAAATATGGCGTGGGACCAGGAAACTCCCTTCCCCCGCCCCCTCCCTACCCTGTGACACACTGACCCAGCAACGTGACAGGAAGCCCGAAGGACAGGAGGTCCAACCCCCTGACCAATCAGAAAAAGGGGAGGGAGGGTTTATCAGTTCACCCCCTCATGACCCCTCACCCCTGATACGATGTCAAAGCAGAGCCATGACACCAGTCATAGCGTGCTACATGAAGCGCATATATACCTGTCAATGTAACAGCTTCACATAGGCTCATGTGCGAACCTGCCACCTGAATTTTTACACCTTTTCCTAAAAGAAAAAAAACACAGACCAAGAGAGGGCCAAGGGCCCTGGTACAAGAGCTTACACATGTAACTTCTGTAGGCCAACACCTAACCCAGTTGTGGATCTTAACGACACACACAACCCTCCATCACAACAAAAAAGGGCGAAAGTACACTCTCACTACCGTAAGAGGAACGCCGTTTTTCATAACGAGAGAAGACACAAGTCCTCGATTAAGTACTGGTCACAGGCCTTGCTAAGTCCACATGACAGCGACCAAACAATTTTCAGAAAAAATTGCCCCTCTAAGCAAGAGCACAACCCCAGCAGAAGCTGAGGGGTTACACCGTATCCCCAAAAACATAGTGAAACAATATATTGTAAACAAAATCATGTTTGAGGGGAGGGGGGGGGGCCCAGGGGAAAACCGGGGAAACCCACCCCTCACCACCTTACCCCTGATACGACGCCAATGTGTAGAGTAATCACCTGTTTATTGTCATCACAAGCAGAGAGGGACTCATCCCTCGATCACATGCTACTATGCACAGCATTGTAGGGTAACTCAGCCAGTTGTGGGCTCAGCCACGTTGTCTAACGTTACATGAACACACACAACTTCTCATCATACAACAAAAACCCAGTTCTGTTTCTAGGTAGAGAGAAAAGCACAAGCTTTGGCCAGCGGTACCCAAGCTATACAAGCGACCAAGACAATTCACACATAGCACATGCCGTATCTCCAAATGTAGTGAAGCAACATACGTTTTGGAAAAACATCGTTATTAACAAAACATTCGGGAGGGGAAAGAAAGAAGAGCGGGGTAATGTCCAATGGACCCTTACCTGCACCAATGAACGCAGGATGAGAAGGCTGCAACAGGCTGGTCTCCACATTGACGAAAGGCCTCTCGCTGGCGGGGCAAAAGAAGCTATGGCCGGTGCGAGGCTCTGGCGAGACGCCCCCCCCCCCCCCCCCCCCCCCAGCAGCCGGTCATGGTGCAGGCCCGACTACATCTTCTGTCAAAGATGACGTCGTAGTCAGAGTGCTAGGGCCTGCTATTCTCACGGCTAATGTTCAACGGTTGTAGCACAAGCTAACAGCTAACTCTAGGCTAACTGATAGCATCAGGCTAATGTTCCCAGCCGAGCGAACGTACGGAGCTAACGTCGTAGCTAAACAGCTAACTGGCTAACAGGTAGCTCAACCCAGCTAGGAAGCAAGCTAAGCAGTTACCACTGAAACTGTACAACGTGAGAAAACAATATAGGCCAACACTTCAGACAGCCGCTGTCTGTCCCTCTCCTCATCCGAAGAGAGAAGATAAAAAGAAGGCAACACAGTCTTCAGAATGGTGTTTACCACAGCGGTGTCGGCAACAAGTTCCTTGCGGGCTGCAGCCGACTTGAGCATGGGGATATTCTCATAATGAAACACCAAGTTGACTAATATTATGAGAAGATGTAAGAAGGATCATTATAGTAGAATATTAGATAACAGCAAATATAATATTAAAGGTGTTTGGAAGATATTAAATGGTATTATCAGGAATGGATCAAGACAAATAAACTATCCTCAGTATTTTATGGAAAAGGATCAAACTATTAGCAATATGGATGATGTGGTTAACAACTTTAATACATTTTTTGTAAATATTGGACCAGAATTAGCGGGAAAAATCCCAGATCCAGTGACTCCTGAAGACATAAAAGACAATTACATTGAAAGAAATCCTAGTTCAATGTTTCTGGAAGCGGTAGATGAAAATGAAATTATAGAAACTACTAATAAATGTAAAAACAAGACATCTACAGACAGTAATGAAATAGATATGAAAATAGTAAAAAATGTCATTAGTGGGATTTCAAAACCACTCACGCACATCTGCAATTTATCATTCAAAACTGGTCGATTTCCGAATAAAATGAAAATAGCAAAAGTCATACCTCTGTTCAAGACTGGAGATAAACACCACTTCACAAATTATAGGCCTGTTTCTCTACTTCCTCAGTTTTCAAAAATATTAGAAAAACTCTTCAACAACAGATTAGATAAATTCATTGATAAACATAATTTACTCACCGATAGCCAGTATGGATTCAGAACACACCGGTCAACATCACTAGCGTTAATAGAACTCATTGAGAAAAAATCACAAATTCCATAGATCAAAAAAAACATGTAGCTGGAGTATTCATTGACCTAAAAAAAGCATTTGATACTATTAATCATGATATATTAATCAGGAAATTGGAGAGATATGGGATCAGGGGGGTAGTATTGGACTGGGTGAGAAGCTATCTAAATAAAAGACAACAATTTGTGACAATGAGAGATTATAAATCTGAATGTTTGGACATTGTTTGTGGTGTCCCCCAGGGGTCAGTGTTGGGTCCAAAACTGTTCATCTTGTACATTAACGAGATATGTAAAGTATCCAATATATTTAAATGTATTTTATTTGCGGATGACACTAATCTTTTTTTTTCTGGTGAGAATGTCCAGCAGCTTTTAGAGGTCATCACATCTGAAATGAAGAAATTGAAGGAATGGTTTGATAGAAACAAATTATCATTGAAGTTGAGCAAAACTAAAATTATGTTGTTTGGAAACTGTAGATTGGATACTCAGGTACAAGTTAAAATAAATGATGTGATTATTGAAAGAGTTTATGAAAATAAATTCCTAGGTGTAATAATAGACCATACAATCTGTTGGAAACCTCACATAAAACATGTCCAATCTAAACTCTCACGAAGCATTTCAGTCATGAGTAAAGTAAAGCACATCCTGGATAGAAAATCACTCTACATTCTCTACTGTTCACTCGTTTTACCATATTTAAATTACTGTGCTGAAGTCTGGGGAAACAATTATAAGTCTACACTACAACCACTTTTTATACTCCAAAAAAGGGCCATAAGGATAGTTCACATTGCAGGTTATCGTGATCACACTAACATATTGTTTCTAGAGTCAAAGACATTGAAGTTAAATGATCTTGTGGAATTTAAAACGGCACAATTATTGTATAAAGCAAAAAGTCATGCACTTCCAAGAAACATTCAAGAATTGTTCTTTGATAGGGAGGGGGGTTATAATCTGAGGGGAGAACACAATTTAAAGGTGCTAAACGTACGCACTACCATGAGAAAAAACTGCATCTCAATATGTGGAGTGAAACTGTGGAACAGTCTAAATGTGGTGCTAAAGCAATGTCCAAACATGAGACAATTCAAACTGATGTATAAGGAAATTATGTTCACAAGGTACAGGGATGAGGAAGGGACTTGATATTCACGGGTGTTTACATTTTTATTTTGTTTTCTATTTTATTTTATTTTATACATATATAGTTTTTGTTTTTTGTTTTGCATATATATATTTTTTTTTTTCTTTTCTTTTTTATGTTTAAAATAGTACACTCATTTGAGTAGTGGAAAAGGGGTAGGATTAAATAAGTGTATACTTCTTCCTACTCCTTTTCGAACATGCAGATTGAGTTGTTTTTCTTTTTTTTGTTATTGTTTGTTGTATTCATTGCATGTTCGAAATCAAAGCTCACCTCCCTCGCGCCGGGTGATTTTCATCTTGAAAAGCGGGGCCCACGCGGTGACAGAGGGGATCCGTTTGTCCAGAGACCCGGGGAATTGAACCGCAGATTCGGAGCACGGTCCCAGTAAACAAAGCTCTCGATTAGAAGCTCATGTTAACGTGGGCATCAAATCAGAACCCTCTCCACGCTGCTAGAGCAGCGAAAAAAGAATACCAGCCTGGGGCAGGATCTTCGTAAAATGTGTAGTTGTTCCCCCCACAACCAACACACCTGGCACCGGCGCTGCAAACACATCACCCGCCCCAGAGAGGCCGTCAGCCCCCACACAGCCGACCGCCTCCCAAGCAAAGTCCAACTGCAGAGCAGGAGGCAATGCCGGCGGAGATTTGCTCAGCGACGCAAGCCCCTACTACGTAGCTCCAATGGAGGTCAGAATGATCATCATCTTCTAGACACTCCGGTGGCGAAGACATTATCGCTGTATTTCCTCGAAAAATAGTGAGAGAGAAAACAAAGATATAATGTAAACGCAGTTCCTTCTCTTCAACGTAACTCCTTTCCTTTTTTTTTTTTTTTTTTTTAATCTTTTTCCCCCTCCTTTTTCTTCCGATTTTCTCCCATCCCAATGTTAGTCGTTATGCCAATTCCCAATCCCCTTCCTGGTCGCTGCGCACTTACCCCCCACAGTCGGTCTGGGAGAGTGGAGGCTATCACGTGCTTCCTCCGACACACGTCCAGCCAATCAACCGCTTCTTTTCACCTGGCAGCGCGGACTCTCACTGAGAGGGTGTAACGTGTGGAAGGATCACACTACCCCCCTTAGATCCTATCCGCGCTGAGCAGGCGCCCCGACCGAACTGTAGGAGTCGCTGTTTACAACGACCCGGACCCACCCCTCCAGCTTTCCCACCCTCTAATACAGCCAATTGTATTAGTGTGAACGGCCAGCCAAGCTGGTGACAACGCCGGAGCTGTGAGCTGGATTCGAACAGGCAAATCCAGCATCCCCGGTGTTGGTGACGAACGCAATCTCCGCTACGCCACCTGACCGCCTAACGTAACTCCTTTCCAACTATTTTACACTAAACTCAAGTGGTGTATACAGACACTCGCCGTGGTGAAAATAAGGAAGGAGCTGTTAGTATGGCCACACCCCTGCTTATGTAGAGGAGCGGATGGGGGTGTGGCCAGGCGAATGGGTGTGTATAGGTGCATGTGGAGAATTTATTCAGTATATAGACTGATATAGGGATATATTCCAGTAGGTGCAGAGCGGAAGCTATGACGATAACATAACAGGGATTCCCAGTTAAACTGGGCAAGCGTCAACCCCAATCCTGTTGCAGCCACTCAATCTCCGAAAGCGTTGGAGCAAATGTCCAAACAGGTGTTATTTGGATGAACTGACTACATATTTGGAATCTAAATGGGTACATTCTTGCCTGAAAAAAATATTAAAACTGTATAATAATAGTCATAGGTCATACCTTAAAACAGCGTTCAGCCTTGGTAAATATTGAAGAAGAAAAAAGCCAGCTAGTTGTTAAGTGTGTATGATAGCAACCACCTTGCAGTGCAGGCAGCCAGGAAGGCCTATTTTATTTTGAACGTTATTATTTACTCATAAAAATGTACTAATAAAAACATAAACATTTAAATTGAAGTATGTCTTACTTTCATATTGCCATAGCCTACTTAGCAATTTCCCACTTCAGGCCATGATATATGATATATATTACCTGAATATCACGTTGGGCCGAACTACACCCCTTAGCTGTGATATAATAACCATATACCATGGCCTGTCTCGAGCTAACATGTAACAGTGAACATACACAATGCTTTTGGACCTGTCTGCTCTGGTATCTAGAGGCTTGAAAGCTAAATGTAAAAAGCAGCAGGGATAAGTAGTTGAGGTTGTCCCATTTCTGTCTGCCTAGCTCCGGTGATTGGCACATCAGGATACTAATGATACACTCCGGTACACGAGGAGGCAGCCTGTCGCATCTTTTCACCGCAACAGCTCGAACTCTCAGTGGCGAGGAGTAACGCGTGGGAGGCTCACGCTGCCCCCGCTACTTCCTGTTTCCGCAGCACCGGCGTCACCCAACCGACCTGTAGGAGTCGCTGTACACAACGTCCAATCCCCACCCACCGGCTCTCCCACCCTCTAACACTTGCCAATTCTGTTAGTATGAACGACCGGCCAAGCCGGTGGCAACGCAGAGAGCTGGGCTCGAACCCAGCGTCTCCTGCGTTAGTGGCGAGCGCCTTGCCCACTGCGCCACTCGGCCGCCCCCACGGCTGCTATTTTTATCTGTCACGTACTGTATATGTAGATCGACCTATGCTCTCTGACCCTTCACCTTCTGACCAGTAGACGTTCATTTTGATAATTTACTACCATCTTGTAACGATAAATGCACATTGCACTAGGACCTGAATAATTCAACAAAACTACACATATTCGTCATGTGAATCCACATACTGAACCATGACATCCATACCGTTAAGTCATGGGACAAATACACTTCTGGGGGGAAAAGGCTTTAAAATCAGCTTTAAAATAAAAAATTGCTGATAATAATTTTTACCAAAAATAATAATAAAAAGATAATCTTTTAAAGTTCCTGTATGATGTTTCTGAATGCATTGCCCCAATTGTTTTATTTTATTTCCCCAGCTGGATAACGTCTATAAAGAAGAATATGGATCCAGTTTCATTAAAACTGTGGTGAAAGGCTTCAGGTATGCTGAATGATTTTGATATTGTCAAAAAATCAAATGTATTCAAAATGTAGGCTCGGCAAACCCATGTGTAGTCTGGGATGCATTTACATGTACTTTAAGAGGAGCCTGTATCCAATTCACTTATAGACAGAATAAACAGCAAACAAAAACGTGAAGCATGAGATTGCATGTTTGACTAGACACATATTTTAAAGAATTGTGCATTGCACAAGTTCATTATGTAAAATAATTTTTTGACTAGACTGTGGACACATTTTAATTTCTACCATATAACATGTCATGTCAACATGTCAAACATCTAAATTATATAGACAGAATTAGAGGTGATCCTCTAAAATATAATCTATAATATAAACTCAAAAGCATACTTTTTCTCACTTTGGATTTCAGGCTGTGTTGGCCTGGCTCCGCCCATAAGCACTTTGAGTGACAGTCACCCACACAGTCTGCGACTGGCAGACAGAGAGAGATATAGAGAGACTGAGGGGGATACTAATTAATTTCGCTGCGGGGGGCATAATCCCACGGGACAATGCATTGGTAACTTGTTTCAAATTACAATATATACCTCTGTGATTATTATTGTACAGATCGGAATACGGGCGTGCGCGTGGGAGCATGCACAAAGATATTAGAGTGATATGCTGCTCCCGAGTCCGACTGCCTGCGAGAGAGAGAGAGAGAGAGAGATAGAGAGAGAGATAGATATAGAGAGAGAGAGAGAGAGAGAGAGAGAGAGAGAGAGAGAGAGAGAGAGAGAGAGAGAGAGAGAGAGAGAGAGAGAGAGAGAGAGAGAGAGAGAGGCACGGAGCAATGTGTAAACAAATGCTGTGTGTGTGAGATAAGACAGGTCCCCTTCTCTCTCTCTCCCTCGCTCGCTCTGCCTCTCCCGTTTGAGGAAGTGTTGGGTTTCACTCACGCTACAACCATAGAGCCAATCAGATCATAATCAGCTCCACCAGCGCAGAGTTATGTCACCTTGCGAGTCAAATCAGAATGACCTAATTAAATGGAGGAGGAAATTGTCTCAACTGAATGAGAGCAATCCGCCAATATGGTATTTAGAGACACAGACCCATTGATACTCCTATTACTATAAAACAATGCTAGACACTGAAAAAAGCCATGTATAATGCATGTCCCCTATTTCTCCTAATGAAACATTTAACATCCTCAGTTGAATACATTTTGTTTTTCTAACAGTCAAGGTTCAGTTGTGGTAGATGCTGAGCTGATATTCAAGGATGTTAGCTCAGCACCAAATTACACTGCTGTGGCAGAGACTATGGTGGAGGCTGCTTCCAGCTCTAATTTCTCCCTCAATGTGAACACATCTTCTATAGCTGTGACAGGTAAGACAATTTTTTATTTATAATTTTTTATTAATGTGACATTTTGTTTTAAATAACTTGGAATGTTTAATTGTGAAAAACCACAATACCAGGCACAACAACTTCTGCAAATGTTTCATCGGCATACACAGACCTCTGATTTGATAAACAATTATACTTGACATTATATCATATACATTATACAATTAGGAATTTGCCAATGTGACAAATTATGTTTAGTAGTGACTAGGGATGTTCGATATTGGCATTTTTTTACCGATATACCGATATTGTCCAACTCTTAATTTCCGATAAAGGATATCAACCGATACCAATATATGCAGGGTCCCCCCCCCCCCCCCCCCCCCCACCCCCCAAAAACGGAATAATTTCATGTAATTAACATTACATATCTCTTGTTGTGGAATTAACACATTATGCATACTTTTGACAATAAATAAAATAAGAATTCGTTCTTACTTGCTTGCCTGGGTAAATATAGGTTAAATAAATGTAAAACAAAAAATAATAAATACATAATTTTTCGATATTACATTTGAATGCCAATTAAATGATAATATCGGACATCCCTAGTAGTGACGAATACATTCTCAACCCAAGCTCCAGTCACAGTTGCTATAGCAGTCAACACAACTTCACCACCAGCCAATGCAACTTCACCCCCACCAGGTAATGCAACTTCATCTGCCATAGCAAATAAGGTAGGACTGACCCGAATACATCAAAGTCTCATAACTTCAATTGCTGCTGTGGCATTAGGGTTGGGTACAGAGCTCTGTACTTTTAAGGGTACCGACCGAATTACGTCGGTACTACCAAGTACTGATTCACGCTCAGGCACGTGCACACATAGAGGCCAAGGGGTGCTTGAGCACCTGCCTTTTTGAGCCTCATCAAAAAAGTGCCATAAAAAAAAAATAATAATAATAATTAAATTTTTTATTTTTATTTTAATTTTTTACCGTTACGCATATAGACTTCCCTTCCAACTGAAAAATGTCAGGATAGAATCAAAATATTAGGTAAAGAGAGAGAGATGCCCCATATTCCATTGCAGTTTGCACGGCCTCCTCAGCATGCCTCTCCGCGGACCTATATATTTTATGCATAGCGTGGGTGGTGATGATGATGATGATAGAAAACCGCTGTGGCGCATACAGTTGAATGCTGGTATTACACTCATTGAGGGACACAAAGAAGTCAAGTCCGATGGGATTTGGGAATCTCAAATACAAATCGGGATTGGAATATAAAATGCATTTATATTAAACAATACAGAATATACAGCAGTTCTTGGTCTGTAGGGTAAGCACTTATTCCCTCCCCCCTGAACATTTATGGAGATGTATGGGCCTTTTAAGTCAGTGAAAAAAGTGTCTTTCAAGGATAAGTGAGCTCCTGCACTGATTATTATAGTTCAATATTCAATATTTGATCACCAAAACCCCCCAAAAAACATAAAAAGGGGGCCCCCCGCCCGAAAAGGGCCCTTAAAAATCGCGCTTTGCGCGCTACGCGCGCTCGGTTAATATATACACACAAGTGTAGTGCCCTTTTCAGCCTTTGAGCACATGCCCCTCTAAAGTCCTGTGCACGTCCCTGTTCACGCTAGATCAATCTGTGCCACATTTCGGTACCTAAGACCCGACCAGTTCGAAAATGATCCGAACTCCAATGACACAGACCAGCACGGACCTTCAATGAGGTTGCAAATAAATAAATAATATATTGCAAATTACTTTGGCTATGCAATCGTCAAAAATGTTGCTGAGTCATCCCTGAAATAATAAAAAAAAAACTAGCCCCATTTTTGTCCGATGCTTATCATTCTGCGCCATCGCTTAATGCGCCAGAGGGCAGTATTATGCCATCGCTTTAATCAATGGGGGGACTGCAAGATTTGCGAGTGCTTAAAATATATCTTATATTATAGGTATGGGCAGAGGTGCAGTGCTCATGCCACGCGGTACCACGCCGTTCCAGCACTTTTCTGAGCAGAAGCACGTGAATGAAGAATAATTGCCAACTTATACTGGAGGCAGAAGGCTAATGTTAGAATAGGAAAGGAGAAATCAAGAGACTTCCCGGTGGAGAAGGGTGTAAGACAAGGATGCATCTTGTCCCCTGTACTCTTTAATATGTACAGTGAATCACTGATGAAAAAAGGTCTGAGAGGAGGGAAAGGAGTAAAACTTGGCGAAGAGAACATCACCAATATAAGATACGCGGATGACACTGCTATAGTCTGTAACTGTCAAGAAGATCTACAGGACATGATGAATAAGCTGAATGTCGAATGCAAAAACTATGGAATGTCGCTAAACACAAAGAAAACTAAATTAATGATCATTGAAAAAACACCAGGAACTGTTTGTAAAATACAGGTGGATGGAGAAAAACTTGAACAAATGAAGGAGTACATGTACCTTGGAAGCTGGATCAGTGAAGGTGGAAGAGCTAACATGGACATTAAGAGAAGAACCGGAATTGCAAAGGGTGCATTCTGGAACCATAAAGAATTATTGAGAAGAAACATAAGTTGGAAAACGAAGACCAGGATTTTGGAAACGTATGTTATGTCAGTCTTTTCATACGGAGCAGAAGCATGGACGCTGAATGAAGAGGCAAAGAGGACGATACTCTTTTGAAATGTGGACGCTGAGGAAGATGCTGAAGATAACACACACACACACACACACACACACACACACACACATGCATGATCGTTATGAAAGAAACATCGGATTAAGCCAAGATTGGTAACATAGAGTCCTTACCTCATATCTGATGTACTGCAAAAAGAATAATCCAATTCCTGATCGCCATTCCAAATATTAATCGCGTTTATTGATCCAACGTTTCTCCACCAAAACGCATAATCCACGCTGCTCCCAGTCTCCCCAGTCCATGTGTTATAACAATACTGCATGCCCGAGAAGGAAAACCTGGACCGGACTTCTTAGATCAGCGTACAGCCCAAGGGGGAGGGATTCCAATGATGTGAAATACCGGCTGGAAGGCGTTAGGCAGCGGTATTGGCCTTTTGCGACCTCAGACCCATTGATAACATCAGGCTGGATGGATGAAAAATGTATGGATATAGCGAATAAAAGAAATAGTGATTAAACCCGACTTTTCTCGTGATTGGTGCTCAAGCGATGGCGAGTTAACCCGACTTTTCTCGTGAATGGCGCCCAATGAGTTAAGTGGCTGCTAACGCTAACTAAGCTAAGCTAACCCTGGAAACGCTCACATTCCCACGACATCAGTTTCAGTTATGCGTTCCAATAGTGAGTAAAGGGGGTTGAGCCCCTCCCTCCCTCTCTCTCTCTCTCTCTCTCTCTCTCTCGCTCTCGCTCTCGCTCTCGCTCTCGCTCTCTCTCTCTCTATCTCTCTCTCTCTCTCTCTCTAGTAGCCAAACGTTACACTATAAAGACAAACTAGATAGTTGATGATAATATAATCATTATATAATAAAATATAATCAAGTCTCACGCAACTCCCTCTACATACTCTGGCAATACCTGGCCAGGGAACTCCTGGGTCCTAGTGTCCCCCAGGTTACATGTATATGGCATGTCAAAAGAGACTCTTTGGTTTTTGCTTTGTTTGTGTTAATAAAATTGCATTTATCTATAGTCCTAATTCTGTCACTGTTTGATGTCACAAAGAAGGGTGGATCCGAAGCTGTCTACAACATTTGTAACAGGTGATAAAAAAGTCAACAAATAATTAACAAACTATTAGACATTTGTTAATGATGAATAGTCTTCACTTTAGATTAGGGCATGCAATAGCATCTGTAAATGATTTATAGATATAGATAATTTGTTAAACATGAAAAGACAAGTCTGGTAATTGCTTTGTGTCTGTATTCATAAAGCCAGATCGTTCATAACAGGTGAGTAAAAAGTCCACAAATAATAAACAAACTGTATTAGACATTTGTTAATGATGAATAGTCTTCACTTTAGATTAGGGCATTATAATTATTATATTTACCTTATAAATAAAACAATAGCCTATTGTGTCTCTACAGGTACTACTAACGCACCCACAGCTACTCCAACTACTGCACCTAATGTTACAGCTCCTCCAACCGCTACTTCACCACCAATTAATGCAACTTCACCACCAGTCAACACAACATCACCACCAGTCAACACAACATCACCACCAGTCATCACAACATCACCACCAATTAATGCAACATCACCGGCAGTGAACACAACTTCATCTGTCAAAACAACATCACAACCTGTCAACACAACATCACCACCAGTCAACACAACTTCACCACCTGTCAACGCAACTTCATCACCAGTCAACACAACATCACCACCAGTCAACACAACATCACCACCAATTAATGCAACATCACCGGCAGTGAACACAACTTCATCTGTCAAAACAACATCACCACCAGTCAACACAACATCACCACCAGTCAACACAACTTCACCACCTGTCAACATAACTTCAACACCTGTTAACACAACATCACCACCAGTCAACACAACTGTAGCCCCTACAACACCACCAGAAGTGACCCAAGCCCCAACTACAGAAGCAGCATTGACCTCTCCTGAGCTTTCATTAGTCTTCAGTCTTAACCAAACGTTCCAAACTGCACTCACCAATAGCAGCTCAGCTGAGTTCCAGGCATTAGCAAACCAAGTGACTTCCCAGGTAACAACCAATATAATTTTAGTACATTTTACCATAATCGTTTTCACCGTTTCTGTAAATGTTGTATTACTTTAGTGTTTGTTATACCTAATAACCTGGATATTTTTTGCAGCTTGATCAGGTGTATCTAAATCAATATGGATCCAGCTTCACTCAAACCATTGTCAACAGCTTCAGGTCAGTACAATAACTGTATATTTGGAGGATACCAAAACAAGGTATACAAATGAAAGCAATTGTGAACTTTCAAAGGAATGAGAAAATCATTCCTGTCATGTTTGATATTTTCAGTCAAGGATCTGTTGTGGTGGATTCTACGCTGGTATTCAACAACATAAGCTCAGTTCCTACATTCAGTGATGCAGCCCAAACACTGCAAACTGCCACCAACTCAAACTCTTCTGGTCTTACTCTTTCTATCAATCCATCCTCTATTGTGGTCACAAGTAAGGAAATGTTCTAAATCGACTCCAAATGCCTATCATATAGTAAATATATTGATTTTAATTGCTACCATACAAATATGTATTTATCGCATGTAAACAATAGCCAATGTGTCTCTACAGGTACTACTAAAGCATCCACAGCTACTCCAACTACTGCACCTAATGTTACAGCTGCTCCAACCGCTGCTCCCACTTCTCCTCCAACCGCCGCTCCAACCGCTGTTCCAACCGTGGCTCCAACCGCTGCTCCAACCGCTGCTCCCACTGCAGCAACAACCACTGCATCAACAAATCCTCCTTCTTCCAGTGAAGGCAGTCTGGGTCTTCAGTTTAGTCTCAACCAAGTATTCAGTTCAGATCTCTCCAACCAGTCCTCAACAGCATTTAAGACATTGGCTAACACAGTGGTCTCTGAGGTAAGATTCCTGTAACTGTACTGTATCTACAATTACAGTAAAGTAGTGTCCTAAAAGCAAAAGGTTGTTTTAACTAAACAATTATCTTGCTTAGTATTTTTAATAGACTATACCATGCACCCCTGTAGCAATGGTCCTCATTCTCGAACGGACACGTGAAAGTTACCAAGGTATCTCGGTACAAACGTATTCTGCATTCTCGAACGGCTTCTTAATGTAAATTCGTTGTAGGATTTACGAACTCAAAAAGGGAGTCGTAAGTCGGACAGACCGGTGTGTGCCCGTGTTTTTAACAGCTTTCTTTGGGAGAAATCCTTGGGGATTGTGTCACTTCAATTCTACAGACATCCACATAATTAAATAATTATAATGATAATAAATATGACAATTCCGTTTTACATAGTCATGACTCAACGAACCATGTCAGAAAATAAATAAATAAGAACTGAACCAAATCGCATTCTCTTGTTCTCTATGATATTATTTATTGTTGGTTTTATTTATTTATTACATTGCTTGCGCACATCTAAGAGCCAGTGGAGAAGCGGCTTAATGATGATGCATAAAGCAGATGCACTCAGCGCACACACACACATACTGTATACACGTGCGTAATGAATCATTACAGTAGGCTTATATTATTCTAATGACTTGGTGTATTAGGAAATCCATATATGGATATGCGCTGCCCTATATTTTTTGGACATGGTACGTCGAGTCATGACTATAAATGTTAAACGTAATTGATACAAATATTATTATGGTTATAATTATTTAATTCCGAGGATGTCTTCAGAATTGCAGCGACCACAATCACCATGATTTATCCGAAATTAAGCCTTTAAACCAGTTTAATCACCTCTGCATTGTATGTTACTGTTGCACTTTACTGTTACTTATTTTAGTTGTATTGTACTTGTGCTGTATGATGACAATACATTTGAATTTAATCTAAATTCTAAATCTAAATGGCCCCTATCCAAGCTCCGGGAGGGTCATCAAAGAGAAGTCGCCTATTCTCAGTCCTTGCCCCACAATGGTGGAATGAACTACCCACCCCAGTTAGGACAGCTGAAACCCGTCCAATATTTTGCCGTCGACTAAAGACGCACTTCTTCAACAATTATCTAAAAAAAAAATATATATATATATATATATCTAACCCTAACTAACCTTACTGTCATGCACTAATAAACTAACCTACACTGTAGCACGCAACACCTTGATAAACATTGTTACTCAGCTGATAGAGTTGTACCCTTCCTAATGACTTGTCATACAGAACTTGTAAGTCGCTTTGGATAAAAGCGTCAGCTAAATTACTAAATGTAAATGTAAATGACCGTTTCACGCGTTCAGGAATCCGGTGGACTTTTTTTTAATTTGTTAGTACCAACTTTTTATGTTGTTTATACCATTATCACCATTATCAAGTCAACCGTTATTATATTATTTTTTTATTCAAATGGTTATTCATGCTAGCGTCATTACAGGTGTTGTTGTATCAATGTACCATGCACCAGGGCCCCTGTAGGCAGCGTGGATAATAATTTTTTTTTAAAAATTATATATTTTTTTATTTCTAGAGTTATTCATGGTAACATTATGTGTGCTCTTGTTGTTATCTAACATTTGTGAATTATAAAACTGTCATTCACTTGTAAATATGTAATCTTTTATATGGCTAGATATTCAACATACTGGCAAATTATTTAGCTCATCAAGGACAAAATTGCAATGAGTCTAAACTTGACACTGCTGTTTAATACTGTACGTCTTCATATTTCTTAGACAATATATATATTACAGTATGATATGAGATACAGTGATGATCTCTTCTTGATCTATTCAAATGCAGGCAACGAAGCTTGTAAAAGCACAATGCTTTTCTGCTCTCTATTCACTTTATTTAACCTTTATTTAACCAAGTCTCATTGAGATTAATGCTACATTCAGACTGCAGGCAAAAGTCAAATTGATCTGATGTTTTGCTCATGAGACTCAGATCAGTTTTTTCTTTCTCTCATAATGGTGTGAACAGCACAAATCACATGGAATCTGATATTTTAAATTTCGTATGTGGTCCTAAATCAGATACAGGTCTGATTTTTTGCAAAGGTCTGGCGGGAGTCACTAGGTGAATACAAACATGGAAATGACATGCTGCGATGGAGGTGGTCAGTTGAGGGACAGTGAGGTGTGTTAGTTTGACCTCATAAGTATTTGGGCTTGACACTTCTGTACAAGCAAAACCTGAGAGGTCCTATCGTAACCGGTCTGTGTGATATCTTTGTTATTGTTCTTCTGCACATGCGGGTCAGTTCTGATATAGGCCACATTCAAACATAATAATAATAATAATAATAATAATAATAATAATAATAATAATAATAATAATAATAATAATAATAATAATAATAATAATAATAATAATAATAATAATAATAATAATAATAATAATAATAATAATAATAATAATAATAATAATAATAATAATAATAATAATAATAATAATAATAATAATAATAATAATAATAATAATAATAATAATAATAATAATAATAATAATAATAATAATAATAATAATAATAATAATAATAATAATAATAATAATAATAATAATAATAATAATAATAATAATAATAATAATAATAATAATAATAATAATAATAATAATAATAATAATAATAATAATAATAATAATGAACAACTTTAGCTTTTACTTGAGTACTATCAATCTATTTGATGAAGATCCGCTGACATTTAGACTTTTCTTCAAACAATGTATGATGATGGTCATGTGCACTTGGGATGGAGAAATAGAACAACTTAAACCTTAATCACATTTCTTAATGTCCTACAAATGCTATTGATCATTGCAAATGATTACTCTATTGTGTTTCAGATCAACAAGGTTTATCAAAACTCCATTGGATCAACTTTCCTTCGCTCCCGTGTCAATGGATTCACGTAAGCTTGGATTTACATTACTGGACGGTCTTAGCTACATGACTATGGCTGTCAAGTACCACGTCTGAGTACTGTTTTCTCTCTCTCCCATTATAGGAATGGTTCAGTGGTTACTAATATGACCCTTGTGTTCCAAAACGAGTCCTCAGTCCCTAGCCCAAGTAGGGCAGTGTCAATTCTGACGAAAGCACTCAACGACAGTTCTACCTCCCTGAACATCCAACCAGGCAGCATCAGTGCGCGTAAGTTCTTTATTTAGAATTTGTGAAATGTTGTATCACAGTGTCACATTATCATATTAAATCGTTTTTATTTATTAAGCACTACTTCATTGCTCATTAGATGTAACAGTTGGCATGTTACCAATAGCAAGAGTTGCAGAAATACTATGTTCTAAAGGATTAGCAGTCCCACCATTTAGATGATATTTAGCATTCAGTTCTGTGAATGTCTGGTGGGTCAGGGCAACAGCACTATGCACATGTGTAGATGAGGTGAGGCGGACCTTTAAAAAAGTGAATATCAGGAAGGCAGCAGGTCCGGACGGCATCCCCGGCCGCGTCCTAAAAGTCTGTGCCGACCAACTGGCCCCAGTATTCACTGACATATTTAACCTGTCCTTAGAACAGGCTGTCATCCCCACCTGCCTGAAGAAGTCCACTATTATCCCTGTACCCAAAAAATCCAAGCCTGCTTGCCTCAACGACTACCGCCCTGTAGCTCTCACCTCCATAGCCATGAAGTGCTTTGAGAAGCTAGTAAAGGGCTACATCTGCTCCTCCCTCCCCATCAACATGGACCCCCTGCAATTTGCATACCGCCCCAACAGGTCCACGGAGGACGCCATATCCCATGTGCTGCACACAGCAGCATCACACCTGGACAAGAGGCAGGGGAACTATGTGAGAATGCTATTCATCGACTACAGCTCGGCATTCAATACCATAGTCCCCTCCATACTCATAGCCAAGCTCAGGGACCTGGGCTTGGGCTATGACCTCTGCCAGTGGGTCTTGGACTTCCTGACTGGCAGACCCCAGGTGGTGAGAGCAGGCAACTGCACCTCCTCATCCATCACCCTCAACATAGGGGCCCCCCAGGGCTGTGTTCTGAGTCCCCTCCTCTACTCCCTGTACACACACGACTGTGTGGCTCAGCGGAGTAGCAATACAATCGTCAAATTTGCTGACGACACAGTGGTGGTGGGCCTGATCTCTGCCAACGACGAGAGGGCCTACCTGGAAGAGGTCAAGGTCCTGGCGGGATGGTGCCAGGAAAACAGCCTCTCCCTGAACGTCAGCAAAACAAAGGAGATGATTGTGGACTTCAGGAGGTCGGGGGTCAAGGACTACAGCCCCCTCAGCATCGACGGGGCACCGGTTGAGAGAGTCAACAGCTTCAAGTACCTCGGAGCCCACATATCCGAGGACTTGACATGGACCATACACATTAACAGTGTGGTGAAGAAGGCACGACAACGCCTCTACTTCCTCAGGCGCCTAAGGAAGTTCCAAGTCAGCCAGAAGATCCTTAAGAACTTCTACTCATGTACAATAGAGAGCATCTTGACCGGCAACATCACCTCCTGGTTTGGGAATAGCACTGCAAAAGACCAAAGCAGACTACAAAGAGTGACACGTTCAGCCGAACGCACAATTGGAGGGGGGCTCCCCACCCTCCAGAACATTTACTACAAGCGTTGCAAGGGGAAGGCTAAGAGAATTATTAAGGACTCGAGCCACCCGAACAACTGCCTCTTTGAACTGCTGCCGTCAGGCAAGCGATACAGGAGTCTCAAG
Source organism: Notolepis coatsorum (assembly GCF_963971535.1). NCBI lineage: Eukaryota > Metazoa > Chordata > Actinopteri > Aulopiformes > Paralepididae > Notolepis > Notolepis coatsorum. The sequence continues at coordinate 21,184,950 of NC_140171.1, forward strand.
GCGAGCACAGAAAGACTCAGAAGTAGCTTCTATCCCCAGGCCATCAGGCTGCTAAACGAACAATGAATGAACACTACACAACAACAACCACCAAACACACATAGCACACACATCCACACGCACACACTCACTTTAAACAAACACACTGTAGCACCCACTACACACACTTTATAGCACACGCCCACTTTAAACAAACACACTGTAGCACCCACTCCCCACACTTTATATTTATGGATGAAGGATTGCACTACAACTCGTACACCTTACTGTAAATTGTACCTAAAATTGTACCTCATCCCATTTCTGCTTTGCACTAGATAGTACTGTACATTAGTACACTGCATAGTATTGTGTATTGTATATTATATGGTAACTCAGAACATTGTACATATGTCTATACCGAACAACTGTGACCTCATTTTCTTCTTCTAAATTCATGCTATATTATGTTATTATGTTATTTGATACTATCTTGTCTAGCACAGTCTCTGGAGCGTAACAGTAAGAAGCATTTTGTATGAAAGTATTCTGTACTTCTGTATGACAACTATTAAAGAACTTGAAAGAACTTGAACTTGAACTTGAGATGATATATTTGAACCATGCAACTCTCCTTCTTAAACTAAATGACACTTGTTTTACATGATCCAGATTGTAGATAATAAAATGAAAATAGTTTAACTTTACTTTGCAAATCAAGTCCAAGCTTTATTTGCAAATTGACAATTGTGACAATAAATTATTTCCACCAGCGTCTGGTTGGCCATTCTGTCACTCAAAATTAAACTGCTTGCATCAAGGGTATGAACCTGCATTAATATCCATTCATATTTGTGGGGTATAATATATTCAGTATAATGCTGCTCAATCTGCAGTTTGTACTTCTGACATAGCCGGTGTGGACCTTGCTGTGGACATTTCAAAATGGATCAATTTGTTCTCACTTCCTACATTGCACATTGCATCATCTGGGGCACGGAAATCATGACATATATCTGTCTGTACATACCTGCACATAATAATTTTACATACAGTATCTGTAGATACTATATCTACATCTGTACATATCCCTTACCTACTGGACAGTATGACTACTACCATAATTTTGTCTTTATACCTGTACCTGTATCTATACTTATTAATATTACCTGTATACATCTGATTAGCATTACACCCAGTAGTACTAATTCATTTATTTTATACCCAGTTTAATCACCATATTACTATTGCACTTTACCGTTACGTTTGCACCCTGGTTGGATGCCAAACTTCTTTTCATTGTGCTGGATAATGACAATACATTTTAATCTAATCTAATCCAATCCAATCAAATATTTACAACTGTGCTGCACTTGCCACCAAATTACCAAATATATATGCTCAAGTGTGCCAGCACCTTGAACCCATGTCGTATCTTGGACCAGCTGTGCACACAGGGAGGGGTTCCTCCAAATGAAGGTGTGTCTCAAGATACTTGTATCAGCCTAATGTTGGCAGGTATTTTATTTAGAATACACTATTTCACAAGTATGAAGGTAAGTAGTGGGACATGATATTGGCGTGAAAGCGTTTTGATGAATGCAGTTAGTGTCCTTTTGCTAAAGCCTGTTTTTTTCTGATATTTCAGAGACAACAACATCAGGCACTCCTCCCAGACCCACAGTCTTCTCATTGACACTTTTGACACTCACGCTGCTTTTTGTCACACAGACACTGACTGGCTTATAAAGCCGGCACCACAGCTGACATTGGTCCTCATCTGCACCTCATCTTGCAGCACTTAACAGGCTACACTAATGAACTGAATATAGAGCAATGTATTTTACCATACGTTATATGATGATGATCATGTTGCTGTGTATGAACTGTGTAACATGGACACATTTAAACAAATATATTTTTAACAATGATGCGTGTATATCATTTCGATTTTAATTCATTGGAATTGTGCAGACATGAGTACAGTATGTTTTTCTTATCCACAAACCTAAACCGTAACCTTTAACATACGATGTGTGTGAAGATGGCATCCACCTGGCCCAGTGACTGCTTAAAGGTAGACACTGTAAGCAGCACTGGCTTCAAACAGCGACCTCTAGGCAAAAGAGCCCTGCTTGATATTGTACTTTGTTCAAATGTTTTGTTTGGTCTGATGTGTGGGTTGGAGTTGAGTGGGGGGAGGGGTCGCTACTGTTGGCCTCAGCCTCTACCGGGAGAGGTCTGGAGAAATACACAGTATAATAAGTTATTAAACTCCAACCCACACGTGAGACCAAGCAGGGCTCTTTTGCCTAGTGGTTGCCGTTTGATGACATCACAGATTCGACCTTTAATGAGTGCACTTGAAATGGACAGTATTTGAGGGCTTAATCCAAATGCCTCGTTAAAGGTAAGGAATATGAATGTGACCTCAAACTATTGCTCCCTCTCGTAGGATCTCCAGTTCTCATTGATTTTACATTCATTCATTACTTTACTTTTATTAGCAATTGTGTCAAGTGACTTCCTCAATAGAAACCATTGAAAATGTATTTTTCAGTATCAAGCCCAAAGTAAAATATTCACCTAGGGTTTTTCCTCTCTGAGCTAATGCTGACATTGTGATGCTTGCTCTACACAATTAATGCACATCTGCACAATGACATGCAGTTTCAGAGTGTTAGTGCATATTAGCATATTGTGTTAGATTATGTAAAACTGTATTGTGCTTCCAGTGTGTATGCCTTTACAAGACAGTTATGGCAGCATTATGTTACACTGTTAACAGCAAACAAACAAAACCACAGTTAGTATCTACCTAGCTAGCAGCCGCAAAACAGCATCCCAGTTTGATAGCTCATATCTTGCCGGCACATAATGTCATATATTTCTCTATGTACTTACAAGTTTGCTCATATTTGCTCAAACTAACAACACGCACTCACACACAAAGCACAACTACTTGAGTGCTTTGATATTTGATATAGTCTGGTAATAAACATGAAAAGGAAAATACACCCTAACGTGGAAGTAAACGTTTGTTCTACAGTTCAGGGGTGTCAAACTCGATTACCTAGGGGGCCAAAATGAAAAATACATATGATTTTGTGGGCTGGACACATAATATCCAAAAAGTTGCATTTACTTGAGTCACTAGCTTAATTGGTCATTTTGTTTATCTATTGAATTTGTGCATACCAGCTGAATATGTTGTTGTAAATGCACTTCTGTTCATTCGGCACCTCAAGGAGGCATCATTCATGGCTTATTATAGATGCATTTTTTACAGATTTAAATGACATATATTAGGATTAAATTAATTATTCACCCACGAGAGAAAGTAATTAGCACTTTTAGGCTAAACTAGTCTTGGAGTATTGGAGAATGAAGTAGAATACAAGCGCACACAAAACATGTCCCACCTCGCATGGGTTATGTCTGTTGCATTTATTTATTTTACATTTTATTTTGGATTTCATGGTGTTTTTTCTTTTTTATTTATTGTGATGTTTCTTCTCAACTTGTTTAAAGAAGACGTGACCGCCACATAGGGACATTAACGTGTGTTGACGGGCCTTACAAATACATTTGATTTAATTTGACTGGTCTAGTGCAAAACAATTATTTCCACAGATTATAGGCATGTGAAATGTGTGAATGCGCTTGATTTCTATGACAGCAGGCCTAGGATTGCGCCTAGGAGAGGCAGCGGGCCAACGTGAATTGATAAGTGAATTCAGTCTGCAGGCCAGATGAAAATACTATTTGGCCTTAAGAGTTTGACACATGTGTTCTACACTGAAGCTGGAACCCTGACGATTAGCTTAACATCAGCTTAACATTTAGTTGGGGGCCTTAGGGATATTTTCGTGCAAATTTGTGCAAAAGCACCAAATTTGGCCCAGATGTAGCCCAGAGTATGCTCAATTGATTCAGCCAGGGCGCCCGAGCCGGCAACCCCCAGGGCCACCCTGGTGGCCAAAACAATATGGCCGCTGTCCAAAAAAGGTCTTGGCTATACTGCCCTCTCAATGCTAACCGCAGTAACTTGAAAAAAGTAAAAATTTAGTTATGAGTGAAATTGACCTTGTCAATAAATGTTTTATCTTGTGACCAAGTTTCAGATGTTAATGTCGCTCAGTTTTGGAGATATGGGGTTTTAAAAACTGCAGTAACTACAAAATCACACTCAAAACCCAGGCAGACCGCAGTAACTTCCAAACAGTGAAAAATGGCTTTAAAGTGTTTTGACTTGCCATCCAAAATGTGTTATACTGTAGGTAAATAGATGATAGCAGATTTAACATGTATTAATGAAGTAATCTTTAGGCATAGAAAAATATGACATAATTATTTTAATTAACCCCAAAAAAGCAGATATTGCACTCTGCTGCACGATTTCCTTAAATAATTATACAGGTTTGATTGATTGATTGAAAAGTTTATTAACAGATTGCAGAATGGGTACAGTACAGTACAGCTCAATACATACAATTGTTAAGAGGATGCAGACCTGAGAAAGACTTTCATCTTGTTTCCATCAGGGTCCCCCATTTTCAATTCATCATATGACACACATGACATACAGATAGACAGTACTGCTACATATATACATTTATGACATACCAGATTTTCAAATACAGTACTGTTTGTGATACTAAAAAAATCCAGAAGAAGAGTACATACATTTGACATAGAAACTGTGCATTGGGGGAGGTTGGGTAGGTGGGGTGGGGCTGTACATTGGAGGTGGGGGGGGGGGGGGGGGGGGTTGGGTAGGGGGGGGGGACACTGTACATTGGAATACTGACATACATTTGACATGGAAACTGTACATTGGAGGAGGTTGGGTAGGTGGGGTGGGGTTGGGTGGGGCTGTACATTGGAATACTGACAAAGCCATGCTTGGTCTTTATTGTACAACTGGGTTAGGACATTTGTAGGGACCAGTTTTGAATTGCAGTCTCCCGTAGGTGTTCTTTGAGAGTGTTTTTGAAGGTGGGTAGTGATTTACTTTCCTTTACAGCTTTGGGTAGGGCGTTCCACATTGTTGTGGCATAATTGCAAAACGTGTTTAGTCCCTTGTTTGAGCCGAATCTGGGTTTTACATGATTTGTGGAGCTCCCTCTGGTGTTGTGATCGTGGTATTCACTGACCTTTGGGAAGTATTTTGACATGTACATGGGTACCTTGGTCGTGTAGTGTATCTTGTAGACCAGGCCCATTGCAAGTTGCTGTACTCTCTTGTCTACTCTAAGCCATCCTAGGTCGGCAAAGTGTGCAGGGGTGAGGTGGGTTCTAGGAGTCAGGTCAAGCAGTAGTCTGACTAGTTTGTTTTGAGATGTTTGTAATTTGGTTTTTAGTGCCTTTGAGGTGCTTTGGTACCATGAGGTGCAAGCATAGTCGTAGTACCCTTGAATGAGTGCTCCTGCCAGAGTCTTCAGGGTATTCTTGTTTACCAGGGAGGAGATCCGGTACAAGAATCGAGTTCGTTGATTGACTTTTTTTATTACATTGTATGCCATTTTGTCACAGGAAAGATTAGCCTCTAGGATGGAACCCAGGTAGGTAATTTCATCTTTCCTTGTGACAATATTGTCACCCACTGTAACTGAGAAGCCGTCTGTTTTGCTGAGTTTGTTATTTGAACCGAAGAGAATGGACTCTGTTTTGCCCATGTGTAATGATAGTTTGTTGTCGGCGAGCCATGTACAGGCAAAGTGCAGTAACTTCAAATACAATGTTGTTTTCCCTCCAGCTTTCATAACTTAACCTAGCCATTTTGAAAATGAAATTTAATACCTGAATATATTGGAATGATGATGATCCAAATAAAATGGCTAGGTGAAGTTATGAAAGCTGGAGGGAAAACAACATTGTATTTGAAGTTACTGCACTTTGCCTGTACATTACCTGTATAATTATTTAAGGAAATCGTGCAGCAGAGTGCAGTATCTGCTTTTTTGGGGTTAATTAAAATAACTACGTCATATTTTTGTATGCCTAAAGATTACTTCATTAATACATGTTAAATCTGGGTACTATCATCTATCTACCTATAACACATTTTGGATGGCAAGTCAAAAAACTTTAAAGCCATTTTTCTCAGTTTCACTGTTTGGAAGTTACTGCGGTCTGCCTTGACAGGGCAGTATATCTTTTGAACCAAATTAACTAGAAATACAAACTTGGTGTCTATTTTATGTATTATTAGAAACACATTGGAATGCTTATATTTACAATTGGGTGTGTCTGGACCCCTAATTTGCATATTTCCAAGATGGCAACTACCCGAAAGTGAGTTTTACCAGAACTTTTGTTTTTTCTGTCTATAAAAGTGAAATTCTATATAACATATAATTATATCAGAATCAGACACATTGATTGCAAGGCAATATTTATAATGTCAAATAAACCTAAACAACAATTGGTTGCCAGATGTAACAACAACAAAGGCGAAAACATGACAGAACAACAATAAATACCGCACAATACACAAACAATACAGAATCATACCCCACATTAGCCCAAAATGACAATCCACATACCACATCAAGGTGCTCAGTCTATAGATATACGTTTATGGGGATGGATGTGCTCAGTCCTTTTTATTTACCAGGGTGAGTGATTGTGGATAGAAGCTGTAGGTGACAATTTTTATATCATAATCACACAACCAGATTACTTATTGTCGTCTCACTGTAGTCTCGACCCTCATTGTTGGTACAGGCACCCTCACAGCCACATATTGAGGTGCAATGGACTCCAACTTTAAATCATTTGCAGCACCCCCCTATATGACTTTTTGCAGCCGCAGTGGAGGAGAATGGTGCAAGCTTTACTGGCATCTGCAAGGTTCCCAAGTCTTGGTCGTGGAGTCCTAGTACCAGCCCCATGTACTGAACTCTGGGATATTTAGCTGGACAGAGGTCGCCTGGTTCCAGTAAAAGGGCTATGCCAACTTCGTGAACCCTTGCGAATGAGTCAGCCACTTGTTTGATTGATTGATTGATTTGTATTGTGAAAAACAGCATCCAAGGGATAAAAACATGAGAAAGTGCAAGCACTTATTTCCATCATGGTCCCTGATTTTGGACATGGACAGACATCATAAAACATAGAGCATCATAATAAAACATACTAAAACAGAGCATCATAATAAAACAGAGCATCATAATAAAACATAGAGCATCATAATAAAACATAGAGCATCATAATAAAACATAGATCATCATAATAAAAATACAGAGCATCATAATAAAACATAATAGTTAGCAACCCCATACAAAAAACACTCCCTACCCTCTCCTTCCTATGGCTATTCTATACTTCACTGGCTAGCCATTTCTTTGTGGCACGTCTAAAACTTCCCCCCTCTTCGATGTTTTTCAGGGCCACTGGAAGCTTGTTCCACTCCAGTGCTGCAGAATATAAAAAAGTATTTGTGCCCATTAGGGTGTTAAATTTTGGCAGAATAAAATGTTGCATGTTTCCATAATGTCTTGTGTGTCGAGTGCTACAAGGTCATTATTTGGTAGAAATGGGTTTCCGTGGTTCTCCATAACCTCTGTGAAGGATTTGACATCTTTCCTGAACATGACCTGCAAGCTATGTGCCTCTTCGTGATAAGATGTTGACGATGATGTGCTACTGTTATACACAGCTTCAAACTCTTGCATCGCACCAACCTGGCACAGTCAGGCCCTGCAAGCATGAAGAGTGTGAGGGCTTCAGGGCTTTCATAGAGTCCAGCTGCTCCACCACAGGACTGCAGGATTTTGTTTGATTGCTCGTGGGATTGATCTTTTGCAATCAAGCTGAACTTACGTTCTGACCGCTGCACTATAAATTTCCCCTTCATGAACTCTTCATAAATGGGAGGATTTTTTTCAAGCAGCTCAAACATGTCTCGAACATGGACGGGTCGGGTAACCAGCGAGCTTAGTTTGTGTGATCCATCACGTGAAACCAAGCACAGAGCTCATCACACACTATTTTTTCTTTATCCACTTTTTCTCCTCTTTTTCTATTTTTCTCCCATCCCAATTTCGCTGTGCCAATTCTCCCCTCCCCTGTCTTGAACGTTGCTCGCATATGCCCCCCACTGGCCGGTTGTAGGGAGGATAGAAGCCTTGCATCACGTGTCCCCTCTGATACACGAGGAGGCAGCCTGTCACATCTTTTCACCTGCCAGCACAGACTCTCATTGGCGCAGTGTAACGTGTGGGAGGCTCACACTACCCCTGCCATTTCCTGTCTTTGCTGTGCAGGCGTCCCCAACCGACCTGTAGGAGTTGCTGTCCACAACGTCCAGATTACCACCCATCGACTTCCACCCGTTAACTCTGCCAATTGAGTTAGTATGACGGCCGGCCCAAGCCGGAGGCAACGCCGACAGCCGGATTCGAACCCGGTGTGTCTTGCTTTGGTGACGAGCGCAATGTCCGCTGCGCCACCCAGCCGCCTAGCTCATCACACACTTGAATGTACAGCTTGAAGTGTCCTTCTCGGAGTGACCAAACAAATCGACAGAACAGTAACTCTAGCTCTAGCACCTACGGGTGGCTGCAATTCTAAACTGGCCCCGGTAAATGTCCAAACCCCCACCCACCCAACCCCCTCCAATGTACAGTTTCTTCCCCCTCAAATGTATATATTTTCTTTTATGATCGCTTTCTCTTAAACAGTACTGTATATTTGTATATCTTGTATGTGTATAAATGTCATGATGAATTGAGAATGGGGGACCCTGATGTAAACAACACGAAATTCTTTCTCTGGTCTGCATCCCCTTAACCATTTGGTTGCCGAAAACGTAGAACTACGTTTCTGTCGCCCGATCGTTGAGTGCCGGAAACGTAGATCTACGTTTTTCTCACAGTATTTATTGTATTCGCTATTGCCATTCATAATTCAGCAGGGCACCTTGTGCATACTGTTCTGAGTGTGTCTGAGCTGGCAGACGGTCTTATACCACCCTCTAATGCCTTCGGCCGTTTTTGCACCCCCGTTTTAGAAACGGGTTAGTTTATTTTCCCTACCGAGCTGCGGCGTGGGGGCGGGTCCTAAACAATCCGGCAAAACACACGCTTGTAGGGATGGTTTGGACTACTGACCCGCCCGCCCGTTGAAGTGCAATGCCCAACAACGTCGAAGACAGGATCGCTGTGGATTACTGGAATGGCGATCAGATTATTGGATTCTATATATGAAAGCTTGCGTTAGATCTGATATTTATTTCTACTGCGATTGAAGCTATCTGTGTTTTATGTGTATGGCTGTTTGCCGTTGGGTGGCAGGGGGGGGTGAGGGTGGCACGCCGGTCTAAACCACATTGCATGCGTGCACAAGGAAGGATAATAATAATGATCTAGCGTTGATTTCAGGAAGATCAGATAATCAGGCGAAAAATGTCAACGTGTTTATTGAATTACACAAAAACACGTCTTTTCCCTGGAATTACTCAGAAGCAACCAAACTATATTCATATTCAAAACGGTATAAAACGGAAATGTACGGATGAAAAAAGAATCCGTTTTTTGCACGTTGACCAGAAGCAACTCACTGAGACTCAACAGCGTTAATAGACCCATAGCTGGACGTTTATTTGATTTTGGGCACTTTTGGGAAAATGAATTTATCAAAAATAAAATTGCATAAAACCTTAAATGATCAATTAAGCTTTATAGTCATTTTGTCAGGAATCATAATATGAACATTGTTGTAAACATCACTTTATGGAATTTAATATATTTAACACTTTTCATAGAATGTCAGAGAACATTGTCATTACCATCACGTTACCAAATAACTCTTTAAAACGTAAGATTATTTTTTAAATGTGTGCTTTTAAGGCATTTATGTAACATTATACCTTACTTCTGATGTATTAGTGGTTTGAAATATTTTACTTGAATTTAAACATGCTTTAGATCTTTAGATATGCAGCCTTTTAAATATATTGCTAGATCCTGTCAAGAAAGATACAATTGCTACAACAACAGGTCCATGACGCTTGTTTTTCATACATACAATGTTAAGGGAGGGCTTCTAATATAGGAAAACATGTAGGAAAATGTCAGATTTAAACTATTTGTTACAAATTTGTTAAGAAATATGTCATGTGTTGGTAATGACGTACTGTTGTGGTAATGACGAAATGTGATGGGAATGACATTTAGATAGATGTATATTATGTCGTCTCTCTGTGGCCAGAAGAAACGGTTTTCCCCAATCGGACTCATTGTTTTGACCAGAACAGAACTGTCTGAATCCACATCTTGGATACCACCGGGATAAGCATCTCCATCGTACAGCACCACACACCAGTGTCCTTTCTGTCCTCCAGTGATGTCATTGTACAGCACCACACACCAGTGTCCTTTCTGTCCTCCAGGGATGTCATCGTACACCACCACACACCAGTGTCCTTTCTGTCCTCCAGTGATGTCATCGTACAGCACCACACACCAGTGTCCTTTCTGTCCTCCAGTGATGTCATCGTACAGCACCACACACCAGTGTCCTTTCTGTCCTCCAGTGATGTCATCGTACAGCACCACACACCAGTGTCCTTTCTGTCCTCCAGTGATGTCTCTCACTTGAAGAGATGGACCTTGGCTTTGGTATGATGTACGGGCCATGGTTGGTTGCCCATCATCAACTGTGTGGTCATCTGGTGTTGCTTTAAAGTCCACCATATGTGGGTCATAGCACTCACAGTCACCTGGAGCTGAACAGAAGCAGCTCAGGGTCCTCCATTTGATGCTGCCTGGCTGGTGTATTTTCATTGTACCACGTACTGTTTCCAGTTACTCTGGTAGCAAGGTGTCATTGTTTTCAATCTCATTCTCAGAGATGTAGAATATCTTGACTTTGGACTGCTCTTTTGAGAGTGTTTCATAGACCACCTTTCCATTTGGGAGATCCATTCCTTTGGAGACAATGTCATCAGCTCTGCGTTTGATGGCTGCACCAACCCTATCTGCTGGCCCTTGCCCCCTTCCCATGTCCAGCCTCCAAGAAGTTCCATGTCACCTTATTGAATCCAAGTTCAAAGGGGACAGTGCAAAGAAGAAATAAGTTTTTCTTTGAACGGTATTGGGTTGTTGGACCATCACTTACAACATGAAGGGTACGTGCAGATGGAGTAACCTCTCTCAAGTAGTTAAGCACAGGGCTGAGGTGTGCCCATATGGCAGGAGGATCATGTTGCATTGAAGATGAAATGGAGCAGAGTGAGGTGATCCCATTAACTGTGTAGGCAACTGCAGTGTGCAGGGAGACTTGTTTATGAGAGTCTCCAAAATGTACTAAGATAATTCTCTGCTAAATCTATATGAAGGATGATGTCATCTTCTCCACAATCTTGCTTCAGACGTCTCAGCACTGAATACTGATGTTGGATGTTGAAGACATGTCTTACAAACTTATCTTTCAGCATTGTTGTGAAGTCTTCCAACGATTCTTGAATGGTACCATAGACACGGTCCTTCACTGTTAAATAAGCAGTGAACTTCATTCTTGTTACATCTCCTTTTTTTTCTCTCGTTCCTCAACGTTACTTTTCCATTCCATCCAGTGTGTCTGTTCACCAGGATCAAATGTACCGGTTTCAAGCTGTTTTGCTCGACAGTGGGGACACTCCCTATGTACATGCACTCTTTAGTTGGGTTCTGGCAACATAAAGACTCCATCAAACACTTAATGTTGCTAGTCTTTAGCACTTTGTGATGTAGCAGTTTGTCAGCCATCAGTTGAGTGTTTGCATGTGTTTTACACAAGCATGTGTCCCTATCACGGACGGTTGGCTTCACTATCCAAAATGGGCAGGTTTTGCATAACTTACTATAGGAAATCTTGAGCAGCGGATGTTCATTCTTGAATTTCCGCCAAAGGCTGTACAACGTTTCATTCAGAAAGCGCTTTTGCATTTTCACTTTCTTCCACGTCAATGTGTCTCTCTTTCCTGTTGTTGCCCGTGAGTTGTCATCACGTTCCAGAAACTCTTTGACTTTTGTTCTGGTAGAGAGAGGCAATGCATTTGCATGTTTCTTCTGAAGTCCAGTTCCTCTTCTTTATTTCCGCATCATCTTTGCAGAGAATCCAAGTTCCTTTTGAGCCAGATACACCAACTTTTTCAGAATTTCCCCCCTTAGAATCTTTGAAATGACTTGCTTCTCTTTAGTGTTGGTGTCTCACAGCTCTGACACTAGAGTATTGTGGAACAATAGTGTCTTCCTGAGATCACATTTCTTTGACTTCATTTGTTGTTTTGATTTTGATCGTGGCGATTCTTGTGGTTTGAGCTTATTTGACAGTCTTTCATATCGTTTTTTATATTTTTCCATATTTCGTTTTGCTCTCTCCAACATCAGGTTGGCTTCACACAGATCTCTGTAGACTTTACTTCTGTTTCTGTTCACCTTTTTTCGTCCTCTTTGTTGCAGGGTTTCTTGTGGTGTAGGCTCATTGGGACTTTCACATCTGGCAATAGGGACAAGGACAGCATTGTGTTGCTCAGGCTGTTCTGTTGGTGACACTGGTGGGCTATTCACTGTTAGGTAGTCATCCATATTTCATATTTGCTTATCGTTTGTTATTTAGTTTCTTTGATTGATTCGCCATTGACACCTTTTATATCTTTGTGTGCATTTGGGCAGCTGAGATATGCATTGCAGCTTACTCGTCTCCTTTCTCTTTTTATAGTGCTCTTTTTCTTTTTGTAAGTATCTTTGATATTGTTCTGGATCATCTTTAAGTCTGTCTCTGTATGATTTTGACCTTTGGCCTGTTGATTTGGGTGCCATGGTGAAGACACTAGCATAAACAAATACAAAAACCAAAAAATAAATAAATAACAATAAATATCAAGTAATGTTATCAACAACAAAAAAGCTATAAACAGATATATTTGTCATTACCACCACACATTGTCGTTACCACCACACTTCATTGTGTGGTGGTAATGACCGTGATGGTAATGACATTTTCTTACTTTTAAGCTAACAGCTAGCATAACATCAAACTTGCTTATATTAAATTCTTAGCTAGCTAGCAATGTAGTCAATGTACCTGCAAATATGAGGAGGTTTAACTAAGATTCAAAAGCATTATCAAATTATGGTGTGTTTGGTAATGACACACAATAAACATATTCTGTAGTATGAGTAAGTAAATGTGAAAATATCTTACATTCCTGGTGATCAAAACGTCAGTCTTCCACTCTGACAGCCATGTCACTGTCACTACAGGTTGTAATGGCTACCAAAGCAAGGGGCGTGGCCAAAAGATCATTGTATTGCTAATTGTTCAACGTGATGGTAATGACACAGATATTAAGTGACAAACCTATTTAGATTTTTTTTCTCACAAATTTAAGTTAAATATTTGGCAGAAAATCATTGATTCAAATGTAGTTATAGTAATATATACCTAAAAGTATTGTTTTTTAATAGTTTTTTCTAGAGAAATACAATACCAAACGTTAAAACTCTGGATTGGGACATGGTGAAAATGGTAAAATTCCAACATTAAACAACAAAAAAGAAGATAAAAAATGTTTCAAATTGAATAAATAAGTCTAGGTAAGTAATTAATTATACTAATCAATGATAGCATAAAGAATCTGGAATTTTTTCTTTTTTCTTTAAAATATATCCCAGGGACATGAAAATGCCCAAAATCAAATAATAACCCAGCTATACTATAAAATATAGGTTTAGCTCTACAAACTACAACTACGTTTACATGGGGTTAATGGACGGCAAGGAAGGGGTCACTTTCCGGAAGGGGCATGGCATTCAATGTGTTAACAATGTTCAAGTTCAAGTTCAAGTTCTTTAATAGTTGTCATACAGAAGTACAGAATACTTTCATACAAAATGCTTCTTACTGTTACGCTCCAGAGACTGTGCTAGACAAGATAGTATCAAATAACATAATAACATAATATAGCATGAATTTAGAAGAAGAAAATGAGGTCACAGTGTTCGGTATAGACATATGTACAATGTTCTGAGTTACCATATAATATACAATACACAATACTATGCAGTGTACTAATGTACAGTACTATCTAGTGCAAAGCAGAAATGGGATGAGGTACAATTTTAGGTACAATTTACAGTAAGGTGTACGAGTTGTAGTGCAATCCTTCATCCATAAATATAAAGTGTGGGGAGTGGGTGCTACAGTGTGTTTGTTTAAAGTGGGTGTGTGCTATAAAGTGTGTGGAGTGGGTGCTACAGTGTGTTTGTTTAAAGTGAGTGTGTGCGTGTGGATGTGTGTGCTATGTGCGTTTGGTGGTTGTTGTTGTGTAGTGTTCATTCATTGTTCGTTTAGCAGCCTGATGGCCTGGGGATAGAAGCTACTTCTGAGTCTTTCTGTGCTCGCCTTGAGACTCCGGTATCGCTTGCCTGACCGCAACAGTTCAAAGAGGCAGTTGTTCGGGTGACTGGAGTCTTTAATGATTCTCTTAGCCTTGCCCTTGCAACGCTTGTAGTAAATGTTCTGGAGGGTGGGGAGCCCCCCTCCAATTGTGTGTTCGGCTGAACGTGTCACTCTTTGTAGTCTGCTTCGGTCTTTTGCAGTGCTATTCCCAAACCAGGAGGTGATGTTGCCGGTCAAGATGCTCTCTATTGTACATGAGTAGAAGTTCTTAAGGATCTTCTGGCTGACTTGGAACTTCCTTAGGCGCCTGAGGAAGTAGAGGCGTTGTCGTGCCTTCTTCACCACACTGTTAATGTGTGTGGTCCATGTCAAGTCCTCGGATATGTAGGCTCCGAGGTACTTGAAGCTGTTGACTCTCTCAACCGGTGCCCCGTCGATGCTGAGGGGGCTGTAGTCCTTGACCCCCGACCTCCTGAAGTCCACAATCATCTCCTTTGTTTTGCTGACGTTCAGGGAGAGGCTGTTTTCCTGGCACCATCCCGCCAGGACCTTGACCTCTTCCAGGTAGGCCCTCTCGTCGTTGGCAGAGATCAGGCCCACCACCACTGTGTCGTCAGCTAATTTGACGATTGTATTGCTACTCCGCTGAGCCACACAGTCGTGTGTGTACAGGGAGTAGAGGAGGGGACTCAGAACACAGCCCTGGGGGGCCCCTATGTTGAGGGTGATGGATGAGGAGGTGCAGTTGCCTGCCCTCACCACCTGGGGTCTGCCAGTCAGGAAGTCCAAGACCCACTGGCAGAGGTCATAGCCCAAGCCCAGGTCCCTGAGCTTGGCTATGAATATGGAGGGGACTATGGTATTGAATGCCGAGCTGTAGTCGATGAATAGCATTCTCACATAGTTCCCCTGCCTCTTGTCCAGGTGTGATGCTGCTGTGTGCAGCACATGGGATATGGCGTCCTCCGTGGACCTGTTGGGGCGGTATGCAAATTGCAGGGGGTCCATGTTGATGGGGAGGGAGGAGCAGATGTAGCCATTTACTAGCTTCTCAAAGCACTTCATGGCTATGGAGGTGAGAGCTACAGGGCGGTAGTCGTTGAGGCAAGCAGGCTTGGATTTTTTGGGTACAGGGATAATAGTGGACTTCTTCAGGCAGGTGGGGATGACAGCCTGTTCTAAGGACAGGTTAAATATGTCAGTGAATACTGGGGCCAGTTGGTCGGCACAGACTTTTAGGACGCGGCCGGGGATACCGTCCGGACCTGCTGCCTTCCTGATATTCACTTTTTTAAAGGTCCGCCTCACCTCATGCTCTGTTACCCTGAACACTGCGCCTCCATCAGCAGCCGACCCCCCCCCCCCATTGCCGAGGCTTGTGAGCTGGTGTTGTTATTACCAGCATCAAACCTCGCATAGAAGGTATTGAGGTCGTTTGCTAAGGAGATGTCACTGTTCAGTTTGAGGGAGGCGCCTTTGTAGTCTGTCATCGTTTTGAGCCCCTGCCACATAGCTCTAGAGTCAGCTTGTTCAAACTGGAGTTCAATTTTATCCCTGTAGCGCCGTTTGGCCTCTGACACTGTCCTCCTTACGTTGTGTCGCGCCACCTTGTGGTCATTCATGTTGCCTGCCACTAGGCCGTCATTGTATGCTTTGGTGCGCTCTCTCAGAGCTTCACGGACGGATTTGTCTACCCAGGGTTTTTGATTTGGGTAAACTTTCATTTTGGTAGTGGGGATTGTTTCTTTCACCCTAGTACAAACATAGTCCAGCACTGTCTCCGTGTAGGCATTAATGTTATCTGTGTCGCGGAACACAATCCAGTCTGTGTGGTGAAACACTGACCGGATCGTCTCTTCTGACGTCAGATCCCATTTCTGCACCTCTCGCGAGACTACGGGAGTACTTTTAATTCTCTGTTTGTACTTTGGTGAAAGAAAAATTGACGCGTGATCTGATTTACCAAAGCCACTATCAGAATGAGCCTTGTAGCCACCTTTAAATTGCGTGTAACAGTGATCTAGGATGTTACCGCCTCTGGTGTTGCAAGTCACATGCTGATAGAAGTCAGGCAATACCTTTCTCAGATTGGCGCTATTGAAATCTCCCAGTACTAAAATGGCGGCGTTAACGTTAGCCACTTGTATTCTATTTACCTCGTTGTGTAGTCTGGAGAGCGCAACCTTGTTGCTGGCTTGCGGTGGAATATACACTCCGATCAGGACGATCGCCGTTAACTCCCTCGGGAGGAAGAAAGGACGACACTTGATGGTTATATATTCCAGTTCTGGGGAGCAGTGGTTGGATAATTCCTTCACGTTCGTTGGATCACTCCAATTTTTGTTAAACATGAAGGCAATACCTCCTCCACGTTGTTTACCGGACTCTGATGACCGATCCTTGCGATGGATAAAGAAGTGATCCGCTGGTTGAATTGCGTGATCTGGAACCTCCGGTGTGAGCCATGTTTCGGTGAAGCAAAGGACATTGCAGTCCCTAACGTCTCTTTGATATTGAATCCTTGCTCGGATGTCATCCAGTTTATTGTCTATTGATTGTACATTGGCTAGCAATATACTGGGCAGTGGTGTACGGTGGCGTCTGGATCTCAGCCTGTTACGGATCCCAGCCCTCTTTCCTCGTCGTCTTTTCCTGGGCTCTGGGAACAAAGGGTCTGGTCCTAATCTCCGGAGAATTTCTTCAGGCCATTGATGCGGTTCGGAAAGCTGATCCAGCGAGTAATCCAGTTGGTAAGTTTCCCGTAATCCAATGTCTATGAGTGACTGACGGTCATATACATTAAATGCACCAACAGTTGGTACGCACAAAACTCTAAAAACTATAAATATTAACAAAAGTAAACACAGTCTCGACGGAGCGAACAGAGAGGCAGCCGGTCGGAGCGGCGCCATCATCAATGGTTCTGCAATCTGTTAATAAAGTTTTCAATCAATCAATCAATCAGTTCCATGAACTTGAACTGTGGAAACTCCGCTGGAGATTGTTTGTCCCACATTTTGAATGTTTCAGATGGGCCAAGAACATCCACACAATAAGCAGAGTATGCCTTCTGCTAGAGAATACACTGTAAACCCGAATAAGTTTCCAGGCCATCCCATGCCTCAATTTTTTTAAGTTGATAAACTCAAATGTTTTCAGTTGGCTAAGACTTACAATTCTCAGTTAAGGCAACTCAAATATGGTCTGTTACTGTGACTTAAGGTTCTCAGTTAAGTCAAATCAAATATGGTCAGTTACTCTGACTTACAGTTCTCAAGTGGAGTCAACTCAAATATGTTCAGTTACTGTGACTTACAGTTCTCAGTTAAGGCAATTCAAATATATTCAGTTACTGTGACTTAAGGTTCTCAAGTGGTGTCAACTCAAATATGTTCAGTTACTGTGACTTACAGTTCTCAGTTAAGGCAATTCAAATATATTCAGTTACTGTGACTTAAGGTTCTCAAGTGGTGTCAACTCAAATATGTTCAGTTACTGTGACTTACAGTTCTCAGTTAAGGCAATTCAAATATATTCAGTTACTGTGACTTAAGGTTCTCAAGTGGTGTCAACTCAAATATGTTCAGTTACTGTGACTTACAGTTCTCAGTTAAGGCAATTCAAATATATTCAGTTACTGTGACTTAAGGTTCTCAAGTGGTGTCAACTCAAATATGTTCCGTTACTGTGACTTACAGTTCTCAGTTAAGGCAATTCAAATATATTCAGTTACTGTGACTTAAGGTTCTCAAGTGGTGTCAACTCAAATATGTTCAGTTACTGTGACTTACAGTTCTCAGTTAAGGCAGTTCAAATATGTTCAGTTACTGTGACTTAAGGTTCTCAAGTGGTGTCAACTCAAATATGTTCAGTTACTGTGACTTACAGTTCTCATTTAAGGCAATGCAAATATATTCAGTTACTGTGACTTAAGGTTCTCAAGTGGTGTCAACTCAAATATGTTCAGTTACTGTGACTTACAGTTCTCAGTTAAGGCAGTTCAAATATGTTCAGTTACTGTGACTTAAGGTTCTCAAGTGGTGTCAACTCAAATATCGCTGCTGTCGGGCCAAAACCTCATAACTCCATTTTTTGAATTTTTTTTTTATTATATAAATCAACTCCGTAGATCATCCTCCATATGTGTGTGTGGGTTTTACAAAGTTTAAACAATGGGAAAGCATTAAACCGATCATCTGTCTAAACCTCCTAACTCTATTCACCCTCAAATCTGTGTTAGTTTTTTTCATCTGCTGAAAAGTTGGGTTTTTGGAGTTATGAGGTTTTGTCCCGACAGCAGCGATATGTTCAGTTACTGTGACTTACAGTTATCAGTTAAGGCAGTTCAAATATGTTCAGTTACTGTGACTTAAGGTTATCAAGTGGAGGCAACTCAAATATGTTCAGTTACTGTGACTTAAGGTTCAACCTTAAATCCATGTGATTAAGTTAACAGAACTCAAAGACATTGAGGCCATCCCATGCCTCATTTCTTTTAAGTTAATCAACTCAAATTTTTAAGTTAATCAACTCAAATATTTGCAGTTACTATAACTTAAGGTTCAGTTTTAAAATCCATGTGAATAAGTTAACAGAAAAATAACTACACAAGCACATTATATCAACTTCAAACAACTCTTTTATTTTTTTCTATTCAAAGAGTATAAAAGAGTATACATATATAATCTGTATGTTAGCAATGTACAATAACACTGTAAACACCGTACACTGTTTTTGGACTATATATGTTAACAATACCGACCAGGTATTAGTGCCTTGCAAAGTGCAGATATGAAGTTTTCCCCTTTTTTTGTATGCATTTACATCTTCATCGAAACTATTTATCTTACAAAAACATTGTGTTACAACTTCAAACTCTTTATATTTATTTCTATTCAAAGAGTATACATCTATTTATCTTACAAAAACATTGTGTTGCCCTCTCCAACATTATGGCAATGTTAAAATTGAAAATATATATATATAGAAAATATATATAGAAAATAAATACATGCATGTTATAACATGTACATACAATGTAATGTATATTACACATTTAATCCCTCTGGTCACAATAGTGTAATAATGTTTGTTATAAGGCTCTGAAAATGTTACTGAATGATGTATCAATGTATTTCCAGCAAATATTGAAATAATAAAGGGTCTCAATATGTGCAGTGCACATGACCAGAGCCGTTTACATCCTGGCTGAATTACTCAAATTTGTATAGTGTGGTCATAGAATGAGCAAACATGTTGACTGCAACTATTGTGACCGTTGGGATAACACAGTGTATCTATGTACAGTACAGAATTAAATGTATAGATTATCTGAAAATTGTCAATCCGCTTGGCACATGTAAAATTCACAAACGTTGTGCTGTATATTGGGTCCTGCCAATGTGGAACCAAAATACCAATCCACATTACATGCTATACAGCTGGCAATACTGTTAATAGTGCACATACCTACATATGGAAATGCAGCTGCATGTATTTGCTCCATGATGTATCATGGAACAAGATGGTGTTTTCATTGAAAGAGTTAGTCAGAATGTCAGAGGCACCATCCGTCATTTAGAGCAGGCTATGTTTGCAGAATGATAACTAGAACACTACAGTACTCTGTACTAAGAACACTATATACAGTACACTAACTATACTGCCCTGTCAAGGCAGACCGCAGTAACTTCCAAACAGTGAAACTGAGAAAAATGGCTTTAAAGTTTTTTGACTTGCCATCCAAAATGTGTTATAGGTAGATAGATGATAGTACCCAGATTTAACATGTATTAATGAAGTAATCTTTAGGCATACAAAAATATGACGTAGTTATTTTAATTAACCCCAAAAAAGCAGATACTGCACTCTGCTGCACGATTTCCTTAAATAATTATACAGGTAATGTACAGGCAAAGTGCAGTAACTTCAAATGCAATGTTGTTTTCCCTCCAGCTTTCATAACTTCACCTAGCCATTTTATTTGGATCATCATCATTCCAATATATTCAGGTATTAAATTTAATTTTCAAAATGGCTAGGTTAAGTTATGAAAGCTGGAGGGAAAACAACATTGTATTTGAAGTTACTGCACTTTGCCTGTACATTACCTGTATAATTATTTAAGGAAATCATGCAGCAGAGTGCAATATCTGCTTTTTTGGGGTTAATTAAAATAATTATGTCATATTTTTGTATGCCTAAAGATTACTTCATTAATACATGTTAAATCTGGGTACTATCATCTATTTACCTATAACACATTTTGGATGGCAAGTCAAAACACTTTAAAGCCATTTTTCACTGTTTGGAAGTTACTGCGGTCTGCCTGGGTTTTGAGTGTGATTTTGTAGTTACTGCAGTTTTTAAAACCCCATATCTCCCAAACTGAGCGACATTAACATCTGAAACTTGGTCACAAGATAAAACATTTATTGACAAGGTCAATTTCACTCATAACTAAATTTTTACTTTTTTCAAGTTACTGCGGTTAGCCCTTGACAGGGCAGTATACTTGTGGACAGCGACGCCTACAGGTCAGGTCTCGGCGCTTGCTAAGCGGGGCAGGACTTGGTGGAGATAGCGTGCCCTCCCACGCGTTACACTTCACCAATGAGAGCCCTCGCTGCCAAGTGAAAAGACGTCACTGGCTGTCGGCGCACGTCTCGGGGGAAGCGTGCGATCGACTCGGGACGCCCTTATACCGACTCGTAGGAGAACATGCATACAGCACCAGGTAGGGGGGGGGGGGGAATTGGCACAACGACTAATTGGGACGGGGAGAAAATCCATTGAAAAATCAGAAGAAAAAAAATTATTGCATCATCAAGTCATTCTTGAGAGTCTGCAACCTGGGCAACAGTTTACCAGCTTCTAGACCTAGTAAAATCTTCTGAATGAATTCAAAAGTGTTGGTAAGTCCCTTGGGGTAGCTGAGGTGTAGTGCATAGATTAGTCCAAACATTACCAGGAAGGAATCACCAATCAGAGATTGTCACAGGCTGGTAGTGAACTGGACTTGTGTCATGGTCACTGATGACAGTAAGGAGGGCCACTGCAACACCCTGAAGCTCTGGCTCATCAGGCGTGTCCTGAAGGAATGAAAGAGACATAATAATCACAAATAAATCCATGGTTTCTACAAAGTGCAGCACAAAGCTAAGTACCGTAATTCCTCTAATAGTAACCGGTATTCAAATACAAGCCGGGTCTCTATTAATGGCCGGGTGCGCTCTTGAGCTAAGCAATTATAAGCCGCCCTCCTAATACAAGCCGGGTTACTAATATACTGAGCTGCATACTGAGCTAGTTACTTGATTTCACTTTTAAAACGTTGAAATGACCAGTGACCACCTGTAATTGCACTGTTTACTATTTCATACAGTACTTGGTTTCAATAAATGAACCCAGTACATTTTACTGGGTTCAAACTCACACAAAATGTTGCTTTATTCATTATGATCTGTTTGAAAATTAGAAATATAGGCCTCTCTCTTATACATGCCTCCTCCTAATACAAGCCTGGTACCCGCTACAGTTGAAACAAATACAAGCCGGGGTTACTATTAGAGGAATTACGGTATATGGAGTTGTGTTTGTAAGTTGTTTATATTTTAGTTAGAACTATTTTTTTGGTGAGAATGTTATTTTTATTTAACCAGGTTAGTCCTGTCGAGATCAAATATCTCTTTCACAAGGGAGACCTGGAAGGAAGGAAGACTGATACTTAGCATTTTGATTAACTGTTCACATAATATACAGTTGTACTGTAAATTATTTTCACTCGGACTCACTGTGCAGGTTTTGAAAAATCCAGAGACTTCCTCATGCAGATACACAGGCAGGGCATGGAGAACAGTGGTACGCCTGGTGTGAACATCATGGATTTCCTATTAAGATGTAAGATTAAGAAGAAAAAAATAATTGTATTATATGGAAATGTTTACTGAACAAAGCGGATTTTAAACAGTCCAATCAGATATGTCCACAAATAACATGTTCACATCTTTAATGCAATCAGAAAAATGGCAAACACAATGGTGGACTAATTGTAAAATTCAAAAGCTCATTTGAATCATTGAACCTGTTCAATGTTACAGAGGTTCGACCTATGACATGTCATGTATAATAATCTATTCACCTGTTCATCGTGGATTTTTTTAAATGTGAGCCAAAGCATCTGCCGTGTTCCCAGTTTTGGACGCCTTCTGTCTGAATAACGTCATCAGTCGAGGAAGATGGCGGTCAAGCTCAGCGTAGAATGTGTTGGGCAGGTTCTGGTTGGCAATCAGCTGGAACTCTGCATACACCTATATTTAAAAACAGCAGGACAATATAGTATATCAACATCAATTAGTCACTTCAACTTGGTGGATCTCTTACTTTGTTTGGTTTGGGCTTCAGAGCATGACGGCGGGATTTCTGGTCAACCATGTCATTACATGCTTTGCGGAATCGGTCGCTGATGACTAGCTCGCGGGGGCGCACAGAACACACACGCAGATGCGCCGTTAGAGTATATAAACCAGGCTTAAGAATCACAAGTTTCACTTTAAAACACACAGAATGTGCCAAATGTTAACACAGGAAAGAGAGCTGATCTATATTACCTCAGACTCCATTTTGAGAGCAGGCCAGAGGTCCATGAGCTCTTTCACTGGTGGGCTGGACTTCACTATGGTCTGTCGGCGCAGGGCAAATGTGGTCTGCATCAGCTTTCTAATGAGGGGCAGGTTCTTCTCAGTCTTCTTGACTTCTTCAGCAATTGTCTGCCTCAACTGCTCAAGGCTCAAGGAATCCTCTCCTTGGGGATAGTTGGGTAGGAAGTTTACTTCTGCTCGCTTGGGTCTTTTAATGTTGGAATGTGAAGGTTCGCCATCAGGATTGCTTCTACCTCTTTTTCCAGCATTTACAGTGACCTCCTCACATCCTGCCCGTCTCAGCTTGTTCCTGAAATTGCCCATCTTGAATTTGATGCTGTTCTTCCATCCATTGCAGCCGGTCTCAGATCCTGCTTCCTTCAAGCAGGGATGTTTGGCGACAAGAGCCGCAGAAGCCACTGCTATCTCTTTATCACTTGGATAAGCCTTGAAAGCATACATTGTAGATGCAAGCTTTTCTAAGATGTCGTGCTTTAGGTCTCTTGTCAACTTAAGGTGTCTCTTGTTCTTCTCAAATTTGTTGTTTCCGTCTCTAAGTTTCAGCTCAACATCGAATGCAAATGTAGGAACTGGAAAAGGACCTGGAGGCCATCTGCTTAGACGTTCTGGAGATGACCTATCTGAAAGTATATCAACGTTCTGGAGATGACATATCTGAAAGTATATCAGTAGATGCGAGAGAGCTGGAGTCGAGCGAAAGTGAAATGTGCACAACAGCTTTTTGTGGCAATTCCGTAATGTCATCAAGGGAAGTAAGTTTCCCATCAAAGTCTGGATCTTCATACAGCAAACTGAAGTCAAGGTCTATTTCCAACTGTTCTTTTATAATCTTGATCAGTGCATCAACAGAGGCGGGTCGTGAACTGAGTTTTAATTTTCTAGCCCGGTCTGTCTCAACAACACGAAGGATCATGGGTTGTGGGGAGGCAGCTGCCATTGTGCTATGGAAACTTGAATGAATCGCTTGGGAGTCAGCAGCAGCAGCAGCAGACCATCGATCTTGTATGCTGAGAGTAGGACTGTATCGTTGTGACCAGACTGCAGGTAGATGGACAGTGGACAGATGTGGTCCGGTCGACAGACAGCAGCTCAAGGACCTAAGGAGTAGTCATAAACACAACACAGAAAGCGTCATTATTAACATATACAGAATATGAACTTATACAGAATATAAACTGGTCAATTACACAACGAGTGAATAAAGACACAATAATCGATTAATAAAATAACTATTCACTGCCGCCCTGCTTGATTAAATTCTGAATTGCAGGTAGGCCTGAATAAGTATTTACTGTGCAAAATAACCAAAACCAGATAAACAATATCTGTTTTTTATGAAGCACAGATCATGTTAATTAAGTATTCTGAGTCTGAGCAGACAGAAAACCATCTTACCCTCAGCAAGGGATTCCTTTGTGCTGAAGACCCACAATGCAACACAACAACTTCAAGCTAAAATGCCTCACATACAAAACGAAATAAAATATAGAGCCATGGCTGTGTCCCAAGTTTAACACAATTGAACTATAATAAAGTATTTGACCTGTTCCACTCGACGGGGTCGGTACCGACCCCTTTTGACCTTATTATCATATAGGCATATGTTTATGAAGATGAAAATAATTTGTGATTTTAAAATCAACCGTTTTCAAGTATAAACATCACTACTATGTAGAATGTAAAACGTTAGGTTGGCAATAGTTTAGCAATAGGTTACTTAAGGTGTACTTATATCATTTTAAGTTTTCTATTTGCGATCGTCTATTCTGACCCGGAACCGGAAATGGAAATGTTGAACCATCGGAATTGTAGTTTACTTGCGGCCATTTTGTAGAGGAGATCGCTAGCTATCGGCCTGCATTGAAATTTCTCCGATCTACACTTCCTGTCACATACTATGGTGGTTCAAAGTTCAGCGTTCTGAATGAATCATATCAATAATTGTTATGATTCGCGATAATAAGCTACAAAAGGTAACGTTTTTGACAAATATTGAAACGCAGTCAGTTTCTCCACATTATTGTTACCATGTAGGAAGAATTAGATCTTAAAAATTAGTTTCAAAATGGTTACACTGTGGGGGAAATAAAATAGTACAGTCGATTACAGTAAATCTGTTATTATGCACGCCTGGTGATACTATATCCAAATTGAACTCGGCCATTTGAAATATACTATATGTATATATATATAAATGTGCGAATTGGCTATAATAAGGTAATGTATAAGCCTATATTCTATATTCTATAATAATATTTCAAATTGCATTGGTCCGGATGGGAGAATTCAGTACTGTATATACAGAACCTTCAGTTTGATCATCTTCCCTTTATCAATTTCCTTAGATCTTTTGTACACATGATCTCAATAGGGTACTGAATGAGCTCAGTGGCAGTTTTTTAAGTTTGGTCATTATTATCATGGTTTTATTCACTGTCAAAGATGAAAAGAAAAATCATAATTCATATTTTCCTTTGTTTCATCACAATTTAAGCAAGCCTAGTAATAGACACAATATTTCTGACACTGAGAATACATTCATTGAGGTCCATAGATGTTCCTAGATACCAAGAATATGCAAATAGCCCTTGTAGAAGTGGAGCAATATTCCATTTACCTAGGTATACATTTTATGCAGATTTTCACCTGGGGTGGAACAGGTCACTAGTTACAACAATGCTTATGTAACTATTAAAAACGTACATTTTAATCACGAAACAAAATGGCAGACTAACGTTAGCTAGCATGCTAGCTAGCTAACGTTAGTAGCATGCTAGCTACTGTAATAATATGCAATACTATTTGCTAAAACAAGCTCCAAACTATTTGCCACGGCACAGAGATAACATTTAGTCAAACGATAACAGCCCGGTGATGGTATCTGAACGGGATCATACTATTCCCATAAGAACTCACTTACCAGTTAACTAGTATACTATCTAGCATGATTTGATTTTTTGATTTTTGATTTGAAGTCTTTATTTCGAACATGCAATGAATACAACAAACAATAACAAAAAAGAAAAAAACAACTCAATCTGCATGTTCGAAAAGGGGTAGGAAGAAGTATACACTTATTTAATCCTACCCCTTTTCCACTACTCAAATGAGTGTACTATTTTAAACATGCTAGCTAATAATGCTAACAATGCTAACGGCTACTAGTTGCCACCACGGTAATAATTCACAAAGTAGCATGTAGTCAAACGATGACAGCAAGATTATGGTATGTGAATGGCATAATACATTATAGTCAATGACTTACCAAGGAGTTTGGCTCAGACTATTTGTCAAGCCAGTAGTGAAGACACCATCGCCGCATCGCGCCAACGCCAAGTTACGTTTGAATACCTCAAGTCCTGTGAGATCTTCTAGGTCTCGCGAGTTGCTTAGGACTACCCTCTTGAAGGGGAGGGGAGGGGGAGGAGGGGAGGAGGGGAGGGGGAATATATACTAAATTGATTCAACGACAGTTTTTCAAATGTTGAAATGGTATCTGTAATTAAATATTGAATCAACATAGCTTTTTCAACCTCAAACAAAAATAACCAATCTGACCAAAATCCAACATTTAATTAATGTCTTTTGCTATCTGGGAAACATGCAGGTTGCATGTTTTCATGCAGACATCATGTTACTGCATCAGACAGTAATGTTGAAACATAGAAATTAGTGGAAAATATATTTTTTATAAGATAAGATAAGATATTCCTTTATTGAAATCATGGGTACAGTGACCGTGACAGGCCCGGATTGATTGATTGATTGATTGAAAACTTTATTAACAGATTGCAGAATGGGTACAGTGACGTCACAGGCCCGGATTGATTGATTGATTGATTGATTGATTGAAAACTTTTATAACATCTCTCTCACTTTCTCTCTGTCTCTCTCTCTCTCTCTGTATCTCTCTCTCTCTCTCTCTCTCTCTCTCTCTCTCTCTCTCTCTCTCTCTCTCTCTCTCTCTCTCTCTCTCTCTCTGTGTCATGCTAGCATACAGGCACAGGTCATAGATACTGGTCAACCGTGTCATGCTAGCATACAGGCACAGGTCATAGATACTGGTCAACCGTGTCATGCTAGCATACAGGCACAGGTCATAGATACTGGTCAACCGTGTCATGCTAGCATACAGGCACAGGTCAAGTCAAGAAAGTCAAGAGTCAAGTCAAGAGTTTTATTTGTCACGGCATACGGATATACAATGAAATGCGGGTGGTCTTGCCCGCAACGATGTGCAATTGGTACAACATATAACATATAATAGAATCCAATACAAAAAATGTGTGCAATAAAATTGTGCAATAACAGGTAGCAGGTAACAATAAATTTGTGCAATGACGGGTAACAGTTGACAGTTAACAGTAGTAGTAATAGTAGTGCAATACACTGTTACTGTTGCTAATACTAATTTAAAGTGGCCTTTCCTTTTGGCAATAAGTGAGGGTGCGTGCGGCCTGAGTGTGTGCCCGCTCATGCTAAAGTGTTACAGTGGTACTCAATGTTCATTGTTCAGGACTCTGATGGCCTGGGGGAAGAAGCTGAGCCTAAGCCGCTCTGTCCTAGTAGCTGGGGTTCGCAGGCGTCTGCCTGACCTCAGCAGCTGGAACAGGCTGTTATTGGGGTGGTGAGGGTCTTTCATTATCCTGCAGGCTCTGGATTTGCACCTCTTGTTGTATAGAACCTGCAGGGGAGGTAGTGCAATACCCGTGGTACGCTCGGCTGAGCGCACCACTCTCTGTAGGGCCTTCTTGTCTTGTGCCGTGCTGTTTCCATACCAGGCAGTGATGTTTCCGGTCAAGATGCTCTCTACAGCTCCTGAGTAGAAGGACTGGAGTATCTTCCCCGATACTCTGAACTTCCTTAACTGTCATAGATACCAACAGTGTCATGCTATACAGGCACAGGTCATAGATCAACAGTGTCATGCTATACAGGCACAGGTCATAGATACCAACAGTGTCATGCTAGCATACAGGCACAGGTCATAGATACCAACAGTGTCATGCTAGCATACAGGCACAGGTCATAGATACCAACAGTGTCATGCTAGCATACAGGCACAGGTCATAGATACCAACCTATCACACCTATCACACCTCTCACACCTCTCACACCTATCACACCTATCACACCTATCACACCTCTCACACCTCTCACACCTATCACACCTCTCACACCGATCCCACCTCTCACACCTATCACACCTCTCACACCTATCATACCTATCACACCTCTCACACCTCTCACACCTCTCACACCTCTCACACCTATCACACCTCTCACACCGATCCCACCTATCACACCTATCACACCTATCACACCTCTCACACCTATCACACCGATGACACCTCTCACACCTATCACACCTCTCACACCAATCACACCTCTCACACCTATCACACCTATCACACCTCTCACACCTCTCACACCTATCACACCTATCACACCTCTCACACCTATCACACCTATCACACCTCTCACACCTATCACACCTCTCACACCTATCACACCTCTCACACCTATCACACCTCTCACACATCTCACACCGATCCCACCTATCACACATATCACACCTCTCACACCTATCACACCTCTCACACCTATCACACCTATCACACCTCTCACACCTCTCACACCTATCACACCTATCACACCTCTCACACCTATCACACCTCTCACACCTCTCACACCTCTCACACCTATCACACCTCTCACACCTCTCACACCTCTCACACCTCTCACACCTTTCACACCTCTCACACCTATCACACCTATCACACCTCTCACACCTATCACACCTCTCACACCTATCACACCTATCACACCTCTCACACCTATCACACCTCTCACACCTATCACACCTCTCACACCTATCACACCTCTCACACCTCTCACACCTATCACACCTCTCACACCTATCACACCTCTCACACCTCTCACACCTATCACACCTCTCACACCTATCACACCTATCACACCTATCACACCTCTCACACCTCTCACACCTATCACACCTATCACACCTATCACACCTCTCACACCTCTCACACCTATCACACCTCTCACACCGATCCCACCTCTCACACCTATCACACCTCTCACACCTATCATACCTATCACACCTCTCACACCTCTCACACCTCTCACACCTCTCACACCTATCACACCTCTCACACCGATCCCACCTATCACACCTATCACACCTATCACACCTCTCACACCTATCACACCTATGACACCTCTCACACCTATCACACCTCTCACACCAATCACACCTCTCACACCTATCACACCTATCACACCTCTCACACCTCTCACACCTATCACACCTATCACACCTCTCACACCTATCACACCTATCACACCTCTCACACCTATCACACCTCTCACACCTATCACACCTCTCACACCTATCACACCTCTCACACATCTCACACCGATCCCACCTATCACACATATCACACCTCTCACACCTATCACACCTCTCACACCTATCACACCTATCACACCTCTCACACCTCTCACACCTATCACACCTATCACACCTCTCACACCTATCACACCTCTCACACCTCTCACACCTCTCACACCTATCACACCTCTCACACCTATCACACCTCTCACACCTCTCACACCTTTCACACCTCTCACACCTATCACACCTATCACACCTCTCACACCTATCACACCTCTCACACCTATCACACCTATCACACCTCTCACACCTATCACACCTCTCACACCTATCACACCTCTCACACCTATCACACCTCTCACACCTCTCACACCTATCACACCTCTCACACCTATCACACCTCTCACACCTCTCACACCTATCACACCTCTCACACCTATCACACCTATCACACCTATCACACCTCTCACACCTATCACACCTCTCACACCTCTCACACCTATCACACATATCACACCTATCCCACCTATCACACCTCTCACACATATCACACCTATCACACCTCTATACCCATTCTGCAATCTGTTAATAAAGTTGTACTTAAGTTATGCTTTTACATTATACTTACTTAATAAGTGAATAGTTCCAAGTCAATCAAAAACGATGAGTTTTATTTACTCAAAACATAATGCGGTTTACAGTCTGTATCTACTTAATTATCTTAAGTTGTACTTAATTTATGCTTTTACATTATACTTACTTAATAAGTGAATAGTACCAAGTCAATCAAAAACTATGAGTTTTATTTACTCAAAACATAATGCGGTTTACAGTCTGTATCTACTTAATTATCTTAAGTTGTACGTAAGTTATGCTTTTACATTATACTTACTTAATAAGTGAATAATTCCAAGTCAATCAAAAACTATGAGTTTTATTTACTCAAAACATAATGCGGTTTACAGTCTGTATCTACTTAATTATCTTAAGTTGTACTTAAGTTATGCTTTTACATTATACTTACTTAATAAGTGAATAGTTCCAAGTCAATCAAAAAAGATGAGTTTTATTTACTCAAAACATAATGCGGTTTACACTCTGTATCTACTTAATTATCTTAAGTTGTACTTAAGTTATGCTTTTACATTATACTTACTTAATAAGTGAATAGTTCCAAGTCAATCAAAAACTATGAGTTTTATTTACTCAAAACATAATGCGGTTTACAGTCTGTATCTACTTAATTATCTTAAGTTGTACTTAAGTTATGCTTTTACATTATACTTACTTAATAAGTGAATAATTCCAAGTCAATCAAAAACTATGAGTTTTATTTACTCAAAACATAATGCGGTTTACAGTCTGTATCTACTTAATTATCTTAAGTTTACTTAAGTTATGCTTTTACATTATACTTACTTAATAAGTGAATAGTTCCAAGTCAATAAAAAACTATGAGTTTTATTTACTCAAAACATAAGAACACGTCACACGAACTCAAGACATTCAAGTTAGTAGAACTTTCATAGAATATTGAGTATACCCTACTCAAACTAATTGATTATTTTGAACATGCGGGTTTACAGTGTATGAAGGGACATGAGAGTGACTTGATGCACATAACGTGTGCGTTTGATATGGTGCTCAATGAGGGCAGACTGAGCTTGTCCTGTAGTCAAGACCTGTGCCTGGGTAAGGACGGTGGTCCAACCTGAATCGCGGAACTTGCCCGCCATAAGGTGAGCTTTGTCATGCAATGCTCCCATCTTTACGACCAACTTATCTTCACCAAGTGTCGCAGGATATTGCCATTGGAGCTGCTTGGCTATAGCATACAATGGTTGATCAGCACCAAGGACAGCAATCTGGCCAGGATTCAGGAATGATGTGCCTTTCTGTGCTAGCTCCATTGCATGCTTCATCATGGATGCAGATGCTGCTTTATCTGGGAATAAGGGGTGCACTCCTATCTCTGCACGAGGTTTCACTGTGTCATCATTCATAAGTTGCGAGTTATAACCTGACCATGTAATAACATCATCTTCACCTAGTGTCTCCTGATCGAGAACTCTTTTCCCATGCATAACCAACGCTCATCTTTCACTTTGGCTTCACGCACAAGATCATGCAATGGTTTCACAGGATCACTGCCACTTCTGGGTGCCAATATATCTCCTTCATTGAGTTCAGCTGGCTTAACAATTGTACAGTATATGAGTCTGGAAGTTTGGGTGTGGATGAATCTTCAGTGTCAACTTTTATAGGAGGACGCTCAAGTCCTAGATGGTCATGAGAGAGATGATTCGTAGCACTCAGTGCAGTTCCATGGAACTCGTTCTGTGAGTAGTTCCCTTTGCTGTGCCCATCTAGATTGTTAACCTCATGGTGGTGAAGACATCCTGACGAAGATTAGTAGGAAGAACAATGCCATCTTCATTGTGTCGTATGCCAGCGACTGCTTCACCTCCATTACTCGTTTATATGACACTGACAACGATAGGTTATGTAGATAACCTAGTTATATTAGTATTGGCTAAGCGTCCCGCTCTGAGCCTTACGAGATACTCATATCTCCTGTGATACCTAATGTATCTCCCACAAACAAAAACACATGCACCCCACCTGTATGGGGCCCCGCCCCTTATGGTGGCCACCGCCCATATAACCATGACCCTGGTCATGAAACACCCTTCCTCGCCAAAACCCGTCCCAGGAAAAGATCCCCCAAGAGGGAACTCAGGGCGCGCAGAGCGGGACGCTTAGCCAATACTAATATAACTAGGTTATCTACATAACCTATCGTTATATTTCGTATTGCATCGCGTCCCGCTCTGAGCCTTACGAGATAATGGGGAAGAGCGGGCGCGAGACCCGACAGATGTACCCCCTGAGGACCCGTAAGCCC
The DNA here is from genome assembly GCF_963971535.1 of Notolepis coatsorum. Taxonomy (NCBI): domain Eukaryota; kingdom Metazoa; phylum Chordata; class Actinopteri; order Aulopiformes; family Paralepididae; genus Notolepis; species Notolepis coatsorum. The sequence continues at coordinate 21,217,303 of NC_140171.1, forward strand.
ACATCAAGGGGTGCGGGGAGCCCTGTCACCCCATCCTTCCTAACGAAGGGGGGGCGCAGTCAACTCCACCTGAATGCGAACAAGAGGGAGCCAGAACCCCTTGAACACACCGTACAGGCGGAACCACGTGTGACTCAACACACTGCGGCCCATACCCATACACTCCTGCTACCCGACCAAAGGACGGGAAGCAGGAAAGGCCACAGACCCCAGAACCGCCTGGGAGACAGAACCCCCGGTCATGTCCATGAGGAAAAACCTTACAAAGGAGCCCGGGGAGGACCATGAAGCTGCAGCACAGATGGCCTCCACCGAGGCCCCACCCAGGAGAGCGGCAGAGGCAGCCACCCCACGAGTGGAGTGCGCCCTGACGCCCCCAGGGGGATCCTGCCCAGCCAGCGTGTAGCAGAGGGTAACACCCTCGCACAACCAATGGGACAGGCGCTGCTCCGACAGTGCCTTACCAGCACGAGCCCCACCGTAACAGACAAAAAGCTGGTCGGTAACCCTGAAATCCTGAGTACGGCTGAGGTAAATCCCCAAGCACGGACTGGACATGACAGGTGAAGGCCCGCATCTAACTCACCAGTGTGAGGAGGAGGACGAAACGCCTGAACCACAATATCCCGGGAGCGGAAGGAACTCCGGATATTCTCAGGCACGAAAGCAGGATTAGGTCGCAGAGTGACACCGCAATCGGTCCGAAAAGACAGGCACTCTGGATGTACCGAGAGAGCACAGAGCTCACCTACGCGTTTAGCGGAAGTGACAGCCAGAAGGAACGCGGTCCTGAAGGACAGCTGTCCCAACGGCGCCCGCTCGAGCGGCTCAAACGGGGCCAAGGACAACCGACCGAGGACCAATTGAAGATCCCAAGTCGGAGCCAAGGAGCGTTGCACCGGCTTAACGCGTCGAGCGCCAAGCAGGAAACGCTTCACAAGAGGGTGGCTGAACAAGACAACCCCTCAAACCCCTCATGATAGGAGGATATAGCCGCTGCATATACCCACACCGTCGAAGCCGACAGTCTATCAAGGAGAGACTGGAGGTAACTAAGGACAGCAACCAGGGGGCAGGAGACTGAGTCCTGGCCCCCCGCCTTACACCACACTTGGAACATACGTCATCTGCCCGCGTAAGCGCGACAGTGGAGGGAGCATGCGCATTCCAGATGGTAACACCATCAGGATCAAGAACCTGCGCCCCTCAACGTACCCGTCCCAACAACTGACCTAACAGATGTATGGGGAAGAATCCCTGGCGGCACGGCATCGGTCCCAGACCTGCCTGGCCATGTCCAGACGCAATCTTCACCCGTCAGGATGAGGGCCGCCCCGCGACAGTACACCTGCACCCACATTCTCCCTGCCGGGGATGTGGGGAGCCCTTAGGCCGCGCAGATGGAGGACGCCCATAGCCAGCCGCCCGCCGCCTGGTGCAGACAGGGGGAGCGTACTCCTCCCTGTCTGTCGATACACGACACTGACGTCGTATCGTCCGTCCTGATCAACACCATTTGTGGACCAGAAGGACCGCTTTCAACACCAACACATTGAACGTAGCGCAGACCGGGCAGCATGGTTTGCCAGCTGCCCCCTACTGCGTTGGCCCGACGCATCACCAGCGAGGGAGGCGTCGGTGAAAACGCGACGTGAGACAGCGCCGTAACCGTCCTAGGACGGAACCTCCCGAGCGTGTTGACAACACGCTCTGAGATGGATGCCCATAGCCCTCCAACCGTTGACTGGGAAGAGGAATACTCTACATCCAGTCTACAGCAACCCCAGGCTGGTAGAGACCTGCCTGGTACGAGACCTGACGATCCACCTTGACCGCGAAGGACCAGAACGTCATCAGGGCAGAACACTCCGTAACCCCGGATGACGCAGAGGCCCCAGTGCGGCCTCCACGCACTTGGTGAAGATGCGGGGAGCCAGAGAAAACCGAACGGCAGCCTCTGGTACTCATACGCTAACCCTGCAAAGGAAGCGTAGGTAAGCCCTAGGATGGAAGATCGGGGATGCGCATACGCATCCTACAGGTCTATGGAGGAGAACCAGACCCCCACCTGACAGTGTTCAACAGGTAGGAGACGATCCAAAAAATGCTGAACCTTCCCATGGGACAGGTCCAGCCTGGGTCTTACACCCCTCCCTCCCGACTTCTCGGGCAGAGAACACCGGGAGGAGAACGCCACGACGATGGCTTGCTTCGTCCACAGAGATTGGATCTCGTCGACCAGAGCTGTCCCTGCTGGAGACCCCGACAACAGGGTCTGTACCAAACCTGAAAACGGGTGGGGTTGTGTAAACACAAGTCCCCGCCTCACCATTCTCTCCATCTACCTCGACATATGGTACTGCCGTAGTCATATGTGACGACACTCCCAACGCACCCGCCGTCACGTGGCGCAGGTCCGCCAGGAACTGTAGATAGTTGGCCCGGTCCCCCCCCGCTGTGCGAAGACAACCCTGGAATCGTGCGAGGAGCGCGTTCCGTGTCGGAACACCTGACCCTGACACCACCCACGAGGCAATCGCACCCAAGGGGGAACCCCGACAGAAAAGGGCCTGTCTGATACGGGGGGCTTCCGATCAAAAAAGCCCCCCCACTGAACACCCCTCCAGAACATGCTGAAGGAGTTGTTCTGCAGCCGGACATGCAAGGTGTAAGGCCCCCATGGGTTCCTACACACCGTAGCCCTGCAGTGATATCACTACCACCCCAAACCATGTGAGCTGCGACCACTTGCCAATATTCCAGGAGTGGGAGCACCAACATGATACCTGGCCTGGCGAAGGCGAGGCCGGGGAAGCCCGCACTGTGTGCCTCAAAAGGTTTCGAGCCCCCCTGCTGACAACACTTAAGTTGACAGACGTAACACCAGGCTCAACCAACACAGTTCAAGGTGTGGGAGCCGCTTGACAGCACAACATTCTCACGGACAGACCCAGGCTCAGCCATCAACTGGGTGTCAGCCCCTGTCTCCATGAGAAGCGAAGAATGGGGCCGCATACGCTTCAATGAAGGTTCACGGCCCGCAGCCAAAGGAGAACGCTCAGAGCCCCGCTTCTGGGGATACCAGAGAGAGGATTGAACGGGGAGCGGGCTGCTCGCGGCAAAATGACGACGGAGTGGTTTACCAACACCGAAATCACCCAAAATGGCCGATCCCTCGGCCGCCAAGACTGTCGGCCTCGCGATACCCTGTCGATTCTCCAACCAGGGCACCACTGGCGGGGGAAACATGGCCGCCTGTCGAGGGCCCCGTCATCGCCGCTGACGAGGCCGTGCTCTCTCTTCTTCTGGCTGCGCGGTGTGAGGCGGTGTAGAGCCTAGGACAATACCGCCCGCGCTCCAGCAGAAGACCAAAATCCCCTGCGGAGAGGGGAACCCTGAGCGGTTATAGCTTGCGGCTGGGTCAAAGCTAATAACGTCAACAACCTTGCGCGATGTGTCGACGTCGGCCGGCCCTCAAGGCCCCTCCACCAGACACCATTTCTTTAATAGAAAAAACACCAATTCGAACACAGTTCTAATCGTTGCCAATTCCATACCGTGGCGGTACAAGCCTTAACAGCCCACCAGCCACTCGCCAGGCCGACCCATGGTGTCGGCCGGGCGGGGCATTGTTTCAATATATCAAAAACAAAGGACTGACGTTAACATGGAGCACCAGTGGTGATTGCAAACAGCACCCTCCACTGTGGTGTGGACCATGAAAAGGTTAAATGAATAAAAGAGCTAAACCACAAAAACTGTAGAATGAGCAAACCCATACACACAAAGTTTAAGGGGAGACGGACCAGACCCGTCTTCATTCAAAATATTCACAACAGAACACCAGCCCTAGTTTAGCCCATTTACCAAAAAAGGTAAACAAAGCCCCCCCCCCACACTACTCCCCCAGTATACCGATTGACCGTCAGTATGAATGGTTTGAGAGGAAAGAAAGCTGTAGCAAGACAGACCTTCTCATAGCAGAGTGACAAAATGAAACAATAGCCCCCTACACAGGGCCGCCCCAGGAGATGGGGGGCCTCGCGTCTAAAAACGCACAGGGCCTCACATTTCTCCCAAGCGGCCCTGCCCTTATACTACTGCAGCCTAACGCCAGGCAATGTGGAACCCAAGACAACAATTGCCTGTGCACAGACACGCAACATGTTTACCATGTCGGCTGGACCCATAGCCCCACTACCCGACGCCAACCCAGATGGGAACACCGTTCAACAAACCCCGCCGGAACACAAGGTAATACCTGGCTAGAACCTAGCCACGACCTACCCCGTTGTCAACCCATTTACCCGAAAAAGGTAAATAGAACTCAAAACCCCACAACAGCTACCGACTGACCTTCATTGATGAACCGGGCAAGAGGCGGGAGAGTGACAACATCTCACGGCGGAGACATTAAAACAGCATAGCAATTAGCAGTAGTGATAGCATGCGGCAGTAGCGATAGCATGTTAGCATAGCTTTAGATGTTTTAGCAGCACGCCCAAGACAGATTGGAAACCGTTCCCTGCAGAGAACGTTCACCAAACCATCTTGCCCCTGGCGCCAACACACAACAAGGTTGTGTTAACAACACAAACCAGCATTACTAACACTAATACCCATGCCTGAAGACACAGGGCCTACCTGAGTACAAGCTGGCCCGACAGCCAGCCTTGTACAGCTGAACCTCGATGTGCAGTCATCAAACGAGGAACATCACAGGCCCGTCGTGTCGCCGAAAACATGCGTCGAAGATGCCAGGGGCCAGCAACCTCCGGTAAGCTTCCAACATTATTAATCTTCCTTAATCTTTTCATTCCGCTAGCTCGTATGGTGCACGCATCCAACACGCTGGGACGAAAATAGAGGAAGGGTGTTTCATGACCAGGGTCATGGTTATATGGGCGGTGGCCACCATAAGGGGCGGGGCCCCATACAGGTGGGGTGCATGTGTTTTTGTTCGTGGGAGATACATTAGGTATCACAGGAGATATGAGTATCTCGTAAGGCTCAGAGCGGGACGCGATGCAATACGAAATATAACCCTTGTGCATGTGCTTCATCAACTTCCATTTTCTGGCGTCCATTGCCATGCAATTTGAGGCTACAATAGAGCGGAAAGGGCATTTATGTCCTTGCTGTGACGTATTGCGTCAGTCTTGCAGATGTGATGTGTGCTGCCATATGCATTGTACTTCTGACATTGGGTGATGAGACTTGCTATTTTCGTTCTCGGTTTCAGGTTGGCATCTTCTGTATTAGCTGCACAGGGTTTGATGAGTGCTGGACCCTGGAGGACGATATCATTGAACACTTGTAAGGGTTCTGCAACATATGTTGTGAGACAGTTGGATGGGAAGGAGCCGTCAAATGTGTGGCCTGGTTGTAAGCAATACAAAACCAAGGCGGCCCTCATCAACAGAATCACCTCATCCTGATCAATCTGGTTGGAATTGTGACCTCTAGCTACTTTCTTAGCCACTTGTTCCTTGTTTGCTATGTATGTGTCCCTCCCTTTCTGGTGTTCACTCCATTCAGGCAGATATTTGAGGAGCTGTTGATTGAATGTTGTTGTGTTGGGTTCATAATCAAGACACAAATGCGAAATGGGTCAATATTGAAACAGAAACGTAAAAGTTAAGGTAAAACTCATTTTCGGGGAACCGCCATCTTGGAAATATGCAAATTAGGCTGAATCATTAGAACATACTCTGAGCTACATCTGGGCCAAATTTGGTGCTTTTGCACAAATTTGCACGAACTTAGCCTCATATAGCCCTAAGGCCCCCAACTAATTGTGTGTAAATTGTTTCCATTCATAAATATGTAATAAACATTGTGTTTTAACTTGAATATCCCTGGCCTCAAGTGCATTGCATATCATTAACATCATGTGTCATTGAATGTCATTCAGCAGCTATGCTCCAAACCAATGAATGTAACCAAATAAAGCTCTCTATGCCTGTGAGAATTGTTTGCCCCTTCATACCCACTTTATTTTCCAGGGACATACAAATATTAGGTAACCTTCTAATTGCAGCCCGTAAATTAGAGGTTAATTGCTGCTAGTTAACCAACTTCACTGAGTGTTGGTGTCAAAGGTTGACAGCACCCTCCCTGTGTTACTGTTTTTGTGACTAAACCTATGTGAACTGCCATTTTGCCCCAGGTTGTGTGCAGGCCCTAGTGACAATAATTGACACTGTAGTCATCGAGGAGCAAGACACCAGAGTCCAGTGGCGGACTGGCCATCGGGACGTTCGGGACGAATCCCGATGGGCCGGAACCAAAGTGGGCTGGTCCAAAAAAAAAAAAAAAAAAAAAAAAAATTATATTTTTTTCCCTTTTTTTTTTTTTTTTTCTTTTTTTTTTGGCCAGTGTGTGGGCCAGTGTGTGGGCCACTAATGTGGGCCGGTGTGTGGGCCAGTGTGTGGGCCAGTGTGTGGGCCAGTGTGTGGGCCACTAATGTGGGCCAGTCTGTGGGCCGGTGTGTGGGCCAGTGTGTGAGTCGGTGTGTGGGCCACTAATGTGGGCCGGTGTGTGGGCCAGTGTGTGGGCCAGTGTGTGGGCCAGTGTGTGGGCCGGTGTGTGGGCCAGTATGTGGGCCAGTCTGTGGGCCGGTGTGTGGGCCAGTGTGTGAGTCGGTGTGTGGGCCACTAATGTGGGCCAGTGTGTGGGCCGGTGTGTGGGCCAGTGTGTGGGCCAGTATGTGGGCCGGTGTGTGGGCCGTTGTGTGGGCCAGTATGTGGGCCAGTGTGTGGGCCGGTGTGTGGGCCAGTGTGTGGGCCAGTGTGTGGGCCAGTATGTGGGCCAGTGTGTGGGCCACTAACGTGGGCCGGTGTGTGGGCCGGTGTGTGGGCCGGTGTAGTGTGTGGGCCAGTGTGTGGGCCGTATGTGGGCCGGTGTGTGGGCCATTATGTGGGCCGGTGTGTGGGCCAGTGTGTGGGCCGGCAATAAATCAATAAACAAGTTGCATAAACTAAATCAGATAAAAAATTATCACAGTTCTGGTTTGCCTTAAGATGCAGTTTAAGATGGGTCTTGAACATGGAGTATGTAGGGCACTCTCTAATCACAACTGGTAGGCTATTCCAGTAGTTACCACTTTTAACAGAGAACACAGTTTTTGCAATGGTAGTATACCGAAAAGGCACCTTACAGTCCCCTCTACTGATGGCCCTGGTGGTAATGCCAGTGTCTGCTTTCTGTTGGATGAACTCATTCAATGGGGGAGGGGCAAGTCCATGCAGAACCTTGTACATGAAGCAAGTATATTTGAAAACTTGGAAATTCTCGAAACTTAGCATGTTATGTTTTTCTAAAACATTACAGTGATGAAATGAAATTGGTTTCCTATCAAATACTTTTATGGCTTTTTTGTAGAGTAATTCTATTGGTGTAAGAGTAGTGACATATGAAAGAGACCAGTTGATAAAACAGTACTCGATGTGTGATAAAATCATTGAATGCAGAAACATCCTTGCAGCATTAACTGGCAGGCAGGGCCTGATCTGCGTGAAGTTTTCGATGTTAAACTTGACTGTGTTTGTCACTTTCTTCACATGACTTTTTGAAGGTCAATGTAGAGTCCAATGTGACCCCAAGATACTTGAATTAATGTACAATGTCCAGCTCCGCCTCTCCCAGAAACACATTAGAGTGAGTGACCTCTACTGGTGACTTTGTGGACATCATACACACTGTTTTCTTGGTGTTAAGTGAAAGACATGCTTTTGTTAGCCAGTCTTGAATGAGACATGAGACATCAGTGAATGAGATTCACGTTTCCTCCCAACCGCGAGTAGGCCTAGAGGCGCAGAAATGGAGAATGCAAAAAAAGAAAGGGTGGAGCTGAAAAAGCTAGAATTAAAAAACTAAAATTGCTAGTAAAAGACGCAGAACAATGTTCTAAAATTACAGACATGTTTAGTAGAGGAAGGGCTGGCGTTATAGTAGCTGCTGCTGCTAATGATGATGAAGTTCAAGTGGAAGGAACCAACAGTAACATGACAGGTGCGTGCAGTAGCCTAGTGCATATTCTACTGTTGGTATCTGCCGGTTCATGAGGGCTAGCTAGCCTATACTAGCTCTTGCAGTGATTTCAGTCATTCTATTACAAGACAATGTGCTTTCCGTATTCCTGATTCCTTACAGCACGTGGACTTAAATAGTCGTGACTCGTGACGTTTTTTCTCTGACTAAAAGTTTAGTTAGCAATGTTAGGACTAGTGCCCACCACAGCATCAGAAGTTAAAGTGCTAACCTAGAGAGCCAATCAGAACCTAGGACGGGCTGCAAATTAATCGGCTACTAATATTATAATAGTAAATACTCAAATAAAATACTATTATGTTCCCTTCCAAATTTTCATGTTGATATAATATTGGTAATCTAATTGATTGAATTGATTAGTTGCCATTTTACATGCTTAAATAAGATGTACCTTAGAATTCCCAACTGTTAGCCATGTTCTCGATCTGTATATGATTAGTCTCATCTACATGTTTGTAAATAACCACAGCTAACTAGCTTAAGCTAACAACTAGGTCAACTACTACCCCGTAGTTAAACAAATGTGATTGCATATAACAGCTAACTGCTACAGCTAAGTTGGTAGTTAGCCTATTCCATTCATGTTGAATGTATTTATGAAGGTTGTTGATGGTGGTTGGCGCTGATTAGCAGACATGATTCTGTCAGTCTGCCACAGGGCAGCTGTGTTTGCTGATGCTGCTCACGACCACCAGTAGCGTGTGAGTGTGAATGCTTGATGGTTTCTGTGAAGCGCTTTGTGGAACAATGCTGATACAGTTAAGAATGAGTAATTCGCTTTTGGTTTTTAAGAAAATGGTTTGTAAAGCTATTTTTGAAAACTACAAGGGTCAATAATCCTGTTTTTTTTTTGCTATTTTCTTTTAGAATACTGTTTTGGCGTCTTAATTTTTTTAATTTTTGTTAAGAATATAGGACAGGCAGGCGGTTAGGTGGCCGAGCGGAGATTGCGTTCGTCACCAGCCCCGGAGCTGTGAGCTCGATTCGCCTGTTCGAATCCAGCTCACAGCTCCGGGGTTGTCACCAGCTTGGCTGGCCGTCTGCACTGATACAATTGGCTGTATCAGAGGGTGGGAGAAGCTGGCGGGGTGGGTCCGGGTCGTTGTAAACAGCGACTCCTACAGTTCGGTCGGGGCGCCTGCTAAGCGCGGATTGGACGTGAGGGGGATAGTGTGGTCCTCCCATACGCTACGCCCTCTCAATGAGAATCCGCGCTGCCAGGTGAAAAGAAGCGGTGATTGGCTGGAAGTGTGTCGGAGGAAGCACGTGGTAGCCTCCACTCTCCCAGATGATCTGACTGTGGGGGGTAAGTGCGCAGCGATCAGGAAGGGACTGGGAATTGGCATACGACTAACATTGGGATGGGAGAAAATCGGAGGAAAATGGAGGGGGAAAAAGACAAATAAAAAAAAAATATATATAGGACAGGCATATATAAGCATTATGCTTCAGTCTGTACCTTTTCAGTCACTGTAAAATCAAATATTGTTAAATGATGGTGTATATTGTATTGTGTGAGATGATGACTGAATAAACTACTACTACTACTACAACTACTACTACTACTACTACTTTGGGTGTTTTCAAAAGGCTGAAAAACGCTGTATGAATTCAAGCCATTATTATTGATTGCTGATGTTCTTCTTATGCAGTTGACTCTGAGGAAAGAGAGAGCGCCCAGTCCAGCACAACTGACCCTGAGGGGAGAGAGAGCGCCCAGTCCAGCACAGCTGACCCTGAGGGGAGAGAGAGAGCCCAGTCCAGACAGACACACAGAGAGAGAGACAGAGAGAGAGACACAGAGAGAGAGAGACAGAGAGAGGGAATGACACAGAGAGAGAGAGACACACACACAGAGAGACACATACACAGAGAGAGAGAGAGAGATAGAGAGAGAGAGAGAGAGAGAGAGAGAGAGAGAGAGAGAGAGAGAGAGAGAGAGAGAGAGAGAGAGAGAGAGAGAGAAACAGGCTCTTGGAATGGGTGTCTGGGAGGAAGTGGGGGGTCTTTCGATGTTGATTAAACGGCAAGCAACTAATGTCATGAGTGCCAAATTAAAGGACAATAAATCCAATCTAACTGAAATTGTGTAGCACAGACCTTTCTATTAGGGGTGCTCGATATTGGCTTTTTTATCGATACCGATATACCGATATTGTCCAACTCTTAATTTCCGATACCGATATCAACCGATATCAACCGATACCGATATATGCCCGCCCCAAAAAATGGAATAATTTCAGGTAATTAACATTACATATCTCTTGTTGTGGAATTAACACAACATTATGCATACTTTTGACAATAAATAAAATCAGAATTTGTTCTTACTTGCTTGCCTGGGTAAATAAAGGTTATAGAAATGTTTAAAACCGATACCGATATTTTCCGATATCACATTTTAATGCCGATATCGGCCGATAATATCGGTAGGCAGATAATATCGGACATCCCTACTTTCTATGGATCAAAACCTCAATATTATTATGGTGTAGTTAATACTTCATGTATCCTTAATCCCTAGGCTAATGAGGCACTAAGATGTTAGTAAAAAAAAAAACATATGCCAATGACAGGAGGTAACGGTATATGTATGTGTGTGTCTGTGTGTGTGTGTGTGTGCACTGTGCATGAGTGCACATCTAGGGGCGGTGTGTAGATTTGGTCTCCCTGATTTTGACTCCTTAGCCACAGCCTTGGGTTGTTTAATAGTGGACAAGTGTTTCATAACGGCCGTTGTGTGGGCCGGTTTCGGGGCCGGTGCGTGGGCCGGTGTGTGGGCCGGTGTGTGGGCTGGTGCGTCTGAATGTCCCGGGCTGAATTTGTGTCCCAGTCCGCCACTGCCAGAGTCAAATTGTAAAGTCCAAACATTATACAAAATATACAATACAATACTAAAAACTCACTTGTAATGTATAGGGCTGTAACATAAAGGTTGGTTGATGGAAAGGACGGACCTGGTTTGTAAACTAATTATATTTATTGATGTAAAAAGGAAGCACAATATCTGGAATTTCACTCATTGTAACTGGGTTGGTGGGCCCACTTGCCTTAGACAGCGGTGATGCATAATGCATATGATTATCTCTATAAAACTGTTAGCAAATAAGCGTGGGAGGCGTAAAGGTGGGGAAGGTACAGTACAGTTATTTTGGAGCACACTGGACCTGTGAGAGTAGAGGGTACGGTTCAGGTTCAGGATAAGGAAACTTAGGTGAAGGAATACCTGACAAATGTATGTATATGTCGACAAGATGTGCTCTCTGTATTAATGTAGCTTTATTTTCTGTTTAATGTAGTCGATTTCTTAGTTTTGTGTTGGTTTAAAAAAAATAAAAACAATTACGGTCCCCCATGTGGGGTGGTGTCATTGTAGTCTTGATGTTAGTGGTCTAGGTGTGTGTGTTGTCTTTCAGGACCGACCTATGTTGATTCACATGTTATGTCATTACTTTGTGTTGTTCTGATGTCCTGTGTGTGCAAAAAGAAAAAAACTTCAATAAAGTATAAGTCATAAAAAAAAAAGTAATTCAAGGGTGAGTCAAGGCCAAAACAACAAACAAGCACCACTATTCTGCAACATAAACCAACCTAATCTATGGTAAAATCAATTACATTCCCTAAACTACCCTTACCTAACAAAAACAGGAGAAAACAATATCCAAAGGAAATGGCAGCTCACCCCGTCCGTGCTTCCTGAAAAGGGAGAACATAACACATATTAGGGATACATACAGGAGAGGTAAACATCAAAACAATATATAGCTCTCTATGGCTCTCAATGAAGTGAGCAGCCAGGTTTAAACAGGGTGTGGTGATCCGATATTGGGTGGTGGCCGGTGGGTTGATGGTTCATGATTGGGTGCAGGAATCCTGAAACCCATCCACCAATCGGTGATGTGCTGCTATGTAGTCCACCAATGGAGGGGCAGGGAGCCAGGGACCAATGGTGGAGGTGTTCATACTGAAGGGAGGAAACAAAATGGAGACAAGACAAACACTGGGGAAGCAAATACATTGGGATGTAACAACCATGTTACGAGGAATAGGCCTATAATACTGTGAGTTATTTTAAATCTGTTGATTTATATTTGTGAAAATCGAATGGGAGAGGATATTCCTGAACCATTCCTGTCCCCCTCTCTGTCCCTGCTACTTTCGTCCACTGTCAACACCACTATTCTTGTTTTTAGGCTCCTAATTCACTTTCACTTTCACACCATTAATGTTGAGGATCAAGTCTAAATATCATACTTCTGAAGTATAAACAAACAGCAATTGTATTCTGTGTAATATAGTTGTCTGTGTCAAAGGTACTTGGAAATATTTCTCACTTAATAAAATGTATTTACTTGAGGTGTAGTTTGACTGTCAACGTTTCACAGTACATGTATGTTTAGAATCTTTCTTTCAACAAGGCAGCAGTAGGGCGGCTACGTGGTGCAGTGGGCAAGGTGCTCACCACGAATACTGGAGATGCTGGGTTCGCCTGTTCGAGCCCAGCGCTCCACATTGCTTTCAGTTTAGCTGGTCGTCCGTACTAATACACATTGGCAGTATTAGGGGGTGGGAAACTGATGGGTGGGGATCGGGCGTTGTGGACAGCGACTCCTACAGGTCGGTTGGTGCGCCTGCGCAGTAGAATCAGGAAGCGATGGGGTCGGCGCCCCTCCAAAGCGCAGACCCCTGACGCTGAAAGATCGCGCCGCACAGGTGAAAAAATGCGACTGCTGTTACCTCGAGTATCGGAGGGGACTTGTGCTATCTATGACTTAGTCCACATTGCAGCCGGCTTGTGGGAGGCAAGAAACAGCGTTCGAGACAGGGGAGGGTTGAATTGGATGATACGAAATTGGGATGGGAGAAACATTTTAAATGGGATAAAAAGTGGATCAAAAAAAGAAACAAGGCAGCACGTAACCAGTGATTGGGAAGCTACTCTGAGAGCAATACATTTAGTCACACTGGAAGAAATATAGAAGAAATTGTGAGGATTGGTTCATTCCCCGCCACACGCTCCGCTCCTTTAAGGTACTGTGTTGATTGATGCATTCCCCGCCACACGCTCCGCTCCTTTAAGGTGCTGTGTTGATTGGTGCATTCCCCGCCACACGCTTTTGGAGCAAGTATCAATTCCAGCGCGCACCTGTCATAGTTTTTGATTAGCGCCCCAGAGGCTTTTTATACTGGGACTTCCCTTCAATCGATGTCGGGTCGTTTTGTAATACAACTGCTTTTGCCTGCTTTTTCCCCATTGATGTGCCTCATCTTCTTTCCCTCCAGGACTTTCTGTGGAGATCCGCTGATGAGAACCTTGTTCCCCGTTTGGAGCTGCGCCTTGTTTACCCGCTTTACGCGTTTGCGCTTGGGTGAGTTGGAACCAAACCCCTCTGGATTATTCTGTCTGTGTGTGTGACGAACACAGAAGATTATCATTTTTGCTTGCACTGGACTCAGTTGAAGTGTGTGTTTTGAAGAGACACTGAAGATATCATTTCTGTTTGCACTAAACTCAGCTAACTTGTGTGTTGTGGAGAACACTGAAGATTGTTACTGTTCATTGGTTCTGGACACAGCTAAGGGAGAAGGGAACCACACTGCCTCTGTGTTTCGTTGGACTGTTATTGATATCTCTCTCTCTCTCCGTTTTCCACCTCGAGTTAAGGCTGGGAGTATCTGCAGAGCCGCTACAACGTCAAATACCGATTCCCCACTGCTATCACCAGGAGGATCTGCAGAGCCGCAGAGAACTCTGCCGATGGCAGTCTCCCTTGTTGTTTCATAATTGTTACTTTACCCCTTTTGTGACTCTGTAAATAAATACGCCCTAGTATTTGGCTAACTCTGAACTTCCTGTCTGTGCCGTGCGATTGAGGTCGGTTCAAACCCTAACATTACGACCCGACCATGACGACCTCAGCCGACACAGACAGGGTCAGAACAGCGTTGGCGGTCCAGATTGAATTAACCAACGACCACAGCCTACAGCTAGTGCGGCTGCGGCTGCTGTACAGGAGCTCCGAGACCAGGTCCTGCCTATTCAGGAGTCCCTTGGCTCTCTGGCTAGCCTGCAGACAGCCCAGGGTAATCAGCAGACTAATATTCTCCACCAATTACAAGCGCTGAGTGAAGCCGTTAACACCTTGCTTGTAACCCCACCTACTACAGGAGCCTCGGCCGGAGCATCACCCGCAGCCGTGGCAGGCCCCGCGCCTCCCGATCCCGCACCTCGGGAGCCCCGTCTCTCCGAACCACGGTTGTTCAATGGTAACTTCGAGGATTGTGCCACATTCATCATGCAATGTGAGTTGGTTTTTCGTCATCAACCCAGCCGATTCACTTCAAGGGGAGCCCGAGTGGCTTACATGACTAACCTGCTCTCAGGCCGGGCAGCACAGTGGGTTACTGCCTCCTGGGCAATGGGGGCTGATTTCTGTTTTTCCTACCCAGACTTCGTGGCAGAGCTCCGCAGGGTTTTCCACCACCCAGCCCGTGGCCAGGACCCTGGAGCTCGGTTGGGCACCTTCCGGCAGGGCAGTGGCGGGGTCACCGACTACGTGCTGGAGTTCAGACTGGCGGCAACGGAGAGCGGTTGGAACGATCAAGCGCTTCGTCTCACCTTCATGAGGGGGCTCAACGACGCTGTCAGGGACCAGCTCGCGACCCGTGAGGAACCTGAGTCCCTCGAGGACCTATTCAGCCTCGCCATTCGCATCGACGGACGCCTCCAGGAGAGAAGACGTGAGAGAACCCGACCGGGACCTTCAGAGGTTCCCCAGACCCCCCGTACTCGTGACGGTACTGCGGCCCGCCCTGCTCCCAACACAACTGGTGGTACCTTCCCCTCGCGTTCGGTGCCCGGGGAGGAACCCATGCAGCTGGGACGTCTTAGCCAAGCTGAACGGGAGGCAAGGTTCAGGTCCGGCCTTTGCCTCTACTGCGGTCGGGATGGACACCGTATCTCCAACTGCCCCACCCGGCCAAAAGACCAGGCTCGCCGGGACCCCGGGAGATCCTGGTGAGCCGTTTTTCTCATTCCCAGAGCCGTGCACCACCTAGCCGTCTGATGAGTGTCACCCTGGCCTGGGCGGACCAACGGGCCACGGTGGAGGCACTCATTGACTCGGGTGCTGACGAGAGTTTCCTAGACTTCGAGTTTGCTACCCGGGTCAACATTCCACTAGAGGACCTCGTGAGGCCATTGGAGGTGTTCGCATTGGACCAACACCGCCTGGCTGACATCACTCAACGCACCTGTCCTGCTCACCATTGCTGGTAACCACGTTGAGAGACTCCAGTTTTTTATCACCAGATCCCCTCTTGTCCCAGTAGTCCTGGGCCGGCCCTGGCTCGCGCTGCACGAGCCCCACATCGCCTGGTCCTCCGGTACCATCAGGGGGTGGAGCTCCTCCTGTCATGCCCAGTGTCTTCAAGCGGCGTCCTGTCCCTCGCCCCGGAGATCCGTTTGTGAGCCGCCTCCGGACCTCTCGACCATACCCCCCGAGTACCACGACCTCGAGGAGGTTTTCAGTAAGTCCAGGGCTCAGGCCCTTCCGCCTCACCGGCCTTACGACTGTGCCATCGACCTCCGCTCAGGGGCTCCCCTTCCCGGCAGCCGCCTCTACAGTCTGACCGTCCCTGAGAAGGCAGCGATGGATCAATATATCTCTGAGTCCTTGGAAGCTGGACTCATTCGGCCTTCCTCCTCCCCTGTGGCGGCCGGTTTCTTCTTTGTTGGGAAGAAGGACGGAGACCTTCGACCCTGCATCGACTATCGCCAGCTCAACGAGATCACCATTAAGAACAAGTACCCTCTTCCTCTCATGAACTCCACCTTCGAGCCTCTCACCCAGGCTACCGTCTTTACCAAGCTGGACCTCCGGAGTGCCTACCATCTGGTCCGTATCCGAGAGGGCGATGAGTGGAAGACCGCCTTCAAGACTCCCAGGGGCCACTACGAGTACCTGGTAATGCCGTTCGGCCTCACCAACGCTCCGGCGGTATTCCAGGCGCTCATGAACGACGTCCTTCGTGACATGCTGGAGGAGTTTGTGGTGGTATACCTAGACGACATCCTCATTTTCTCCAAGACCCTCGAGGAACACATCCAGCATGTCCGCCGTGTGCTGGAGCGCCTCCTCCACAATCGGCTCTTCGTCAAGGCAGAGAAGTGCCGATTCCACTCCGACTCCGTCGATTACCTGAGCTTCATCGTGGAGAGAGGCTTGACCCGAGCTGACCCGAGCAAGATCCGGGCCGTGGAGGAGTGGCCGGAACACACCTCTCGGAAGGAGTTACAGAGCTTCCTCGGGTTCGCCAACTTCTACCGAAGATTCATCCGGAACTACAGTCAGGTGGCGGAACCACTTACCAGGCTGACCTCTCCCGCCCTGCCGTTCGACTGGTCCCCAGCGGCGTGTGCTGCGTTCCGCTCCCTCAAGAAGAGGTTCACTTCCGCCCCGGTCTTGCTCCATCCAGACCCCAAGAGACAGTTCATCGTAGAGGTGGACGCCTCGGATACCGGACTAGGAGCTATCTTATCCCAGCGGTCGGCAACGGACCAGAAGGTACATCCGTGTGCCTTCTACTCGCGTCGTTTCCTCCCTGCCGAGAAGAACTACGACATCGGCAATCGGGAGCTGCTGGCGGTTGTGGCTGCCTTGGAGGAGTGGCGTCATTGGCTAGAGGGGGCCGAGGAGCCATTTACCATTTGGACGGACCACAAGAACCTGACGTACATCCGTGCTTCCAAGCGCCTCAATGGCCGGCAGGCAAGATGGGCCAGCTTCCTCAGTCGGTTCGACTTCTCGCTGACGTTTCGCCCTGGTTCCCGCAACACGAAGGCTGACTCCCTGTCCCGGTTACACTCCAAGGGGGCTCCAACCACTGAGGACCCGACTCCCATCCTCCCAGAGGCCAGGGTGGTAGGAGTCGTCACCTTGGGCATCGAGGGGGTGGTAAGGCGTGCCCTACGCTTCCATCGCGCTCCAGGCAATGTACCGGTTCATCGTCTCTTCGTCCCCGACTCAGTCCGGTCCCGGGTCCTCCAGTGGGGCCATACCAGCCGGTTCGCCTGCCACCCAGGCGTTCATCGCATGTTCTCCTTCCTGGCTCGTCGATTCTGGTGGCCCACCATGAGGAACGACGTCAAGGAGTTTGTACTGGCCTGCGCAGTCTGCGCCCGCAGCAAGGCCTCCCACCAGGCACCCTCCGGGCTATTGCAGCCGCTTCCCATTCCGAGCCGCCCTTGGTCCCATGTGGCGTTGGACTTCGTCACAGGTCTTCCTTCTTCCCAGGGGAACACGTGCCTACTGACCGTGGTGGATCGGTTCAGCAAGGGGGTTCACCTCGTGGCCCTTCCCAAGCTTCCCTCGGCGGCCGAGACGGCGGACCTCCTGACACGCCACGTGTTTCGCCTCCATGGGTTTCCCCAGGATGTCGTCTCGGACCGGGGGCCCCAGTTCACTTCCCAGGTATGGCGGGCTTTTTGCAAGGGATTGGGGGCAACGGTCAGTCTTTCCTCTGCTTATCATCCCCAGACTAACGGACAAACGGAGAGGATGAACCAGAGCGTGGAGTCTGCTCTTCGGTGTGTGGCTGCCGAGAAACCCGCTTCTTGGAGCTGTTTCCTTCCCTGGGTCGAGTACTCCATCAACTCCATGGTCAGTTCCGCCACCGGCCTCTCACCTTTTGAGGTATCCCTGGGCTACCAACCCCCTCTTTTCCCTGCACAGGAGTCGGAAGTGGCAGTTCCCTCCGTACAGGAGCATCTCGACCGGTGCCGTCGGGTCTGGGAGATCGCTCTGCCACACAGGCTCACCTCCAACTCACTAGCGTGAGGAGGAGGGTGAAACGCCTGAAGCACAATATCCCTGGAGCGATAAGAGCTCCGGATATTCTTTGGCACGATGGCCGGATTAGGCCTCAGAGTCTCACTGCTATCGGCCCAAATAGACAGGCACTCTGACCGCACCGAGAGAGCACACAGCTCACCCACGCACTTAGCGGAGGTGATGGCCAAAAGGAAGGCGGGGCCACCAAGAGCTGAATCAGGGCCGGGAACCACACAGCTGTGCCCCGGTCCGGCGCGACCAGGATCCTGTTATGCAGACCCGGCGCCATGGGCGGGCATTGGGGGGCCTGGCCCGCCCACTGAGTCAGCTGTGCCCACCCTGAGATTTTTTTTTTTTTTTTTTTTTTTTTTTGTCAATCAAAGTAGACTATCCAAATGCTTAGCCCTAGTGGGCACTGATGTCAACAACAACACTACTGAAGCTAGCACGGCACTCTGTGAGAATTAGTTTTCTACCCTCAAGAACATCTTTACAGAACATCGCCTTAGTATGCTTCATCGACGCAAGGCCAATTTAATTCAGTTGGCATTTGAGAAGGACTTAACAAAAAAGTTCAGGAATGAGTGGAGGGGCAGTGTTTTAAGAAGATTTCACTCTGTCCCCAAACGCTGCTTGCCGCTCTACTAATGATGGTGAGTAGCCTGTGGAGGAATTTTGTTTGCTTTTTTATGCACTTTATTTTTGTCAGTTCAGTTCAGTTTGTCAGTGAATTCAGAAGTGTTGAATAAATGGAGAGTTTTCAAAGATATAGAATAGAATAGAATAGAAATGTATTATCCTGAGGGAAATTTGACACTCCAAATCACTCAACATTAAACATTTAGACAGAACAAGTCACGAATAAGAATAACAAAACAAATGGCCTAAGAATAGAATAAAATGAAATAGAATAAAAATAGAATAAAAGATACAGTAAATAAATACAGTAAAAATATACTGAAGTCTACAGTAGGTGTAATATTGCACAGTGCTGTTTAAAAAGTAAGAGTCCAGGAAGATGGTAACTGTCACTCTTTGCTCAGTGATGCAGTGAGGCACAGTGATGCATTGTATAGTCTGATGGCTGTCGGAATGAAGGACTTCCTGTGCCGTTCAGTGCTGCATTTAGGTAGTGTGAGCCTATAACAATACATGCTCCTCCTGTCAGCCAAGTCTGTGTATAGTGGGTGGGAGGGGTTTTCCCTGATGGCCTGGAGCTTAGCAAGGCTCCTCCTCTCCGCCACCCTCGCTAGGGCGTCCAGCTACACCCTAACCACGCTATTGGCCTTCCTGACCATCTTATCCAGCCTGTCTGTGTCCCCTGCTCTCAGTCCGCTGCCCCAGCAGGTCTGTTATATATATCTGTTCAGTCTGTTTTTGTATAAGTGAATGTTCTTAAGATAGAGAGAAATTAGATTTTTCAACTGCCTCTCTGCTGTTTAGTTCAGCACCGTGGGCAACGCCAAGCAAGCCACAGCGCCGTTGTCCCAGCTGAAACGTATAAAAGGGAACCTGTGTTGAAAAACCATTGTGCCCCCCCGAGAACATTTTATGCCCCCCCACTAATTTGTTTCTGCAGCCTGGTCTGCTGTTATGTCTTATTCTTATCACTTGTATTATTGCACAATGTCTTATTCTCATCCTATTATTATTGTATTATTGCACAATCGTTGCGGGCAAGACCCCCCGCATTTCACTGTATGCTTGTATGCCGTGACAAATAAAACTCTTGACTTGACTTGAGTACCATAACTATCACCGGTGATAAATCGAATGGTTGAATGGTAAACAGAGTCTAAGGGCTTAAGAGTGGAAGCCGCTGCATGTCTATAAATGTGAGGTTTTGCCCGCTGCTCACCTACTCTTTCCTTCCTCTTAGCCTACTGTTTAGGAATTCCCTTCTCACTCACTCTCACTAGCCCCCACCCTCTCGTTCTTTACTCTCGTTTTCTCTTCAAGCAGCCACACCTGGACTACCTGTCATTATGTGTTTGATTGGTCTGGTGCCGAACTCACACTTTTAGTTCGATTATCAATTACCTCCCGCACCTGTGGTGCATTCTAATTAGTTCCCCTGTGGGCTTTAAATACCTGGCTCTTCCACTCTGTTCCTCGTGGGGTCGTGTTGTAACATGCCGTAACTTTCGGTATCATATTCTCTATCATCAAGACTCCTTCGGGAGGTCCTCTGTTCTGTCTATGCTGTTTTTATCTCCGGCGTAAAGATGTGCTCCAGCCTTCGCCTCCTGTCGCCGTTGCCTGAGGGAGAGACTGGACTGCGCTCCCTAGACTTCCACGGGAGGCATCCCAGTGATCCACTTCAGACCTCCGCGCAGCAGTCGTCCTGACGCACATCCAGACCTCCGCGCTGCAGACGCCCAGACACCATCCAGACCTCCGAGCTTGGCACGCTCCTCCGTACCAGCGCGCACTCCCAGTAGACGCGCAACTTCCAGACCTCCGAGCTTGGCACGCTCCTCCGCGCAGACGCACTCCAGATGCGTTCTCTGTTACCGGCGCGCACTCCAAGCAGTGGCGCACCACTCTGACCTCCGCTCGGACAGCCGGCTCCCCGGTGGCGACGCTCTCGCCCCGCTGCTGTTCCAGCACCATTACGCATTACGTCTGGGTGAGTTTTTTATTGACTGTCTTGATCAATTCCGTTTTTCGTGTGTTTCTATAACACTGAAGATTACCACCTTTTTAATCAGACAGTCACTCACCCAGCGTGTGCCTTTGTTTGTTTTCACTGGGATATTATTTTTGGACTTTACATCTCCCACTGTGTGTTTGTTCACACCGAAGATAGTATTTTCATTGGATTGTTTTTGGAACTTTGCTCATTGTGTATTTTACACGAAGATTGTTTTTACTTGGATAACTTTTGTATTTGGACTAGTCACCTCTCCTGCACCTGCTCTGTTTCCCCCCTTTGTACTCTAACCCTCTCCTCTCTCCCTCTCGGCCCCGTCTACCCACCTTGGAGATCTGCCGAGAGAAGTCTGCAGAGCGGCCCTGATGTTCCCACCTGCTTTCCCAGTCCTCCCTGTCCCCAGCCCGCCTCCGCGGGCCTCTGTCCCTAGTTCTCCCCTCTCTAGTTCCTCCTAGTCCTCCCGTCCGGTCCTCCTAGTTCCTCCCTGTTTTCCCTTAGCCTTCCCTTGCCTTCCCCTTAGCCAGCTCGCCTCTTAAAGGCACTGTACCTTCCCCCTCTTGTTATTCCCGTATTTTGTGTTTCTCCCTTAAAGGGACAGTGCCGGTTTTCCTTTTGTTCAATAAATGCCAGTTTCTTGGCTTACCTTCATACCTGTCTTGTGTTGTGCGATTGGGGTCGGTTACAAACCATAACAATAAATCACATCTCCGTAATCCAAAACAGATATAACACTGCTTTAACAACTCTCTTTCTGCTAATCATAGGGAAGCTGGCTCTATTTCTATATAAAAAGCCAATCTTTTTCCGTAATTTACTGGCGAAAATGCCCACATGATATTTAAATGTAAGGCCTTCATCAATCCAAATACCAAGGTATTTGTATTCTGAAACTCTCTCAATATCAGAACCGTTCAGAGTAGCAAGTCACTATAAACAATATTTTTGGCTTTGGAAAACAACATGAATTTAGTTTTACTGGCACCAATTTTAAACTAATAAGTGCATCTTGCAGGGCGTCAAAGGAGATATTTAGTGGCCAGTTGCACAGAATCAGCAGTACAATAGAGAACTGTGTCATCCGCCTAAAGGTGGCTTTGACAGCTGCTCAGAGATGAGATAATATTATTAATATAAATGGTAAATAAGACAGGGCCTAGGATTAATCCCTGTGGAACACCTTTTGTGATGGGTAGAAGCTCTGATTGGGCATTTCCCATTTTCACACACTGACATTTTTCTGTTAAATAGTTTTGAAACCAACTGCAAGCACCTGTATCAAAGCCAACACTCTGAAATCTGTTTAATAGGAGAAGGTAGTCAACATAAGAAAAGGTCACTTTAAAAACTGTATATTGTATAGTAGTGTACATAGGACTCATTACCTAAGCTTAGCATTGTATAGTATTTTATCTTAGTACTTTTATCATGTCTATTTTTGGTAACACTTTATAATAACACTCAGTTATAAGACATGTATAAGGTATTTGTAGATAGGTAGGTAGGTATTTATTTTAGACACAAAACATATACAGATCATTACATCACATATTTGCCTTTGTCAAGGAGAGGAACGAAAAAGCCTCTTGACTTATTTACATCGTTATCCTTGGGTGTCAAGGATGCTAGAAACACACATACAACTCATTACAGAATTAATCACAATTATTATCTTTGCATAATAATAATGGCACAACCCTAAATTAGTACAAACAAAGCACATTTGTTGTTACAATGTTAATTTATGCCGAAAGTCAGTGAGTTTCAGGAAGCACCCTCGGGGAAGGGAATTTGGGGGATGGGAGGGAGGGCGGAGAGTGAGGGGTGGGAGTTAAGGATAGGGTAGTGGCTTAGGGTTTGGGCGTGTGAGACAGTCGAGGGTTCCTCCCCTCCTTCCGTGCACGTCGCCAGTCGTGCTCGTGGGGTGGAGGTTTGCGTGAGGATGGGGAGGGGGGGGGGGGGAGGGGGGGCCTGCCATCCATCTTATCTTCAGACAGTCAGATACTGTCCCGTCCTTGGTTGCGATGGGTACGGACGTCATAAACCAGGTCTTATCTTGACTTCCTCTCCTCGGCCTCTTTCAATTGACCTCGAACATTCTTTCTTTTCTTCCACAGACTTGAGTTTTGTGGCGGGGGGGGGGGGGGGTGTTGCATCAGGTTACAATGATTCCTGAAATGCTTTAATTTAATCCAAATCTGTCTTCTTTGTCGCGGTCCTAATGTCCTGCGCGACCCCCAACATGATTTGACCTCTTAATTGTTCATCGGCTGTGTGTTGAGCGAGCCGCTTTGCCAGTTCCATGTGGGCATTTTCCAATCTTGCTACTACTTGAAGGCAGCAAATCCAAATCCAAATTGCGATCGCTCCCCAACCGATCAGAAAGATGACGAGGAGATACAGATCCTCAACATCTTCAATCTCAATAGAATATAGGCATATTGGTCGCCAATTATTCCAACTGTCGATTGCAAACCCGGCCTGGAATGTCCCTATCGGACATAATGGTTCGGTCGCACTTTGTTTTCTTGAAGAGAAAATTTGATCCACTGCTGCAAAACCCCAGCTTACTAGTTGATCCATTGATTGATTGAGTAGGACGTCAGGTATATTGAAGAAAAAGTAGAATGTCCACACCGTCAAGGAGGCAGTTGTAAGTAGAGATCCACACCGTTATTAATTGCAGCTTAGAGTCCACACCGTCGAGAGAGGCAGAAAGACAGAGCTGGTGTACGGAGATAAAAGCAGCTGCAGGGAGGAGGGTAGAGGAGGCCTTGGAGGGCAGGGAGGAGAGATAAAAAATGCGACTGCTCTCTGGGAAAGATAATGAACTAATCATGAACAAACCATTTATGTACATTCGTAAATGATTAAATCATTTATAACTATATTTGTATAACATTTACAAATGATGTATAGCTCATTATCAATAGTTTGTACTTGTTTGTTCATCATTAAATAATGTTATTTAATGTGTAGTAAATAATACATAAAAAATACAATACAATAAAAAATTACTATACCTCCATTTATTTGTTCATGTTCAACAAATGATTAAAAAACATTCATAAACGATCTATAAATCATTTGCAGATGTTATTGTGTGCCCTAATCTAAAGTGAAGACTATTCATCATTAACATTAATCTACTTAGGGTGAATACATTTTTGGGACATGGATAGGGTTTGTGAAATAATATTTAATGATGACCTTTTATCTTCCTAAAATATTTTTTGAATCAAGTTGTGCTTCTTCCAGCTATTTATCTCGGCTGCTCCCCTAACATTTCAAAAGCCTAGAGTGTAACGTCCCCTTGCTGGGCCGGTTATGAGAATAACAGTGAACATTTCCTCCCTCCTGACAATGGTCGCCTACCTGGTCCCCTACCTCCTGACACTGGTCCCCTACCTCCTGACCATGGTCCTCTACCTCCCTCTTGTGGCCCTCTCCGGGCATCTGCACTTGTCCCCACCCCCCCTCGTTGGGCCTCTGCTCCCAGCTCCAGCTCCCCTCTCCGGCTCCCTGTTTCTTTCCCTGCCGCCCCTGTCCAGGCCTCGGTTCGTATCCCCACCCCCCCTCTCCGGGCCTTTGCATCCGTTTTCAGCTCACCTGGCTGCTATGCCCCTCCTGGGTTTTTTGCTCGGGCTCCCGGCCCCAGGTCTCCGGGTCCTTTCCCTGGGTTCCTTCCGGGGTCCCGGCTTCCTCCTTTACCGATGTCCGGATGTTGTTTTCGGGGGTCTGGAAGCCCCCCATTGAGGGGGAGGTACTGTAACGTCCCCAGGGCCGGCCCTTGCTGGGCCGGTTATGAGAATAACAGTGAACATTTCCTCCCTCCTGAGCCTACCTGGTCCCCTACCTCCTGACACTGGTCCCCTACCTCCTGACAGTGGTCCTCTACCTCCCACTTGTGGCCAGACGAGCCAGTTGGTTCAGACACTGATTCTACCCTTGATAACTCACATGCTTACTTTAATTAATGGGATAATTAATGGAATGTCACTGTGTGTGTTATTGTTGAACTTCCCCACCCTGGTGTGAATTGGTTTCCCTGGTTAGTGTTGTTTGGTGTATTGCTTATTGTGTAGTGGTTGATTGTTTGTTTTGTTCTGTGCCTGTCTCTCCCCAGCTATGGTGATTGTTAATTGGTCTCAGTATTATATTGTTTGTTGGTTGGTAGTTATTGTCATTGTCTCCGCGTTCTCCCCGTGTTGTTCCCTTGTTCCTTTGATGTCAAGTGAGTTGATGCCTGTCGTTTTCTTGTTTTCACTCGTTGTTTGTTAGTATCTGTGTCAGTGCCTTTTGTTTGTTTTGTATTTTGGTTTTGTCTCAGTAAAGCTCCCCTCATTTAAGTATCACCCTTCGTCTCTGTCTCGGTTTCCTCATCCTTCTCTGCAATTGTGCTCTCCTCACCTTATCGTCACCCTCGATCCTAACACTAGAGAAAGCTTGTCTTAACTTCATCATCATAAATCAAATATTTTTCATCATGTGGTATGCCTTTGGGGACCTATTTCTGAACGCCCTGTGGCTATTCCATCAGCGCTGCAATTCTCCAGATTCTAATTTTGACACATTTTATGGGACACAGTGGTAACATTGTATGACACACTTGTTACTCTTCCTGCCTCTAGCTTTCTCTGTAACCCATCTTGGGTGTCAACACAAAGTGTTCTTTAAAAACATGTTCACTCCAACTTTCTTATGTGTGTGAACAGAGAACCTTGACTTGGTGTTTCCTGTCTTTCTTATTTCATGTCTGTGACAATACATTTTTGAATATGTGCCCTAATGTATCTAGGTGCAGTGTGTGTGTGTATCTACTGTATGTGTGTGCATGTGTATATATGTGTGCGTAGGATTGGTCATATAGTATAATTTCTACACCACATTATCAGCAAAAATGATACTATATATGACAGTATTGATACAAGTTAAACTGAGCTATTTAGGAGCCCTAATCAACATTTACTACTACTCTATGTGCATTATATATCCATTTCCCTGCTCCATACGGCAAAGACATTAGTCTTAAAAATCATATGAACTTAACAGTGCAGGCCTATAAGGAATAACAAACTCACATTAAACTGACACTAAATAGATTACAATAACTCTAGTATCAATATGTATAACTGAAAATATGATGACTTTTAGATAAACCCTTCTATAGATCTTTAGATTGTTCTGGTTAAAGGGCTTAATCCTAATCTCCTTGTATCTGTCAAATAAAACAGGTTAGGCAGGGTATGATACCTGAGCAAATATGTTTCTTGAAGCAGCCATGACCCATGTTACATCATTATCAGTTTATCGCGTTAATTAGATTAATTAATTACACAGCAAATTACCGCGTTATGAAAATTAACTCAAAATTAATATATATTTATTTTTTAAATATTTTTTATCTCATTCATTCCATAAGAACGTAGAATACACATGTACATACTTTTCTTTTTAATATGGGCCATTTGCATGTTCTTGGTATCTGATTCTAGGGACATCTCATTATCACATCCCATATGTAAATCGAACCTCATCAATATCAGTGTTCAACCACAGACTGTCTCACGCCCCACTACAGAACCCGTACAGCTAAAACTAGCACTGTTCAACGTTAGAGCGCTGAAACAAAAATCATTTCTGATAAATGAACTCATAGTAAAAAATTGTGTACATTGTATGTTTTTAGTAGAGACATGGCTAGACAACATCACTGGTGTAGCAACACTGATTGAGACCTGCCCTTCCAATTTTAAATTCTATCAATCAAACAGACAGAGTGGGAGGGGAGGAGGAATAGCAGCCATCATCTCCACTCAGTTTGTGGTCAGTGATATTGACCTGGGAACATTTCCATCATTTGAATACCTTGCTATTGTATTGAAAACAGAACTGCCAGTAGTGTGTGTGTGACATTGTATCGACCACCAAAGTACTCACCACTCTTCATACAGGAATTTTCAGAACTCATATCGATCTGCATTACCAGGTATGATCGAATCATTCTTAATGGAGATCTAAACATTCATATAAAAAAAAGGATGACCCCAGGGGTTGCGAGTTTCTGAACATACTGGACAGTTTTGCAACATGTTCACAAAGCCACCCACCAACATGGCAACACTCTGGACCTACTAATAATAACAGGGCTAAACATTGAGAATGTATCAGTAAAACAAATTCCAATTTCTGACCATTATTGTGTGTTCTATGGTAATCTATGGTAATGGTCTAATCTTACATAGGACCAGAAGCGAATTCCTAGTTCACAGAAGGCTTCTGGACGCTAGCGCTGAAGCAAAATTATCTAGTATGATGAAATCATATGACCAATGCAGTGAATCCTCCTTAAAAAAACCCGTCCACAGCAAAAAAAAAAGATAACTTCCATAGCACCTTGTCAACAGTGTTAGATACTGTCGCCCCTCTGAAGGTTAAGAAGGTAAAAACTGATAGAATCTCTCCATGGCTAAATAACACCAATGTTAAAGATAACAAGAGAAAATCGTCGCCCTCTTAAAATAGTGGCCTAACTCATAATTTTTCGTTTTTCAGGAAACATAATAAACTGAACCATATATAGAATATATTATATGTATTAATAATTTCACACAAAAATGTTATGACAATAGAAGACAATTAACATAAAAATAACGATGTCTATCAATTATGTAACATAAAAGGAATAAATGACTTAGGCCAATTTACGAACATGCCGTTGTGATTTGAGCCATTTTAAACCTGACTTAAGCCAAATTACTTCTTGAGTAAGTGACTTGGGCAAAACGTGTCACTTCTTTTATTCCCATTTCTTTGACAGACAATGGGGAAGGATAAGCCACACTAGCAGGGCACACAGAGACTCAGGAGACAGAGGGCAGTTTGGCCGTGGTTGGCCCTTTAAATTCAATAAAGCAAACTCAACAGTTACAACTCAAATCACTTATGAGGGCCGACGTTCCACTCTACTGGTTAAAGTTGCTTACTCGTGAGTAGTACGTTCGTTGATAAAGAAAAATACTGTCCACAGCCGCTCCAGTGTAAAACAAAGATATCCAAATGGTTTATTTCTCTTCCACAGCGAAGTCTTTCTTTACAGAAGTGGTCCTAAAGCTATTTTCCTAAATATTCACGTTACTACTACAAGGTAAGAAAACTGTATTTTCCCAGTCTCCAAAATCACAGCCGACTCGACACATGAAAATTCCTCCACACTGGAAAGCCATAAATCAACTTGCTGGCTCTTTCCACAGCAAAACGGTAGGATTGGCACCTTGGTTGAGAAATGCAGGCTTCAGTCTATGTTGTTTAGTCTATCTGTTGAGTCCTGTTCAGTCCTGTTTCAAGCTACACACTACACTGCCTGTTCTTCTTCTTCTTCTTCTTTAGAATTTCCGGCAGTGTAGACGCATCGTGGCGTATTACTGCCCTCCGCCATTCTTTTGATGAGCTCTTCTTCTTCTTCTTTCTTCTTTTGAATTTTACTGCCCTCCTCAGTTCTTATAGAGAATTGTGGACTATATATAGAGACACAAATGTTCTATAATGTTCGTTTATGACATCATACAGTGACATCACCAATGTTCCAGAACGTTCGATCATGACATCATACTGTGACATCACAAATGTTCTAGAACATTCGGTCATGACATCATACTGTGACATCAAATGTTCTAGAATGTTCTATTATGACAAATAAGACGGTTCAATGACTTTATCTAAATCCAATCAATATTCCTAATGCCGTTTCAATGTAAGGTTATAAAAATAAACATTCATATAATACAATAACCTAAATATATAGCTTTGGCTCCTACATCACTCTTGGCTAAATCAAACATGCCAGGTGAATCAAACACCGAGGAGGAGGCATGTTCCTCTACCCCCCAGCTCTTCTTTACTGGGTTTTTATTGTAGTTAAATCACTCAAAATCAAACAAATGGCAGGAAAATCAAACACTGGGAGGCATGTTCCTCTCCTCACTTCTCCCTTCAGCTCTTCTTTGCAGAGCTATTGATTGATGCCTATTTATGTGGCAAATTATCGAAGAAGTGATGACACTCGGTGGGCATGACATGTTTCATGGACTGAAGGTCCTGAAACTTCCTCTCTGTGATTGGCAGAGCATGTGGAAACATTCTAATCCATGTCATCAGCTCGTTTGGCACCTGGACCCTCTGTGGCAGTGCTTCCCATGAGTTATCCGAGAAGGATAGCTTGTAATGGACCTTGCCATCACTGCTAAACTGAAGAGCCCGAAAATTATGTACAGTCGGATCTCCAGCTTTTTTGCCTGGTCTGATGCTGAGGATGTAAGAGCCATTCAATTTCAGGATTTCATCATGCTTGACCACCTTCACATGGTAGGGTGATGGTCTGATTCTTGCAGTCTGGAGTATGATCACGTAGTCTCTCGGGGTGATGATATCCGTAATAATTTTATCACACACTCCATTTGTGTGTCCAGCAAAAAGGTACTTCTGTGTTATTAGTACCCCATATTTCCTGGCAAGCTCAGAAAATGCATTTGCCACATTTGCATTGCGGTTCTGATAACCACAATCATCGCTCCACACTACTATCTCCTTGATTTCTGGATGATCTTTGATCAAACCTTCAAAATGGCGATAATGAAGGTGTGCGAATACTTCGCTACTGAGATCGCCCTGAGTCTCGTCCCACATGTAGCAGTACCCTTCCTTTGATTTCAAGTCATAGAGAGTAAAGTTATGGACCTGCAGTTTTGTTTTATAATACAGGCAGCTGGCTTGGGTTTTTGGACACAGCAGCACGGCTTGCAAGTCCATTGTCCAAACGGCTTCTCATTGTTTGCAGAATCCTTGTCGTGTGATTTATCTTGTCTTGCTTCATCTTTTGCCATCACATGTGCATCATATTTGGCCTTACTGATATTACCATGCTTGAATGAAACACAAACATCACACTGATCTTTTCGAGGAATGAATACGGAATACTTTCCTTCATGGAACACATCTGTAAAATGCCGTATCCCAACGGCCCTCACTCCAGCAGTTGCAGCTGCTTGTTGATATTCCTGATGTAGTTGGGAGATGGTTGTGCCTGGGTGAAGGAAGTTCTTGTCTTTGTAGGTCGCTGTGCTTCTGCAGTAATGCGAATCAACAGTGGGCAGGTCCTTCAACCAGTCCTTAAGGTAATCTGCGACGTCAGTTTCCAGCTTTGCATGCTTGCCACTCTTAGGTCCAGATTTAGTTGGCGGGGCTGCTGCTTGTCTGTCATGGTCGATGGTGTCTTCATTCAGCCAGTGTCTAATGGTTCTTTCATGGAGACCAAGTGTAGAAGAAAAAAGTACCTGGCACACTTTATGACTCGTTCCATCCTGAAGTTTAAGTTGGTAGGACAATGACACATTGCGCCTGGATTCTTCAGCAACTTTCCTTTGCTTTATGGCGACCTTTGTGACCAAAGTTTTGATAACCGACGTTCTTCCCAGGTGTTCATCGACCAAACATTCTGAAATATCCACTGCCTCTGTTCTTCTGTAATGGATTGGCAGTCTCGAGTCTTGACTTGTTGACAACTTTGAATTGCAGGGAGGACACTTAGCCTTCGCAGGTATTTTGTTGCCACCTTTGCCCTTGTACGGCATTCCTTTGAGACGTTTCTGCTTGGATTCATTCACTATTTTGTGTTTAATTAAACTATAATTTGTGACAGTAAAAGACTAAATAACTACACATGTATAGCCTGGCCTATATTATAGTAAACCTTATCACTTACCAATAGGGGACGAGCCCTGAATCATGGAAATTACTTCATCCAGACTGTAGCTTTTCTTGTTCTCGAAGCATCTGCCATCTTGAAAAGTTGTAAAATTGCCTAAGTCGCATGTCTTGTGACTTAGGCAAAAGATAAAACTGCCTAAGTCACACTCTTGACATAGGCAATATTCTTCCAGGGTAGAAACAGCATGATCCTTTCAATTAAGGATGTAGGCGATTGTACCAGAGGGTGGCCAGCATCATGAAGATATGAATTAGGCAAAAAAAAAATATCCAAAAAATGACTTAGGCCATTATTTTAAGAGGGTGACGAAATGTAGGATAGCCGAGCGAAAATGGAGGAAATTCAAACTCACAGCTCACTGTAATTTATACAAAGACGCCATGGGTGCATACAATAAGGCAATACAACTTGGGAGAAAGGATTATTTTTCCAAAATGATCTCAGAAAAAATGGGTAACTCCAGGGTACTTTTCTCCACCATCGACCGGCTGATTAACATGCCACACCCCCCCCCCCATATACCGCAGCAGTCAGCCACAAAGTGTGAAGAGTTCGCAGTTTTCTTTAATGAAAAGATATCTTTGATTAGAGCAAGCATTGTCTCTGATATAGATCTGGCTGAGAGTGGCAACCCACCTAAGATAACTATGGGGACATTCACATGTATTACATTACCTGACCTCTGTAAGATTGTCTCTGAGTGTAATTCCGCCACCTCCTGCCTTGATCCTATACCAACAGCATTTCTCAAGCGGGTGTTCGATAGTGTCTCAAATCATGTCCTTGAAATCATAAATATGTCGCTTCAAACTTTTCCAGATGCATTCAAAACGGCTGTAGTAAAACCACTACTAAAGAAAACAAACTTAGATGTAAATGAACTAAAAAGCTATAGGCCAATATCGAACCTTCCATTTATCAGCAAGATATTAGAAAAGATAGTCTCAGTACAAATAAACTCCTTTCTCAAAGATAATAACATCATGGAGGAATTACAATACCTCAGGCTAAACTCTGATGCTGGCAAAGTCTCAATTCTTGTCATATTGGACCTTAGTGCAGCGTTCGATACGATTGACCATAATATCCTGATCAGTCGTCTTGAAAGACTGGTTGGTTTTTCCGGTCATGTACTAAATTGGCTCATAACATACATTAAGGGGAGAAAGTTCTATGTTAAGCTTGGAGACAATGTATCCGAGAACCATGACAGCAACTTTGGAGTTGCACAAGGAAGCTGCCTTGGTCCATTACTCTTCTCGCTATATATGCTGCCCCTCGGGGACATCATTCGAGACCACAATGTATGCTTCCATAGTTATGCTGATGATACACAACTATATATCTCCGCAGAACCAAATAACACTACAGCCATACAGTCCATTACAAACTGTCTTTTAGCAATAAATAAGTGGATGAACAATAACTTCCTAAAATTAAACGAAAGCAAGACCGAAATCCTATTGATCGGCCCAAAAGCGAAAAGGGAAGTGCTGTGTGAAAACCTGGGGAGTCTGTCATCCTATGTAAAGACTGAGGTTACAAGCCTAGGTGTCATCTTGGACTCAGACCTGACCTTTAAGTCTCATATTAATAAGGCCATGAAAACGTCATTCTTTCACCTAAGAAACATAGCGAAAGTAAGACCTTTCGTAAATAAAAAGGATGCCGAGACACTGATTCATGCTTTTATCTCAAGCCGGCTTGACTATTGTAATGCACTGTTCACTGGTCTTCCCAAAGCAACAATTGGGAAGCTTCAGCTTATCCAAAACTCTGCAGCTCGATTACTAACTCGTACAAAGAGAAGGGAACATATCACTCCAGTCCTAGCCACTCTGCACTGGCTGCCAATAACTCATAGAATTGATTTTAAGGTCCTTTTCCTGACATATAAAGCTCTTAATGAGCAAGGCCCAAAATATATAGCAAATTCCCTAGTTAGTTATCTGCCCTCAAGAATGCTACGGTCATCCACTACAGGTTTATTAGACACACCCAGAAACCAAAAGAGGATCGGAAGTATGGCATTTGCCAACTATGCCCCAAAACTATGGAACACACTACCAAGACACATCAGGAACGCCAGCTCCATACACATTTTTAAAGGAAAATTAAAAACGTACCTATACAGTCTAGCTTACAAATAGTGTACCATGCTTAGGGAAAGCGAGTATCTTATTGAAATGTTTTTATTATTATGTTTTTATTTAATTTTTTATTTTATGTATTGATCTTTTACTGAAATGTTATTTTACTGTGCTTTGCCTATTGCCGTACTTTTATTACTGTTGTCTTATTAATGTGATGCTTTATATATGCGTATGTGTACAGCACTGTAGAGCTGCATGACATGTATGAAAGGTGCTTTATAAATAAATATTTAATTACTTACTGACTTACATCTATGGATCTCAGGGAATGTATTCCCAGTGTCAGAAATACTGTGTCTGTTACTAGGCTTGAGTAAATAGTAATGAATCAAATGAGAATATCAATTAAATTTTTTTTTATCTTTGACTGTGAATGACACCATGCTAAAATTTACCAGACCTGAAAAATCTAAGCAAATGAATAAATGGAAGATGATTAAACAGAAGGTTTTGTAGATACAGTACTGAATTCTGCCATCCGGACACATGCCATTTGAAATATGATTATATATAGAATATCAGGCCTAAAATGGTTATGCGATTAAAATGCGATTAATTCGATTAATTAATTCCAAATCCTGTAATTAATTAGATAAATTTTTGTAATTGCCTTCATGTCTATTCTACTACTTATTGCACTATTTTACTCTGTTTATTCTATCTTACTCTTTTTATTATTGTCTATTTTTAAAACTGAATCAAACCATAAACAAGGTGGCCTGGGATGTTAGATCCTAATGTGGAAGCACTTTGAACTGCAGTTTCTGTATGAAAGGTGCTATACAAATAAAGTTGTATTATTATTAGTATATAATAATAATAATAATAATAATAATAATAATAATAATAATAATAATAATAATAATAATAATAATAATAATAATAATAATAATAATAATAATAATAATAATAATAATAATAATAATAATAATAATAATAATAATAATAATAATAATAATAATAATAATAATAATAATAATAATAATAATAATAATAATAATAATAATAATAATAATAATAATAATAATAATAATAATAATAATAATAATAATAATAATAATAATAATAATAATAATAATAATAATAATAATAATAATAACAATAATAATAATAATAATAATAATAATAATAATAATAATAATAATAATAATAATAATAATAATAATAATAATAATAATAATAATAATAATAATAATAATAATAATAATAATAATAATAATAATAATAATAATAATAATAATAATAATAATAATAATAATAATAATAATAATAATAATAATAATAATAATAATAATAATAATAATAATAATAATAATAATAATAATAATAATAATAATAATAATAATAATAATAATAATAATAATAATTATTATAATAATAATAATAATAATAATAATAATAATAATAATAATAATAATAATAATAATAATAATAATAATAATAATAATAATAATAATAATAATAATAATAATAATAATAATAATAATAATAATAATAATAATAATAATAATAATAATAATAATAATAATAATAATAATAATAATAATAATAATAATAATAATAATAATAATAATAATAATAATAATAATAATAATAATAATAATAATAATAATAATAATAATAATAATAATAATAATAATAATAATAATAATAATAATAATAATAATAATAATAATAATAATAATAATAATAATGGGCTACATGTTTTATGTCTAATTAAAATAATTATCATCTACTATAATGCATCATCTACTTAGGGTGAATACAGTTTTGGGACATGATGATGGAAATGTAGGGTTTGTGAAATAATATTTAATGATGACCTTTTATCTTCCTAAAATATTTTTTTAATCATGTGCTTCTTCCAGCGATTTATCTCGGCTGCTCCCCTATTTCAAAAGCCTAGAGAAAGCTTGTCTTAACTTCATCATTCATAAGTTGTTAAGACAATGTCTACATTTATGTTTGTTTCATATTATATATTATTTATATTATATATATACAACGTGGGAATGGTTCATTTTTCCTAAATACATTCTAGGGGTATGATTTGTGACAAGATGGCCACCAACCCTGAGCTGCTGTGATGAGAGTTGATTGCTGCAGGGGGTAATGAGCAGCAATGCCAATGCCGCCATCTTGGGGTGGAATAGGCAGAGGGAAAAAATTCTGTGCAGTGGAAGGACTAGTTTCCTTCAGTGGGAGAAGAATGCCCATTTAGAATTAGAAAAGAGGGAACCAAGTGAAAGAATCACTCCAGAGACGCCATTGGTATGTATGTTTGTAGTTGTGTAATTGTCCATTTAGATCACTATAAATTGTACCTGTGGAGGGCTGGGTTGGTGGCAATTTTGTGGGAATCATTCCAATTAATGAATGTTTGGGTGTACTGTGTAACTAGATAGGAGGGGATGCCTTTTGGCAAGTTGTTTTGTTTACTTTGGGTTGGATCTGGGCCCCGTTCCCCGTACCTGGATAACTGAGTTAGCCGGATAACTTTCGGTCAAGCCTGACTTAAGCCGGACCTTTCTGTTCCCCGACGCGCGATTGTCCAAATCACCATGACAACAGATCAAAAAGTTTGAGCCTGGTCGGGAGCAGGGTTAAGTTCAGTTAGCCGGATGAACCATGGCCACGCCCCCGCAAAGGAGTGACAGCTCGTTTCCTGAAATGATTCTCACAGTCTAGAGATCCCATTTATACCATTCTGAATTACGTTTCTGTGCTTCGTTTTCCTAGAGGGGGCTTTTGAAATGTATAATAATAGAACTAAATGCTGATAATAAATCATATTGAGCCTATAGATTTACTTTGTCCTAAATAAAATAATGCACGTCATATACGGCGCTCGGAGTCGCGATACACGCTGCATGTGGTTATTTTAATAACGGCTCATTGCAAATGTGAATCCCGCGGGGATATTTTTAATGAATGAAACCTATCGGCCGTTTGGCTCTGATTAGTTTCATATATTAATCTCCGCTGTAGATTTGCTTAACGGAGCGCCAGATTGTGTTTCATTCAAGCATAAAATTGAAGTGTCTATGCGGGGATTGTGGTTTTTGTGTGATATTGTAACTGGGATTAAAATGTCTGATGAGATGCGCTGTTTGACGGGTTTGAGAAATTGAATGAGCCGTTGACGTCACATTAATGCATTTGAGAATAAAGAGATAAAACTTCATTTTTTGGTAAGAAAAATATTCTAAACACGGGTCTCTCGTCCATTAATGCATAAACAATGAGTATATCACGTCTGGCACAGTGGCGCAGCGGCTACTGCTGAATCCTGGCAACCGGGCGACCGGTGTTCAAAACCCCGTGTTTCCAATAAATTTTTTTTGGAATATAATATTAATGATTATACGCAAAAGTAGCCTAGTTTTAAGTTAAAATATTATAAATCTACATGCATTGAGGATGTCATTCTTTATATAGCTCTCAACGTGCACCAAATTGAATTATTCCTACATTGCAAAAGGAAGGAAAAGACTAGGATTCGAACCCCGGTCGTCTGCGTGAAAGTCAAAAGGACAAACCGTCACACCGCAGTACAGATAAATAAAAAATCCACCATACATCAATCAATGGATAAGAGAGCCGTATCCTTATTCGCTAGCAAGATCTCATTTGATTATTCAATGCATAAACCTACTGCCAGCAGGAACGTTTAAAGAAATATAATCTGATTGATTGGGGTAATGAGGGATTTAAAATTAGCCTATAGATTAAGCATTTAACTTGTCGGCAAGGCTATTGAGCCGCCTGCAATCTGTAAAACAATCAATCAATCAATGCCGTTAGAAGATCAGGATTTCTGCTATCTACACCTGCTGTCTTTTCAACTGAAGCGGCCGCGCGCACTTATCCAGAGTCTCAAGTCTGGCTCGAGTTAACGAGACTGAATCAGCGTTCCAGGAACAGGAAAATCCCGGCTTCAAACATCGGGTTAACTGAATCTGGATAATGGGACTCTTGATCGACTTAGTTGAACCAGGTACGGGGAATAGGGCCCTGGTCCATTGTGATCAAGTAACAATTGTTTGGTTAAATGTAATTCAAACATAATTGATTTGGTCAGGTTAAATTTAAAGTAAAATGCATTTGGAAGGTTGGTAGACTAATTTGGTTAAATTGAAATTCAAACTAATTGATTTGGTCTGTAAAATAGCCAAATAACGTATAAAATGTAATTTGGTTAAATTGAAATTCAAACTAATTGATTTGGTCTGTAAAATAGCCAAAGAATGTATAAAATGTAATTTGGTTAAATTGAAATTCAAACTAAATTGATTTGGTCTGTAAAATAGCCAAATGATGTATAAAATGTAATTTGGTTAAATTGAAATTCAAACTAATTGATTTGGTCTGTAAAATAGCCAAAGAATATATAAAATGTGTTTGGAGGGAAGAAATAATCATATACTGAAAATACTACAATTGAAGTGTATTTGATTATTTGGCATGCACTTGTTATTTGTGGAGTGGCTAATTTTTGTGTTTTTCTTTAAAGGTTTTCAACCTACTTCTGATGATGCAACAAATGATGATGTGTTGGAGCAAAAAGTCATTAAAATCTGCAATATGAAGTCGAGTTGTCCCAGCGTCCTCTGTTGAGGTTCAAGCCGTTTTCAAGTTTGGGCAGCACTGGTACCAAAGGGGGGAAAAAAACCACATAACTTGACATATCTTTCATCGTGTGGTATGCCTTTGGAGACCTATTTCTGAACGCCCTGTGGCTATTCCATCAGCGCTGAAATTCTCCAGATTCTAATGTTGACACATTTTCTGCGACCCAGTGACGTATGACACACTTCAAAGAAATCACTGCATGTAATACCTGAAATACAAGGTAGTCATACTCGGATAATGATATGGAGATGTCCTTATTACATGTGACATGTAAATTGGTAGTGTGGGAGGAGACAGTTACATAGCTCTGGCTTTAGTATAAAGGTGAACCCATCACTATTGAGAACAATGCATGTATAGTCTGTCAGTTTTGGATATTACCAGCTAACATTGCTGGAGAATTTCAACCAAGTGAGTCTGTTTCTTTATTCAGTTTTCATCAAGTTATGATTCTGTTGTCCTATGTACAACACTATCATGTGAAAATGATAAGAGTAATCCACATTTATCATGCAGGGCTATGCAACGGCTATGCTCACGTGAAAATATGTGTACCCATAATAGAGTGGGGGTAAAGGATGTGTACACAGGATTTTTTATTTCTCAATTGTCTTTGCTATGCTGTAGATGTTTATTTTACACATTACCAATTGTATATAATACTAATGTGTTAAAGGACTGATAATTGGGCATGGATTTCCCTCCTTTCATGAGTGAGTGGTCTTCGCAGGTCCTGCTTACCGCTCTACTAATGTGTGAATTTGCTAATTGGACATCTAGCACAATATTCCATAGCGTCAAGGGTTATTATTAGGGCTGTCAGGCGATGCAAATCATTTATCTAATTAATTACAGGATTTGTAATTAATTAATATAATTAATCGCATTTTAATCGCATAACCATTTTAGGCCTGATATTCTATATTCTATAATCATATTTCAAATGGCATGTGTCCGGATGGCATTCAGTACTGTATCTACAAAACCTTCTGTTTAATCATCTTCCATTTATTCATTTGCTTAGATTTTTCAGGTCTGGTCAATTTTAGCATGGTGTTATTCACAGTCAAACCAAATGAGAATATCAATTACATGTTTTTTAATCTTTATTACAATTTACTCAAGTCTAGTAACAGACACCGTATTTCTGACACTGGGAATACATTCCCTGAGATCCATAGATGTCCCTAGAATCAGATACCAAGAACATGCAAATGGACCATATTAAAAAAAGTGTGTAAAGGTGTATTCTACGTTCTTATGGAATGAATGAGATTTAAAAATGTGTAAATTAAATTAATTTTATTTTTATAAATTGAGTTAATTTTCATAATGCGATAATTAGCTGTGTGATTAATTAATCTAATTAACGCTATAAACTGACAGCCCTAGTTATTATAGAAGACATTTGCGGCTCAAAATATATTTCAATAAAAAGAAAAGAGGATCAGAGACAGAGAATCCATTTGTAGCCCTTGTTCAGGGTTTTCTTTATTATTCATACAGCGTTCAAATCAGAATATTGAAACAAGTTATCCCCTTCTGCCCTTCTCTGCTGGCCTAAATGCTGTGTGATTGCTTCATTGCTTCCGCCGTCTCATCCTCATGTGCTATTGTTACTCTTCCTGCCTCTAGCTTTCTCCGTAACCCATCTTGGGTGTCAACACAAAGTGTTCTTTAAAAATGACAGGGGCGACAGTGGCTCAAGAGGTAGAGCAGTCGTCTGGCAATCCGAATGTTCCCGGTTCGGTTCCCGCTCCTCCTGGGCAGCGTGTTGATGTGTCCTTGAGCAAGACACTTAACCCCTAATTGCTCCCGATGAGCAGGTTGGCACCTTGCATGGTTGCCTCCGCCGTCGGTGTGTGAATGTGTGAGTGAATGGGTCAAATGTGAGTAACGAATTGTAAAGCGCTTTGGATAAAAGCGCTATATTAAAAAAGCAGCCATTTACCATTTACCATGACCAGCATGGTCTCCCCTCCTCTGGGACATGGCTTTCTATGACCCCGGGCTGCTGAGAAAATTTACCCAGAATGAGGCAGGACACTGCCCTAAATTGTCTCACTGTTCAACTGTTTTTGTTCTGCGGTTTCCCCACACCCTACAGGCATTTGAGTCATAAATCCAACATGTTTGATATTCCCGACTGGCTTGAAATCGTTAACTTTCCTGTCAAAACCTTAAACTACAGGATAATCAAGCAGATAATCACTTCCAACCAGTTTTAAATTGGGAACGCCCCCCTGATTGTCGGAAAGCCCGGACTTTCAAATGAAATCTAAATGTATTTAGGTATACCGTATAATATTGTATAATATTTCACTATCTTACTAAATGTATGTTAAGGGGGCAATATACATCTTGGCTTCACTTTTGGGGAGCTGTCATGTCGTCCATCAATCTTGCAGGAAGAAGGTGTTTAATAGTTTGTCAGGCAAGCCAAAAATCACTCTCAAAGAGCCTAAACTGCTTTAACCCGTTATGCCCTAGCCCTATTTTCTATACAAATACGTATACCTAAGTAAATGGAAAATTGCTCCACTTCTACAAGTAATTATTTTTTGCATG
Source organism: Notolepis coatsorum (assembly GCF_963971535.1). Taxonomy (NCBI): domain Eukaryota; kingdom Metazoa; phylum Chordata; class Actinopteri; order Aulopiformes; family Paralepididae; genus Notolepis; species Notolepis coatsorum. The sequence continues at coordinate 21,256,957 of NC_140171.1, forward strand.
TTCTTGGTATATAGGGACATCTATGGATCTCATGGAATGTATTCCCAGTGTTAGAAATATTGTCTGTTACTAGGCTTGAGTACATTGTGATGATATAACAGTAACACCATGCAAAAAATGACTAGACATGAACAAATGAGCTCGTTCAGCACCTTCTTGAGATCATGTGTAAAAAATGATATCTAAGCAAATGAATAAAGGGAAGATGATTAAACAGAATGTTTTGTAGATACAGTACTGAATTCTGCCATCCGGACACATGCCATTTGAAATATTATTATAGAATATAGAATACCAGGGCCCTCATTTATCAATAATGCGTAGAAAGTGTTCTATTTTGTATTAGTATTAAATGTTTTTTTCTGTTCTGCTCCTGAGAGTGTGCTAGATAAAAATAAAGTATAAAATAGAAGGTCAAAAGTACGTAAACACGTGTAAACAAAAGTGTTCAATGTTACATAGTGTTATTGTCGTTGAGCATCCTGATGGCCTGGGGATAGAAGCTCCTTCTGAGTCTCTCTGTGCTTGCCATGAGACTCCGGTATCGCTTGCAGCAGTTCAAAGAGGCAGTTGTTTGGGTGGCTAGAGTCTTTGATTATTCTCTTAGCATTACCCCTGCAATGCTTGTTGTAAATGTCTTGGAGAGTGGGAAGCCCACCTCCAATTGTGCATTCGGCTGAACGGGCCACTCTCTGTAGTCTGCTACGGTCTTGTGCGGTGCTATTCCCAAACCAGGAGGTGATATTGCCAGTCAGGATGCTCTCTATTGTGCATGAGTAGAAGTTCTTAAGGATCTTCTGACTCACTTTGAACTTCCTTAGGCGCCTAAGGAAGTAGAGGCGTTGCCGTGCCTTCTTGACTACACTGTCAATGTGTGTGGTCCATGTCAGGTCCTCGGATATGTGGACTCCGAGGTACTTAGAACTGTTCACTCTCTCTCTCAGGTCCCTGAGCTTGGCTATGAGTTTGGAGGGGACTATGGTATTGAATGCTGAGCTGTAGTCGATGAACAGCATTCTCACATAGTTCCCCTGCCTCTTGAATAAATGCTTCAGAAATAAATATGTGTGGAGAAAGGCTTAGTGAGCCTCGGCACGCAAGCACACACATGCACACACGTACTGTATATACGTTCAAAATTAATCGTTCCAGCAACATAGGCTTCTATTATTCTATGACTTGTTTTATTGGGTATTCGAGTTATCCCCTCGAATATGGGGGCCCCCGAAACCACGCGCAGACGGATATTTTGGCTATTTTTTCCTGAAATTGTGGCCGTTTTCAAAGTCATATTTAGAGGAATATCTCATTAGGATTAGTGTCTAATACTAATGAGTAATGACATCACACAACAGTCTAATCATTAGACTATTGTGTGATGTTATTATTCAGTCTCATTCTTAACCATCAATATTTGTTCATTTTCTTACTCACCTCTGATATATAATTCCATATTTACTTATTTGTATTTTGCATCTTATAAAATACAACAATTTAATTTGACAAGTGAGACATGTATAATTGCCATGTATAATTGCCCTCTTGCATTCAAAAGGTGTAACGCTATACTGAGTATCTATTTCAATGAACGATAATGGAAATTAGTTCAAATAAAATACTTGTCATTATCCGATTTGACAGGTCCTTGGCCTGCTGCCAACCTGTGTGAGAGGTCTCACCCAAATTGGATCAGTAGAAGTTATGGCTGGTGTGTACAGACACAGACAGACAGAAAGACAGAGGATAAATTATGACATACTTTAAAAGCAAGCACTGCTACACACAGGCACAGAAATATTGCTGCAGATACATTCATACATTCCTTGAGCGGAATTTACTGTTGCACGCACTGTGTTGTATTGGAATACCTGAAATACAAGTTTGAAATACAATAACTGGATTATGCCACTAGAACATTAGTTGTGAGAAGATTCGTTTTCACAAGTAAACTTCCTTTTTGGACTGTAAATCATATATCTATTGATTTTACCTGTCAATCAAGGGGAGACAGTGGCTCAGGAGGTTGTCTGGTAATCGGAAGGTTACTGGTTAGATTCCCACTCCTCCCGGGCAGCGTGTCCTTGAGCAAGGCACTTAGCCCCTAATTGCTCTCAATAAGCAGGTTGGCACCTTGCATGGTCGCGCCTCCGCCATCTGTGTGTGAATGTGTGAGTGAATGGGTGAATGTGAGGAAGAAAAATGTTAGCGCTTTGGATAAAAGCACTATATGAATGCAACATTTACCATTGGCCTGTAACGGTTTTTCATATTGTGACACATTCCTCATTGCTTACAGTGCAAGTTAAATAAATCAAATCAAGCTAAGAATAACACAACAGGGAAGGATATGCATGCAGGGTATAATACTGTATTAGATACAATGAAAATACAGCATTTATACCACAGGTCTGTCAGTCAGTATGATATAAGTCCCGAAAAGATCGCAAGCTGTTACCTTATTCATGTTTCCGTTATTCATCCTCTTAAGCATATACACAGCTGGACCATTCTTTTTGGAGATGTGGGGGTTTTCCCAGTGTCTAAGTATTGTCCTAGCAGCCACTGTTAGGCCTTCCACACCGTGCCGGAGCCGGGAATAATTGGTTCGGAACATGAAAAATCGGTGCTCAGCTGGAACCAAAAAATAGTTGGTTTTTCCTTGCGAACCGTGACGTCATCAGTGGGTGTGTCATATTGGCTGTCAGGACAAGCGGAAACGGCGAACAGCAGAGGTTTGGCATTGCACTCAATCGATCCATACAACAGGAAGCGATTTGCGACTGATCTCAAAATGAGATTAGATTCCAATGTATTGCTACTGTATTATACAGCACAAGTACAATACACCATCCAACCAGAGTGGATAAATCAAGTTTCAAGTTTCTTTATTAGTTGTCATACAAAAATACAGAATACTTTTAAATGAAATGTTTTTTTCTGTTCTGCTCCTGAGAGTGTGCTAGATAAAAAAATAAATAGATAAGTATAAAATAGAAAGTCAAAAGTACGTAAACAAGTGTAAACAAAAGTGTTCAATATACATATATACAATATACAACAGAGTAGGGAAAAATTTTTTTAACTGAGTTACAATACAATATACAGTACAATGCAGAAATGGGATGAGGTACAACTTAGGGTAAGGTGCAATGAGGTATGAGTTGTAGTGAAAATCTCTTTACCAATAAATATAAAGTGTGTTAAAGTGTCTAAAGTGGGTAAAGTTGGTGCTACATTGAGTTGTTTATTTAAAGTGAGTGTGTACGTGTGGATGTGTGTGCTGTGAGTGTATTTGATGGTTTGTTACATAGTGTTATTGTCGTTGAGCATCCTGATGGCCGGGGATAGAAGTCATTCTGAGTCTCTCTGTGCTTGCCATGAGACTCCGGTATCTCTAGCCTGACCGCAGCAGTTCAAAGAGGCAGTTGTTTGGGTGGCTAGAGTCTTTGATTATTCTCTTAGCCTTACCCCTGCAACGCTTGTTGTAAATGTCTTGGAGAGTGGGAAGCCCACCTCCAATTGTGCGTTCGGCTGAACGGGCCACTCTCTGTAGTCTGCTACGGTCTTGTGCGGTGCTATTCCCAAACCAGGAGGTGATATTGCCAGTCAGGATGCTCTCTATTGTGCATGAGTAGAAGTTCTTAAGGATCTTCTGACTCACTTTGAACTTCCTTAGGCGCCTAAGGAAGTGGAGGCGTTGCCGTGCCTTCTTGACTACACTGTCAATGTGTGTGGTCCATGTCAGGTCCTCGGATATGTGGACTCCGAGGTACTTAGAACTGTTCACTCTCTCTCTCAGGTCCCTGAGCTTGGCTATGAGTTTGGAGGGGACTATGGTATTGAATGCTGAGCTGTAGTCGATGACAGCATTCTCACATAGTTCCCCTGCCTCTTGAATAAATGCTTCAGAAATAAATATGTGTGGAGAAAGGCTTAGTGAGCCTCGGCACGCAAGCACACACATGCACACACGTACTGTATATACGTTCGAAATTAATCGTTCCAGCAACATAGGCTTCTATTATTCTATGACTTGTTTTATTGGGTATTCGAGTTATCCCCTCGAATATGGGGGCCCCCGAAACCACGCGCAGACGGATATTTTGGCTATTTTTTCCTGAAATTGTGGCCGTTTTTGAAGTCATATTTAGAGGAATATCTCATTAGGATTAGTGTCTAATACTAATGAGTAATGACATCACACAACAGTCTAATCATTAGACTATTGTGTGATGTTATTATTCAGTCTCATTCTTAACCATCAATATTTGTTCATTTTCTTACTCACCTCTGATATATAATTCCATATTTACTTATTAGTATTTTGCATCTTATAAAATACAACAATTTAATTTGACAAGTGATACATGTATAATTGCCATGTATAATTGCCCTCTTGCATTCAAAAGGTGTAACGCTATACTGAGTATCTATTTAAATGAACGATAATGGAAATTAGTTCAAATAAAATACTTGTCATTTTCCGATTTGACAGGTCCTTGGCCTGCTGCCAGCCTGTGTGAGAGGTTTCACCCAAATTGGATCAGTAGAAGTTATGGCTGGTGTGTACAGACACAGACAGACAGACAGAAAGACAGAGGATAAATTATGACATACTTTAAAAGCAAGCACTGCTACACACAGGCATAGAAATATTGCTGCAGATACATTCATACATTCCTTGAGCGGAATTTACTGTTGCACGCACTGTGTTGTATTGGAATACCTGAAATACAAGTTTGAAATACAATAACTGGATTATGCCACTAGAACATTAGTTGTGAGAAGATTCGTTTTCACAAGTAAACTTCCTTTTTGGACTGTAACTCATATATCTATTGATTTTACCTGTCAATCAAGGGGAGACAGTGGCTCAGGAGGTCGTCTGGTAATCGGAAGGTTACTGGTTAGATTCCCACTCCTCCCGGGCAGCGTGTCCTTGAGCAAGACACTTAGCCCCTAATTGCTCCCAATAAGCAGGTTGGCACCTTGCATGGTCGCGCCTCCGCCATCTGTGTGTGAATGTGTGAGTGAATGGGTGAATGTGAGGAAGAAAAATGTTAGCGCTTTGGATAAAAGCACTATATGAATGCAACATTTACCATTGGCCTGTAACAGTTTTTCATATTGTGACACATTCCTCATTGCTTACAGTGCAAGTTAAATAAATCAAATCAAGCTAAGAATAACACAACAGGGAAGGATATGCATGCAGGGTATAATACTGTATTAGATACAATGAAAATACAGCATTTATACCACAGGTCTGTCAGTCAGTATGATATAAGTCCCGAAAAGATCGCAAGCTGTTACCTTATTCATGTTTCCGTTATTCATCCTCTTAAGCATATACACAGCTGGACCATTCTTTTTGGAGATGTGGGTGTTTTCCCAGTGTCTAAGTATTGTCCTAGCAGCCACTGTTAGGCCTTCCACACCGTGCCGGAGCCGGGAATAATTGGTTCGGAACATGAACAATCGGTGCTCAGCTGGAACCAAAAAATAGTTGTTTTTTCCTTGCGAACCGTGACGTCATCAGTGGGTGTGTCATATGGGCTGTCAGGACAAGCGGAAACGGCGAACAGCAGAGGTTTGGCATTGCACTCAATCGATCCATACAACAGGAAGCGATTTGCGACTGATCTCAAAATGAGATTAGATTCCAATGTATTGCTACTGTATTATACAGCACAAGTACAATACACCATCCAACCAGAGTGGATAAATCAAGTTTCAAGTTTCTTTATTAGTTGTCATACAAAAATACAGAATACTTTTAAATGAAATGTTTTTTTCTGCTCTGCTCCTGAGAGTGTGCTAGATAGATAAGTATAAAATAGAAAGTCAAAAGTACGTAAACAAGTGTAAACAAAAGTGTTCAATATACATATATACAATATACAACAGAGTAGGGAGAAAAATGTGTAACTGAGTTACAATACAATATACAGTACAATGCAGAAATGGGATGAGGTACAACTTAGGGTAAGGTGCAATGAGGTATGAGTTGTAGTGAAAATCTCTTTACCAATAAATATAAAGTGTGTTAAAGTGTCTAAAGTGGGTAAAGTTGGTGCTACATTGAGTTGTTTATTTAAAGTGAGTGTGTACGTGTGGATGTGTGTGCTGTGAGTGTATTTGATGGTTTGTTACATCGTGTTATTGTCGTTGAGCATCCTGATGGCCGGGGATAGAAGTCGTTCTGAGTCTCTCTGTGCTTGCCATGAGACTCCAGTATCTCTAGCCTGACCGCAGCAGTTCAAAGAGGCAGTTGTTTGGGTGGCTAGAGTCTTTGATTATTCTCTTAGCCCTACCCCTGCAACGCTTGTTGTAAATGTCTTGGAGAGTGGGAAGCCCACCTCCAATTGTGCGTTCGGCTGAACGGGCCACTCTCTGTAGTCTGCTACGGTCTTGTGCGGTGCTATTCCCAAACCAGGAGGTGATATTGCCAGTCAGGATGCTCTCTATTGTGCATGAGTAGAAGTTCTTAAGGATCTTCTGACTCACTTTGAACTTCCTTAGGCGCCTAAGGAAGTAGAGGCATTGCCGTGCCTTCTTGACTACACTGTCAATGTGTGTGGTCCATGTCAGGTCCTCGGATATGTGGACTCCGAGGTACTTAAAACTGTTCACTCTCTCGACCGGTGCCCCCTCGATGCTGAGGGGGCTGTAGTCCCTGACCCCAGACCTCCTAAAGTCCACAATCATCTCTTTTGTTTAGTTGATGTTCAGGGAGAGGCAGTTCCCGCGCCAGATTCTCTACCTCTTCCAGGTAGGCCCTCTCATCGTTTGCAGAGATCAGGCCCACCACTACTGTGTCGTCAGCACATTTGATGATAGTGTTGTTGTTCCGCTGTGCCACACAGTCGTGTGTGTACAGCGAGTAGAGGAAGGGACTCAGAACACAGCCCTGGGGGGCCCCTATGTTGAGTGTGATGGATGAGGAGGTGCAGTTGCCTGCTCTCACCACCTGGGGTCTACTCGTCAGGAAGTCCAAGACCCACTGGCAGAGTCATAGTTCAAGCCCAGGTCCCTGAGCTTGGCTATGAGTTTGGAGGGACTATGGTATTGAATGCTGAGCTGTAGTCGATCAACAGCATTCTCACATAGTTCCCCTGCCTCTTGAATAAATGCTTCAGAAATAAATATGTGTGGAGAAAGGCTTAGTGAGCCTCGGCGCGCAAGCACACACACGCACACACGAACTGTATACGTTCGAAATTAATTGTTCCAGCAACATAGGCTTCTATTATTCTATGACTTGTTTTATTGGGTATTCGAGTTATCACCTCGAATATGGGGGCCCCCGAAACCACGCGCCGACAGATATTTTTTTGGCTATTTTTTCCTGAAATTGTGGCCGTTTTCGAAGTCATATTTAGAGGAATATCTCATTAGGATTAGTCTCTAATACTTATGAGTAATGACATCACACAACAGTCTGAATGAATGAATGAATGAATGAAAACTTTATTTAACAGATTGCAGAATGGGTACAATACAGTACGGCTCAATACACACAATTGTTAAGGGGTTGCAGACCAGAGAAAGATTTTTGTCTTGTTTGCATCAGGGTCCCCCATTTTCAATTCATAGTGACATTTATGACATAGGGACATACATGACATACAGGTATATAGTACTGTTACATTTGTGACATATATGATATGCAAATATACAGTACTGTTACCCATAGATCCTGACAGAGAGTATATACATATGATGGGGAGGAGACTGTGGGTGGGAGAGAAATATACATACTGTAGGCCTACGGTGGGGAGAGAATATATACATACGGTGGGGAGGAGACTGTACATTAGGAGGGGGTGGGTGGGTGGGAGAGAAATATACATACGGTGGGGAGAGAATATATACATACGGTGGGGAGGAGACTGTCTATTAGGAGGGGGTGGGGGGGTTTGGACATTTACAGTGGCCAGTTTCGAATTGCAGCCTCCCGTAGGTGCTCTTTTAGAGTGGTTTTGAATGTGGGTAGGGATTCACATTCCTTTACAGCTTTGGGTAGGGCGTTCCACATTGATGTGGCATAATTGCGAAACGTGTTTAGTCCCTTGTTTGAGTCGAATCTGGGTTTAACATGATTTGTTGAGCTTCCTCTGGTGTTGTGGTTGTGGTATTCACTGACCTTTGGGAAGTATTTTGACATGTACCTTAGTCGTATAGTGTATCTTGTAGACAAGGTCCATTGCAAGTTGCTGTAGTCTGTCGTCTACTCTAAGCCATCCTAGGTAGTCAAAGTGGGCAGGGGTGAGGTGGGTTCTAGGAGTAAGGTCAAGTAGTAGTCTGACCAGTTTGTTTTGTGATGTTTGTAATCTTGTTTTTAGCGCCTTTGAGGTGCTTTGGTACCATGAGGTGCAAGCATAGTCGTAGTACCCTTGAATGAGTGCTCCTGCCAGAGTCTTCAGGGTATTCTTGTTTACCAGAGAGGAGATCCGGTACAAGAATCTAGTTCGTTGGTTGACTTTTTTTATTACCTTGGATGCCATTTTGTCACAGGAAAGATTTGCCTCTAGTTCTAATCGTTAGACTATTGTGTGATGTTATTATTCAGTCTCATTCTTAACCATCAATATTTGTTCATTTTCTTACTCACCTCTGATATATAATGCCATATTTACTTATTTGTATTTTGCATCTGATAAAATACAACAATTTAATTTGACAAGTGAGACAAAATGTATGAACTTATAAATCAAAAACGAACAAAAAAAACCTAATGGGAAATAAATAGCTGTATGGCACTTGACAGCAGAATTTATCAGGATACAGTAACATTATCATCTGATAGAATATAAAATCATAAATACTTAAAATAGATAAATAATGTTATAAACAAATGTGCACAGGTAATCAATAACTGAATGAAAAATAAATTGCACTGAATAGAAGCATATTTCAGTAGCAGCATCTTTTTAGAACAACAACAAAAAGTAACTACTGCAGCATGTCACCAAATAAGCAGCAACATTACGAGTAAACAACAGTAATTAAATGCATTCTTCAGTCTTTCTCAGCTCTATACAGTCTCAGTTCAGCTCTCTTGTCTTCCTCAGTTTAAATTTTTTATTTTTGGGTGCAAGTATTTCTTAAGCCAGATATGCCTACATATCTTTCATCAGGCCATACCCATATCTAAGCATGTCTTCAATCCCATGTCAATGATGATTAGATTTTTTTAATACATTTTTGAAAAATGTACAATACAAAGCTACAAGATGTCCAGCCTTGTGGCGGGTCTTTTTTTTCGGCAGCATGCTCTATTATTAGTATGGCATATACTTTTTACTTGGTACAGGAGTCGCAGGCCATGAGGACCATAGACTACTACAGGATCACGTGATACATGCAGCTTGCTGCTTCTTCGTCACCATATGGGTTGGAGTAGCGTTAGTACAAACGCTCATGGGTGACGCATAGTGGCTTGGAGGGGAAATGCAGCCTATTTCACAACATTAATTACTTGGTTCTTTTAAAAACTGAAAATAAAAAATATTATCTATTAACAATTTATTTAGGTAACATAAATAATACTAATTCGTACATTGAAAAAAAAAATATATATATATATATAAGAAAACACAGGTGTTGTTGACTATGGGGGCCCAGACTCTATCTATGGGGGCCAAGCCCCCATTGCCCCCACCCCATAACTCAAACCCTGCGATAGTAGTAAGTCCTACATGGCATATTAGCATGATGACATCTGATTTATTAATGCCAATACTGAAGACTGCACAATTGGCTCTTGACAAGTGTAAATGATGGATTAGTCAGTTGCACTCAATGTCGGACCCTTTAGCTCAACTAGTTAATGCAGGTGCCTATGGTCCCAGGTTCAAATCTCTCGTTTACACATGTTCTTTTTATATATATTATTATTAACCCTTTCTCTGCCACGCTTATATCCATCCTTATACCATCCTCTGCCAGCGCTATAAGTCTATGGAGATGTTCCCCTTCTTTGCAGGGCTATAACTTTTTAAATTGTATTGCTAAATTGACATTACTATGGCCCATTCAACGTCAAGTATCTATTGTTCAGTTCAGTTCAGTTCAGTTCAGTTCAGAGTTTTTATTTGCCACATGGAATAATACAATCATAGTTTCTTCATTAAAAAAAATCATAAATAGTCATTCCATGGACAAAAGGAGCAGGAAGAAGAATAAATCTTATAGTTACCTGCCCCTTAATCCTAAACTAACATGTATTTTCTTAATGGTCGGCGTACAACCTTATTTACAAAAATAATCATTTATACCATTATAAAATAAACACAATCCACAGTTAAACAAGAAAAATTTAAATAATAATAATAATGATAAAGAATAAAAAAGAAAAGAAAGAGAAGAGAAAAAAAAAAAAAATCTCACATACTGACTAAATATTGTTTTTTTATAATTTTTTTTGAATGTGGGTGTAGCAACGTTCTACTGTAGCAACGTTCTACTTTTTCATTCACATATTCATACTAAAATACGGTCTAAAGTATAAATATGTTTTATCGTTTTCTGCAGCATTCTGCAGAACGCGAGTTATAGCTATAAATACATATATTACATCATCAAATGTAGTTTGATACCGATTGACGTCATATTAAAACTTTCAATTGTACAAGGTCCTAAACGTCCTGCCTCATCATCTGCTGGTGACCGGAGGGGGGGGGGGGGTTTATAAGTCCGTGGCCGACGTTAAATCATTTATTTTAGTCCCTTGTTTGAGCCAAATCTGGGTTTAACATGATTTGTGGAGCTCCCTCTGGTGTTGTGATCGTGGTATTCACTGACCTTTGGGAAGTATTTTGACATGTACATGGGTACCTTGGTCGCGTAGTGTATCTTGTAGACCAGGCCCATTGCAAGTTGCTGTACTCTGTCGTCTACTCTAAGCCATCCTAGGTTGTCAAAGTGGGCAGGGGTGAGGTGGGTTCTAGGAGTAAGGTCAAGCAGTAGTCTGACCAGTTTGTTTTGAGATGTTTGTAATTTTGTTTTTAGCGCCTTTGAGGTGCTTTGGTACCATGGGGTGTACGCATAGTCGTAGTACCCTTGAATGAGTGCTCCTGCCAGAGTCTTCAGGGTATTCTTGTTTACCAGAGAGGAGATCCGGTACAAGAATCGAGTTTGTTGGTTGACTTTTTTTTATTACATTGGACGCCATTTTGTCACAGGAAATAGTGGACTGCAAGGGCCTTGAAATAAAGCCCGAGCCATGCTCGAGCCCGTGAACTTCAGGCCCTGCCCGAAAATAAGCCTGACTGTAAATAATATTTTAAGCCCTAGCCCGCGTGAAAACCTGAAACAAAATTATTATTATTATTATTAAAATATAAACATTTTTGTATTTGTTTTAAATATTCTAAACACTTTATATATTAACTTAATAAATAAACAAAAACGAAAATGTCCAATAGGTCTGCCTAAATAACGCATATCACGCTGAAAACTAAGAAGCATTTATGCCTCCCTCCCAGTGCTCGCTTATAGAGCAGCCTCGTAAAACGTATTGAAGGCTATAGAATCTTCTTTGACACACACACACACACACACACGACACAATAGCCTACTCAGTCACTATACAAACAGAAATCAGATTTCGAGCAGAGCAACATATGAAAAGCACAACAAAACAGGTAGCGACCCAGCAAATAATAAACATCACTCACCACGACGTCAGCAACGCGTTGAACAACTTTAACAAAACTTCTCCAACTGGCTACATACATCCAAGTACAAATAAAACCTTTCGCCAACTGGCTATATTCCAACACAACCAATCGAGTTGTCCCCGGCCTGAGTTCTCCCTGCGCGCTGCGGTAATTACATCCAAATGTTTCTCTGATGACAGCTTGGCGCAAAAGAGAAAGCGAATCTTAAGGAAAACGAAGGTTATCCTATAACCCTAGTTATATGAAAAAAAAAGAAGAAAAAAAACGGCGGTGCCCGGGCCCGGCCGAGCCCGAATTATTTATTAAAAAAAAAGCCCTACCCAGCCCGAACCCGCCGGGCCGGGCCGGGCCCCGTCGGGCCTGGGCAAGGTTGCAGTGCACTAACAGGAAAGATTAGCCTCTAGGATGGAACCCAGGTAGGTAATTTCATCTTTCCTTGTGACAATATTGTCACCCACTGTAACTGAGAAGCCGTCGGTCTTGCTGAGTTTGTTATTTGAACCGAAGAGAATGGACTCTGTTTTGCCCATGTGTAACACCCCTTCCTGACAGGGAGCGACGCGAGCGAGCGTGATTGCGAAAATGATTACAATTTATTCGTTTCAATCAGACTATCCTGACCTACCGCGAGCGACAGCGAACTGAGCGGCGATGTCGCTCCCCCCTCAAATATTCGCTCGCTGTGTCTCTAGTTGAGCGATTACACGGCCGAGTCCCGCCCCTAAACACTTTTTATTGGTCGAGAATCGCAGGCTGCTTTGCCCCCGTGCTTCCAGGTAAATACACACACACAGACACACTCGGACAAGCGCCGCATCATATCAGGCCAGTGTTGCGCGCGATTTCGTCTCCAGTTCGCTCGCTCGCTGCCTGTCAGGAACCGGTGTGATGATAGTTTGTTGTCGGCGAGCCATATGCAGATTCCGGGACTTTAATGTCTTGGGCAGCCGTAGCCGCCTGCCGTGGGGGAGCATAATGAAGAGGCCGTGACCCGGGTGGGCGGGGTCTGCCATGATCTTCCTCGCCCTCCTCAAGGCCCTGGTGGAATGTAGGGACTCGAGGGATGGAAGGGGGCAGCCGATCACCCTCTCCACTGATCGTATCACCCGCTGCATCTGCAAAGATAGCTAGCTCAAGGCTAATCCCGGCCATTTTCGGACTTTTAGAAATATGTTTTTTTTGTGAAAAGCATTACTAAAACGTCCAGACAAACCTCACGGGAGCATTACAGTCTATCATACAAATGTACAAATGCTATAAGGTGGCTAAAAATACACTATAAACCATACATTGGTCGTCGTTTCTTGCGCTAGCTTTAGTTAGCCAGCCTTAGCCAACATTAGCCTGGCTGGGGGAGTGGACCTCATGTTGAATGCCCAGTCAGACAGTCCACGCTCTGGGTAAAAGAATCACTAGAGCTCGGTGATTTTCAAACAGGCTTTTTATAAGTGAAAACATTACCAAAAATGTTGCAAAAACATCACAGAAGCACTATAGACTGTCATACAAATGTAACATTTTTATAATTTTACCAACAATTACGTAGACAATGTACTTACGCCGTCGTTTGAAACTGCGTGAAAGAACTTATTTGCTGGCGAATTTTTTTTCTTAGACCGGGCGCTCTGGATCAAATTGGCAAAAGGTTAGTCTGTCACTCCAACAGCTCTTATATAGACCATGTACTGTAGCTTCATGCAGAGTGATACTCTTGTTGAATCACCTCATAGAAGCCCTTTAAAAAAAGAAAAGAAAAATTGTCTCGATCCGCGGAAAACCCCCAGCGCTGTGTTCAATCGCCTAACATGGGATTTCCGGGACCACGGGTGGTGCCTTCGGAAAAAAAGGTGTACAGCGCTTTGGATAAAAGCTGTTAAATATATAAATGCAGTCCATTTACCCTTTACCATCACTTCTAAGAAGTTCATGAACAATGCTACTCTCTATTACCTTCCCTCCTGTTCGATACCCCTTCAACCCAAAAAAAAACTCCTGCAGGTCAAACCTTCCTTACCTGGGAAATCCATTTGCATTCATACATATGTTCACACAAACGTTGTATTTCCTTACTGTTTGAAGTCTATGGTTTATACTAGGAATGAAGGAAATTGAGTACATTTTGGACTAGATCAATTCTAACATCACTGAATAATAATACACTTTATTTGTATAGCACCTTTCATACAAGAATTGCAGCTCAAAGAGGGTGGCTGGGTGGCGCAGCGGACATTGCGCTCGTCACCAACGCAAGAGACACTGGGTTCGACTCCGGCTGTCGGCGTTGCTTCCGGCTTGGGCCGGCCGTCATACTAACTCAATTGGCAGAGTTAGCGGGTGGAAGTCGATGGGTGGTAATCTGGACGTTGTGGACAGCGACTCCTAAAGGTCGGTTGGGGACGCCTGCACAGCAGAGACAGGAAATGGCGGGGGTAGTGTGAGCCTCCCACACGTTACACCTCGCCAATGAGAGTCCGCACTGGCAGGTGAAAAGATGTGACACGCTGCCTCCTTGTGTATCGGAGGGGACACGTGATGCAAGGCTTCTATCCCCCCTACAACCGGCCAGTGGGGGGCATAATGCGAGCAATGTTCAAGACAGGGAGAAAAAATAGAAAAAGAGAAAAAGTGGATAAAAAAAGGAAAATTGCATCTCAAAGTGCTTCACAGCAAAAAGACAAAATTAGCACATAAAGTGCAGACATATAAAATCACATTGTTTTTCACATTAGCATCTACAATAACATCCCAATAGGCCACCTTGTTTAAAGCTTGATTATATTGCAATTTTAAAATAGACAATAATAAAAAGAGTAAAATCGAATCGAATAAAATAGTGTAATAGTGCAGTGCAATTAAATAGTAGAATAGACAGAGTGAAATTATGCAATAGTGCAGTGCAATAAAAAAATTCGGAATTACAGTTTAAAACCGCCTTTACCTTCCCTGTTTGATATCCACAGTTTAAAACTTGACAGTCTTCCCTCCTGTTTGACCCACTTTGACCCTTTGAACCTCCCTCTCAGTGCGCAGTTCCCTCTCTCAGACAGTTTAGAACCTGTAATAAAAAGTTATAAAAGAGTCAAATATAATGGACAGAGTAAAATCTGCACTACAATCAGGATGGATTTTATGACAATTTCTGCAGTGTTTTAAAAGTCTAAGGTGAAGAGGTACGTTTTTAGCTCTTTTTTTGTGGCTGTGGTTGGGAACATAGACCAGTACTAGATTATCGAAATATTCTAGAAGGCACATAGTTGACTAGAGAATTTGCTATGTAGCTTGGTCCTGTTCCATTTAGTGCTTTGTATATAAGGAGGAGGACCTTGAAATCTATTCTAAATGTTCTAAAGCCAGTGCAGGGTAGCTAAGGCCCCGTCCACACAAGCGCTGGATTTAATGTAACCATGATTGTATGTGCGCAGTTGCACTGTTCGGGCACACACAACCGGGGTTTTGCTACACTGCAACCGCAGTCTTTGAAAACCGGAGTCCAGGGTGAAGTTTTTGCGCACATCCCGGTTGCAGTGGGTGCGTGTGGGCATAGCAACCAAGGTTATTCCCAGTGTTTACAGCAGAGCTGTCGCAATTATTTCCCATGTTCACGGCAGACTGTCGCAAACAATAGCAAGTTAGCAACCGAGCACGGGGTTAGAGTGATTAGAGCAGAGCCAGCTACACCAGTGTTTACAGCAGAGCTGTCCCAAGTAGCGTTATATGAAAATTATTGTAACAAACTTTTGTTCAAAACGTATTGTTGAAGAGTGTTGTGATTGACTGATGTCTGTTGTCGCATTCCTGACCCGACCAGAGTAAAACCTGTAGCTGCGGCTAAACTAAACTCATGTGTTGTCAAGTTATTGTTATAATGAACCCAGTCCAGACGGCATCCCCTTAACAATTGTTTGTATTGAGCCGTATTGTATTGTACCCATTCTGCAATGTGTTAAATAACGTTTGCATCCATTCATTATACTAGCGTTAACGTTACATTATTACTACAAATGGTCCAAAAATGGTGCAGCCAGGCTACTCACAAGGTCAAAAAAATCATGTCACATCACTCCCATTTTGGTATCCCTGCACTGGCTCCCGGTACACTATAGAATTCACTTCAAAGTCCTCACTTTCACTTTCAGACCACTTCACGGTCAGGCCCCTATCTACATCACGGAACTCATCCATCCCTACACCAACACCCACTCACTCAGATCTGCCGATCAGCACCTCCTAGTGATCCCCAGGACCAGGCTAAAAACAAGGGGTGATCGAGCCTTCGAGGTGACAGCACCAAGGCTCTGGAACGCTTTCCCCCTGGACCTGCGAACTGCCCCCTCTGAGAACTCTTTTAAAAAACAACTAAAAACACATTTGTTCAGGCAGGCTTTTGATCATACATAGGCGCCTTTTCTTGTCCTCACTGTTCTATAGTGTTGTTTTAATTAGTTACTCATGATTTTATCCAAATTCTTTTATTCTACTTTTTCTATCTGGTTTCACTGTTTTTAACTGCTGTTTGTCTGTTGTCATTTATTTCTGATTTTGTTTTATTGTGTTTTTATATTAAGCTGTAGTGTAAAGCACCCTGTGCATTCGTGCTGTGAAGGGTGCTATATAAATAAAGGTCATTCATTCATAAGCTATATACTATACATAGAGAATGCCATTCACATTAGCATGTAGCTAACAACACCGGAGATCTTTTGTGAGACTAAACTATCCGCTCTTGGTGGTAAATTGTGTTGCTGTTGGTTTTGTTTCATCAACAAATGAGAGGCAGAACACACAGTGAATGTATCCGTTTGTTTATTGCACTTTCTTTCTTTGCTGAAAAATATATGCTCTGTCGGCTAATGGCTAACGCAAGGGTATTTAAAGATTTGTTTTCGTTTTAGGCAGGAAGTGTAGTGAGCGTTCAACCTTTTCTGATTGGTTGAAATGGCCTTCATGTCTGAACAACATCGCCGCCTACTGCTTTGGCATTGTACTACATGTATCGGTTGCTGGTTTTCCAGCCGCCGTGAGTATGCGGTTATACGCCGTTATTCACCTGTGTGGACAGAGGTTTATTTTTTTCAAACTTCGGTTACATTAAATCCAGCGCTCGTGTGGACAGGGCCTAATACTGGACTGGTGTGGTCTCTCCTCTCGGTTCTAGTTATAGCAGCCTAGCTGCAGAGTTTTGAATGAGTTGGAGTCGTTCTGTAGAGATAAAGGCTAGAGATAAAGGCATGGATCAGTTTTTCAGCATCCTTTTGAATTATAAATGGCCGTACCTTAGCTATGTTTCTAAGGTGGAAGAATGATCTTTTTGTCACCTTGTTGATGTGTGATTTAGAGCTTAGGTCTGAGTCTATTATAACACAGATACTTGTAACTGCATGTTTGATCCAATGAGTAAGTTGCCCCATATTGCTCTGTAACATTTCTCTTGTTATAGGACAGACAAGTAGGATTTCAGTTTTCCTCATTTAATTTGAGGAAGTTGTTTGTCATCCATTAGAAAGGCGGAAATGGAGTTAATAGTTGTGTGATCATTTGGTTCAGCAGGGATGTACAATTGTGTGTACCCCGGCTGAAAGTAATTCAAGCACATCAGAGAACTTGGAACCAAGTCACTTGCAACCTTCTTTGGAGCTGAAAGAAGAGCATCGAGGGGTAAAAGCAGAGGGGGGCACACCTGGGACGCCAGGTGTTGCCGTTGAGCCCTTCGGAGGTGTCGTGGGCCTGTCAACGAAACACCAATGAAGGAGGGTGCCCACCTGAAGACCCCAGTGAAGCTTTTACCTCTACCCCATTCAAAAAAGTGCTGATTATCTAAGGGATTGTAATATCTAGTCCTATAAGCTCAACTGTCATCTGCGTAACTATGGAAACATACATTGTGTTTTCTAATAATGTCTCCAAGTGGCAGCATGTATAGTGAGAATAATAATGGACTTAAATAACATGTATTAATAATGTAAACATGATTTGGTAATCCCAAAACGTCATATGACGTTTTATCAGCCCCCCCCCTGAATGCCCACGACGACAATTATCGCTTTATTTTTTTATTAGCGATCTGAATTCATATTTCATCAACCGAGTCTCCCGTTGGTACACCAGCTCCTCCAGCAGCTCAGAATGGAAAAAAGCGCCCCCTATCGTATATTCCTGAAAACTGCACGTCAGTCGCTTAGACTGACCTGGGATCAGTGATATGTAGAGGTGGGGCCAGCTGGCTCCCTGAGCTGTGGCAAGCCGTCAACATGGAAGTGATCGCGCAACGGGAATCAGCCTGGAATATATATTCACAGTAGCCAATCGATAGTAGACAGTAGTGATCGATTTTTGGAATGGCGATCAGGAATTGGAATGATCTTTTTGGAGAACATCTGATCTGAGGTAAGGAATCTATTTGACCAGTCTTGGGATAATCAGAGTTGTATTCGCTGAGATCTCAGCGTTTGCCCTATGTGTGTGTGCAGGGGTGTAGCTCCAGATTCTGGGCCCCCTGAAAGAATGTAGTATGTAGTGAATGCAGTGAATGCGTGCGCGTGTAAGCGCGCAAGCGGAATTTTTTTGTGCCATTTTTTTATTGATGAAAACGCATAATATGGTTTTTACCTATACATTCGGATCAGCAGTTCAGCACCTGCACTGTTGGTGGGTGAGCCTAGTAAAGGATGTCGCATTGCGTTCATCTTCAATGAATGGACCAATGCAATAGTCTACCAAAGCCCCCCCCTCTCTCTATATATATCTCACACACACACACACACACACTTCAGAAACAAACATAGTATCAATGAGAGCATCAATAATACACCTGAGTGATGTCTAGTAAAAAAAAAAATTCCAGTGCTGGGCCCTTGGAATCATCCTAAGCTACCCCCCCCCAGCTACGCCCCTGTGTGTGTGTGTGTGTGTGTGTGCGCGATCGCTTTGAGGAAATCAGAGAATTGATATTCAGCTTGCGGCCCCAGCGTGCATACGTACACATTATACTATCGATAATCTAGCGTTTATTTGAAAACAACGATTCATAAATAGGCCGAATGTTTTTGTGTATTCTAGAGTATTCCAGTACAGGGTTGTTTATGATGGAATCTTTTTATTTTCCTTGAAAACGAGGGCTTTTCAAAATGCTATAAAACGAAAATGAACCGATAAAAAAACAATCCGCTTCGACAATGTTGACTGGAAAACGAGTCATTGATAAGCGACGGGCAGATTAGACACATAGCCATAATTTAAAACATAGATTAGGTGTTATTAACGCTAACATTGAAGTGGATGGTGGGCATTCAACCGGTAAATCAAGATTAAGGTTGGGCTCTGAAAGTGTTAATGCACTGTGGTATTTCCAATAAGTTAACCTGGATAATATGGATAACTAATGAAAGCAAAAATACCATTTATACCACTTCACTCAATTATGATATTATTCATGAATGCTATTTATTTTCATTAATAATAATAATAATAATAATAATAATAATAATAATAATAATAATAATAATAATAATAATAATAATAATAATAATAATAATAATAATAATAATAATAATAATAATAATAATAATAATAATAATAATAATAATAATAATAATAATAATAATAATAATAATAATAATAATAATAATAATAATAATAATAATAATAATAATAACTTTATTTGTATATCACTTTTCATACAGAAATTGCAGTTCAGGCGGTCAGGTGGTGTAGCGGAGATTGCGCTCGTCACCAATGCAAGAGGCTGCGGTCTCGACTCCCGGAGTCACCATTGCTTGGGGCTTGGGCTGATCGCTATACTAACCCGTTTGGCTGGGTTAGGGGGAGGGCAAGTCATGGGTGGAAATCTGGCGTTGTGGACAGCGACGCCTACAGGTCAGGTCTGGGCGCTTGCTCAGCGGAGGCAGGACTTGATGAAGGCAGCGTGACCTCCCACGCGTTACACTTCACCAATGAGAGTCCTCGCTGCCAGGTGAAAAAGGAGTCACTGGCTGTCGCTGCACATGTCGGAGGAAGCGTGCGGATGACATCAGGGTTCCCTTGTACCGACCAGTAGGAGAACATGCGAACAACAACCAGGTAGGGTAGGGGGGGGGGGGTTGGCACAACGACTAAATTGGGACGGGGAGAAAACAGAGAAAAAATGCAGGCATATGCGAGCATAAAAAAGATAGAGAGGTAGCAATGTACTGTAAGGTAAATCACAGTTTTTCACATTAGGATCTAGCATACCAATAGGCCTCTCTGTTTACGGTTTCATTATGTAATAAAAAAATAAAAAAATAGAATAGACAGAGTAAAAAAGTGCGGTTTGATTCAGTTTAAAAATAGGCAAAAAATAATAAAATAGAACGGACAGTAAAAAGTGTGATAAAATAGTTAAATAAAAATATAACAGAGCAGTGCATCGCTCTTAATACTTTGAGTTTCTTTACAAAGTTCTAACATACAACAGAGCAGTGCATCGCTCCTAACACTTTGAGTTCCTTTACAAAGTACAGTTCTAAATTACATTATAGAACAACAGAGCAGTGTGTCGCTCACAACTTAACAACAGAGCAGTGCATCGCTCTCAACTTTTAGTTTTTTTTTACAAAGTTCAGTTTTGAATTACAACAGAGCAGCGCTCTTAAAATGACAGTGAATGAATGAATGAATGAAAACTTTATTTAACAGATTGCAGAATGGGTACAATACAGTACGGCTCAATACATACAATTGTTAAGGGGATGCAGACCTGAGAAAGACGTTTGTCTTGTTTCCATCAGGGTCCCCCATTTTCAATTCATATAGACATATATGACATACATGACATACAGATAGTCAGTACTGCTACATCTATACATTTATGACATACCAGATTTGCAAATACAGTACTGTTTGTGATACAGAAGGAGTCAAGAAAAGGGAGTATATACATTTGACGTATAAACTGTACATTGGAGGAGGTTGGGTGGGGGGGGTTGGGTACATTGGGATATTGACAACCATACTGGGTAATTTACATTGGAGGTGGTTGGGGGGGGGGGGGGGGCGGGGGGGGGGGCGGGGGGCACACTGTATAAACAAGTAACACTGTACATTGAGGGGGGGGGGGGAGGAGACACTGTACAAACAAACACAATTGTACATTGAACTATTGACAAAACCATACTAGGTAAATGACTGTACATTGAGGGGGTTGGGTTAGGATATTTACAGGGGCCAGTGTTGAATTGCAGTCTCCCGTAGGTGTCCCTTGAGAGAGGTTTTGAAAGTGGGTAGTGATCCACATTCCTTTACAGCTTTGGGTAGGGCGTTCCACATTGATGTGGCATAATTGCGAAACGTGTTTAGTCCCTTATTTGAGCCGAATCTGGGTTTAACATGATTTGTGGAGCTCCCTCTGGTGTTGTGATCGTGGTATTCACTGACCTTTGGGAAGTATTTTGACATGTACATGGGTACCTTGGTCGTGTAGTGTATCTTGTAGACCAGGCCCATTGCAAGTTGTTGTACTCTGTCGTCTACTCTAAGCCATCCTAGGTTGTCGAAGTGGGCAGGGGTGAGGTGGGTTCTAGGAGTAAGGTCAAGCAGTAGTCTGACCAGTTTGTTTTGAGATGTTTGTAATTTTGTTTTTAGCGCCTTTGAGGTGCATAGGAGGTAGTGAGATAAAATGTCTGTGCATAGAACTGACACATGAATTTGATAGGTATAAAAGTAGACACGGTAAGAATAGTGCAGGTGAAGTACAATTTGTGTCGGGATATCCCTGATGTTTCTTTTAAATGCCTGAGCAAAGAGATAGGTTTTCAGTTTCAATTAGCATTTGATGCCCTTAAATTATTGTTTAATTTACATAATGATTTAATTAATCACAATTGAAAATCAACCCTTAGATACCAGTTTTGATCATATACCAGTAACTGCTTTTTTAAATACACTATAATTAGGGATGTCCGATATTATCGGCCGACCGATATTATCGGCCGATATCGGCAGTAAAATGTGATATCGGAAAATATCGGTATCTGTTTAAAAAAACTAAAAAACAATAACAATATTTGTTATATATATATCCAGTGAAATTATTAGTTAACTGAAATTATTCAGTTTTTTTGGGGGGGAAACCCTGCATATATCGGTATCGGTTGATATCGGTTGATATCGGTATCGGAAATTAAGAGTTGGACAATATCGGAATATCGGTATCGGTAAAAAAGCCAATATCGAGCATCCCTAACTATAATCCAATATTCTAGAAACACATTTGACTTTGTTGGATTGAACAAAATGGTAAATTGGGACTGTTAACCTACAAGACCATAGACTTCCATTACAACCACTTTTGACCCTAACTGTAAGAGCCATGGTGCCTTGGCAGCCCGGGCGGGGACTGACTCCAATTCTGAGTACGGTACACAGTTGGTCTCCCCCATTATCAGCACAAAATATGTCAAAATATGATAAAATCCACCATCCCCATGGCTGCAGATCCCGGGGCGGGGGGGGGGGGGGGGGGGGGGCATGTCCCCCCCAAAATTGAAAATATATGAATTGTCCCCTCCAATAATAATTATGTGGTATCAAGAGTAGTGTATCTACTCCCACTCTGTAATTCTAGTTTCGAAATACTTCTAAAAGCTTAATTTGCGTATTAAATCATAAAAAAAATCTACCGGGGGACGATGCCCCCGGAACCCCATACTCTGCGTCCCACCCAAACTTGTCATGAGATCTGCAGCCCTGACCATCCCCCCTGTTTTTTGTTCACAACTCGAGTACTGGGCGTAGTCATGCCAGTCATTAAATCAATTAATTAAGGAATAGCATATAGGCCTACTGTAGCATTTACTAACCATTAATGCAGGAATAGCATTATATATTTACTAACCATTAATGAAGGAATAGCATTATATACAGTACAGTATATATTTACTAACCATTAATGAAGGAATAGCATTATATACAGTATACATTTACTAACCATTAATGAAAAGCTATTACTATTAGAGATACTATAACTGTATAATTATATAGCTGTATATAGCTTTTATAGTAAACATTAAAACTGTGATAATGTAAAAAAAGAAATGAAAAAAAACACACATAAATATAATTTGTTGTGATTTTACACGATTGACCGTGGTCGACTTGCGTACGAAAGCGCTGGGCGCGGTCTAGCCACATACAGACGCAGCTCTCAGGACTCTGCTACTGTGGTAATCATGCACCATTAACTTGGCAGTGCTGTTAACAAGGCGTTAACGATACTGCACCCTTGCAGTAGAGGTTCGATTTTTAAGAGCTGGATCTGTACATGTCGACCACCTATTAACTCACTGTGATGGATTCCATTTGTTCATTGCGATGTGTATCTTCAGTGCATTTTTAAATGTGTCTTACCTGCAGTATTATATGAACCTGATCAGTCTTCATGTAATCATTTTATCAGACTTTTTGCCTTGGATGTTTTAGGAAGCCACTTTCTGTTTACAAATGTTTATTCTGTATAGTGAGTATACTATAGTTAGATTATAAAATAAACTAGACAATTCCGCATCGGGGAAATTGTGAAAGTGTGGGTGACGCCTGTGCACCGCCGGCCAACGGGAGAGGGTCTCTCACGAGTCTCTATGACAAACGGTTCAAAAGATACAAAAAGGGGGCGTGGCCTAATGATCGGGGGGTGGTCAACATAGACCAATGAAAGAGGATATCCCTACTGAGTACAATGGCACAACCCACAAGTCTCTACAACAAACGGTTCAAAAGATACACAAAGGGGGAGGAGCCAAACTATGGGCATGGTCAACATAGACCGATGAAAGAGGATATCCCCACTGAGTACAATGGCACAACCCGCAAGTCTCTACGACAAACTATTACACCATTACACTATTACACTATTAAACTATTACACTATTACACTATTACACTATTACACTAGCACACTAGCACACTATTACACTATTACCCTAGCACACTATTACACTATTACACTATTACACTATTACACTAGCACACTAGCACACTATTACACTATTACCCTAGCACACTATTACACTATTACACTAGCACACTATTACACTATTACACTATTACACTATTACACTATTACACTAGCACACTAGCACACTAGCACACTATTACACTATTACCCTAGCACACTATTACACTATTACACTATTACACTATTACACTAGCACACTAGCACACTATTACACTATTACACTAGCACACTATTACACTATTACACACTATTACACACAATTACACTAGCACACTATTACACACTATTACACTATTACACTAGCACACTATTACACTATTACACACTATTACACTATTACACTAGCACACTATTACACTATTAGACTAGCACACTATTACACACTATTACACTATTACACTATTACACACTATTACACACTATTACACTAGTACACTATTACACTAGCACACTATTGCACTATTACACACTATTACACTAACACACTATTACACTATTACACTAGCACACTATTACACTATTACACTATTACACACTATTACACTATTACACACTATTACATACTTTTACACTATTACACTAACACACTATTACACAATATTACACTATTACACTATTACACTAGCTCACTATTACACTATTACACTAGCACACTATTACACTAGCACACTATTACACTAGCACACTATTACACTATTACACTATTACACTAGCACACTATTACACTATTACACACTATTACACTATTACACTAGCACACTATTACACACTATTACACACTATTACACTATTACACACTATTACACTATTACACTATTACACACTATTACACTATTACACTAGCACACTATTACACTATTACACACTATTACACTAGCACACTATTACACTATTACACTAGCACACTATTACACTAGCACACTATTACACACTATTACACACTATTACACTAGCACACTATTACACACTATTACACACTATTACACTAGCACACTATTACTATTACACACTATTACACAATATTACACACTATTACACTATTACACTAGCACACTATTACACACTATTACACTAGCACACTATTACATACTATTACACTAGCACACTATTACATTAGCACACTATCACACACTATTACACTATTACACTAGCACACTATTACACACTATTACACTAGCACACTATTACACACACTATTGTACTGAGTACAATGGCACAACCCGCAAGTCTCTACGACAAACGGTTCAAGAGATACACAAAGGGGGTGTGGCCTAAGGGGCGTGGTCTAAGGATCGGAGGAGTGGTCAACATCGACCAATGAAAGAGGATATCCCTACCGAGTACAATGGCACAACCCGCAAGTTTAGGTTTACTTTATTTGTTCAAGGGGGACAGTGTACATTAATAAAACATTTTACAGATGTAAATGCACCCAATTTTTGCCAAAAGGCTAATTTCCATTGGCAGTCCCCCTGCCAGAAGGTACAGGCTAAAATCCTGTGTGAAAAAAGGGTTAGCAAAAAAAACAGAATAAAATCAAGATAAATAACATTAGAATAAAAACACAACAAAAGCACATAGACATACGAAAGGGATACAGGTCACAATACAGTCATGGACACAAGGACAGAGCACATTATGACATATTAAGAGACCCAGACATAGACAGACGCACCATATCCACACACACACACTCCTCCTCCTGCATTCCTGTGTGTTAGTTGGTTGGATCCACTACACTCCGGTTACGTACTACTGAACGGACGTGTTTTTGCGGACCTCCCAAACTTTCAAACTTTAGACTGTTTTCTTTCTTTTTACCATCTTTTAACCAGTGATCTTAACTGATCACTGTGACTTTTGCTCTTATCGTTTATACTGTTGGATTTATTGGTTTATGTGACTTCTTACTGGACGTGACCTAAAGCTATCGGCGCTTGTTGTTGCCATAGCTACAGCTAACACGCTACAGTACTCACAGTGCTGAGCTCCCCCGAGGAAATGGCTCCAACATCAGATGTCGCAGAGATGCGAACGGAACTGAAGAACATCGAGATACTAGTAGTGGATCTTCTCAAGCGTCAAACGGAGCTAATGTCCAAGCTGGCTAGCATGGAACAAGCGGACGCAGGCTGCACCAGCAGTCCCTCCTGGGCGACAGTGGTGAGGGGCCGACGGAAGCTCTCCCTTCCTCTCTATGATCCCGTTGATTCACCTCAACTATCAAACCGATTCAATCCTCTTTATAGTGATTCCAGCATCCTTGGCTCTCCTTCGTTTCCGTCTCCTGCTGCTAGTAGTGTAGCTTTGCTCAAAGACTATCCGAGGATAGCTACTAGCCTAGCTACTAGCCAGGCTCCAAGCGAAGCTACCAGGACGACGGCCCTCTCCAGCTCACAACTCAACCATGGAAGTATATCTGCGCCCCGGAGCAGAAAGCGCTCTGCCCTGTTTGCTCTCGCATCGCCAAGCTCCCCAGACTCACGCGATGGGTCCGACTCCCCAAAGTTTAAACGCCCTCGTCTGCGGTGCTCTGCAGCACATACCAGGATGATCATTCAAACGGCGAGTGTCATCGATGGAAATGCCGCTGTGAATGAGCCCCTCCTCACGGCGCTGCTGCCCGACCAACCGTCTAACTCCGCCAGCAATACAGACGCTACTCCTTCGGCTTTTCACCATAGAAACCTGGCCATCTACGACGGGGAATGCATCCAGGAACAGCCAGAGATCCTACTCATCGGAGATTCCATCACCAGGTTTTTGCAAATACCACACGGCATTACGTATTGTTTTTCCGGTTTAAAAGTTACTGACTTACTGGAGTGTACTCCCGAAATCATCGAGAGATATCCGTCCGCCCACACCGTTATTATTCATATCGGAGCAAATGACGTAATGGCTAGACAATCCGTTAAACTCCAATCCGACTTTGAATCACTAATACTCACTATTGAAAGCCTGGGTAAAATATGCATTGTGTCTGGCCCCATTCCATCCATAGGTCGTGGATCTGAGCGATTTAGCCGTCTGTTCTGGTTGCACAAATGGCTACAGACCCACTGTACTACTATAGGACTTTGCTATATAAATAACTTTGATCTGCTCTGGTCCAGGAAAGACCATTACAGACCCGATGGCATCCATCCAAACATATCAGGGGTAAATGTGCTAATACATAACGTCATACAAAGTATAGCATCACTGGCCTGACAACCAACCATATCTAGCTCTGTAGACTATATACAGAAGCAGCCTAAACTACAAAAAAACACGTTGAGTGTCATCCCGATTCTGATCACCAAAAGACTAATCAATTACTCATTATCACGTCCCATATGTAAATCTAACCTTATCAATATCAGTGTTCAACCACAGACTATCTCACACCCCACTACAGAACCCGTACAGCTAAAATTAGCACTGTTCAACGTTAGAGCGCTGAAACAAAAATCATTTCTGATAAATGAACTCATAGTAAAACATGGTGTACATTGTATGTTTTTAGTAGAGACATGGTTAGACAATATCACTGGTGTAGCAACACTGATTGAGACCTGCCCTTCCAATTTTAAATTCTATCAATCAAACAGACAGAGTGGGAGGGGAGGAGGAATAGCAGCAATCATCTCCACTCAATTTGTGTGCAATGATATTGACCTGGGAACATTTTTATCATTTGAATACCTTGCTATTGTATTGAAAACAGAAATGCCAGTAATATGTGTGACATTGTATCGACCACCAAGGTACTCGCCACTCTTCATACAGGAATTTTCAGAACTCATATCGATCTGCATTACCAGGTATGATAGAATCATTCTTAATGGAGATCTAAATATTCATATCAACAAAAAGGATGACCCCAGGGGTTGTGAGTTTCTGAACCTACTGGACAGTTTTGGACTGATGCAACATGTTCACGAGGCCACCCACCAACATGGCAACACTCTGGACCTACTAATAACAACAGGGCTAAACATTGAGAATATATCAGTAAAACAAATTCCAATTTCTGACCATTATTGTGTGTTCTATGGTACAAGCCTAATATTACATAAGACCAGAAGCGAATTCCTAGTTCACAGAAGGCTTCTGGACGCTAGAGCTGAAGCAAAATTCTCTAGTATGATGAAATCATATGACCAATGCAGTGAATCCTCCTTAAATCAGCAAGTGCAAAACTTCCACAACACCTTGTCAACCGTGTTAGATACTGTTGCCCCTCTAAAGGTTAAAAAGGTAAAAACTGATAGAATCTCTCCATGGCTAAATAAAACCAATGTTAAAGATAACAAGAGAAAATGTAGGATAGCCGAGCGAAAATGGAGGAAACTCAAACTCACAGCTCACTTTAATTTATACAAAGACGCCATGGGCGCATACAATAAGGCAATACAACTTGCGAGAAAGGAATATTTTTCCAAAATGATCTCAGAAAATATGGGTAACTCGAGGGTACTTTTTTCCACCATTGACCGGCTGATTAACATACCACCCCCCCATATACCGCAGCAATCAGCCACAAAATGTGAAGAGTTCGCAGTTTTCTTTAATGAAAAAATATCATTGATTAGAGCAAGCATTACCGCTGATATGGATCTGGCTATGAGTGAAACCCCACCTGAGATAACTATGGGGGAATTCACATGTATTACATTACCTGACCTCTGTAAGATTGTCTCTGAGTGTAATTCCGCCACCTCCTGCCTCGATCCTATACCAACAGCATTTCTCAAGCGGGTGTTTGATAGTGTCTCAAATCATGTCCTTGAAATCATAAATATGTCTCTTCAAACAGGCACTTTTCCAGATGCATTTAAAACAGCTGTAGTAAAACCACTACTAAAGAAAACAAACTTAGATGTAAACGAACTAAAAAGCTATAGGCCAATATCGAACCTTCCATTTATCAGCAAGATATTAGAAAAGATAGTCTCAGTACAAATAAACTCCTTTCTCAAAGATAATAACATCATGGATGAACTACAATCAGGTTTCAGAACAAATCACAGCACTGAAACTGCCCTTACCAAAATAGTTAGCGACCTCAGGCTAAACTCCGATGCTGGCAAAGTCTCAATTCTTGTCCTATTGGACCTTAGTGCAGCGTTCGATACGATTGACCATAATATCTTGATCAGTCGTCTAGAAAGACTGGTTGGCTTTTCCGATCATGTACTAAATTGGCTCATAACATACATTAAGGGAAGAAGGTTCTATGTTAAGCTTGGAGACAATGTATCCGAGGAACATAACAGCAATTTTGGAGTCGCACAAGGAAGCTGCCTTGGTCCATTACTCTTCTCACTATATATGCTGCCCCTCGGGGACATCATTCGAGACCACAATGTATGCTTCCATAGTTATGCTGATGATACACAACTATATATCTCCGCAGAACCAAATAACACTACAGCCATACAGTCCATTACAAATTGTCTGTTAGCAATAAACAAGTGGATGAACAATAACTTCCTAAAATTAAACGAAAGCAAGACCGAAATCCTATTGATCGGCCCAAAAGCGAAAAGGGAAGTGCTTTGTAAAAACCTGGGGAGTCTGTCATCCTATGTAAAGACTGAGGTTACAAGCCTAGGTGTCATCTTGGACTCAGACCTGACCTTTAAGTCTCATATAAATAAGGCCATGAAAACGTCATTCTTCCACCTAAGAAACATAGCGAAAGTAAGACCTTTCGTAAATAAAAAGGATGCAGAGAAACTTATTCATGCTTTTGTATCAAGTCGGCTTGACTATTGTAATGCACTGTTCACTGGTCTTCCCAAAGCAACCATTGGGAAGCTTCAGCTTATCCAAAACTCTGCAGCTCGATTACTAACTCATACAAGGAGAAGAGAACATATCACTCCAGTCCTGGCCACTCTGCACTGGCTTCCAATAACTCATAGAATTGATTTTAAGGTCCTTTTCCTAACATATAAAGCTCTTAATGAGCAAGGCCCAAAATACATAGCAAATTCCCTAGTTAGTTATCTGCCCTCAAGAACGCTACGGTCATCCACTACAGGTTTACTAGACACGCCCAGAAACCAAAAAAGGATAGGAAGTATGGCATTTGCCAACTATGCCCCAAAACTATGGAACACACTACCAACACACATCAGAAACGCCAGCTCTATACACATTTTTAAAGGAAAATTAAAAACGTACCTATACAGTCTAGCTTACAAATAGTTATGGCTTGGAAAAACCTGATGGATCCATGAGGCTAGGATAAGCCTTGTGGACCCAACTTTTTAGATGAATGAACGGGTACATAGGAGACACGCCTCCAGTTTTTAAAAAAGTTTTTGACACGCCTCAGCTTCTGAGCTGAAGGAGTGTTTTTGCGGACCTCCCAAACTTTCAAACTTTTTAGATGAAGGAATGGGTACAATAGGAGACACGCCTCCAGTTTTTCAAACGTTTTTGACACACCTCAGCTTCTGAGCTGAAGGCGTGTTTTTGCGGACCTCCCAAACTTTCAAACTTTTTAGATGAAGGAATGGGTACAATAGGAGACACGCCTCCAGTTTTTCAAAAGTTTTTGACACGCCTCAGCTTCTGAGCTGAAGGCGTGTTTCTGCGGACCTCCCAAACTTTCAAACTTTAGACTGTTTTCTTTATGCGTTTTTCTTTTTCTTTCTTTCTACCACAAGACGCGGCCACTGATGGGTCCATGGGACTTGGATAAGTCCTGTGGACCCAACTCTGGCCACTGACCACATGAGCGAACGGGTACATACGCACACAAATACACGGCCACTGATGGATCCATGGGACTTGGTAAAGCACTATGGACCCAACTATGACCACTGATAAAAACGTAACTACACTAGCATTATAAGACCTAAACATTGCTACCTACCATACAAGTGCATTGGTTTAGTGCATTTCCGGTTGCCAATGAGCGGAAATGTTTGTGCGGACCTGTTCTCCCAAACTGGTAAGCAAATGACTGTTTTTACGTTATTTTCATTTTTACGTTACTATTATTATTATTATTATTATTTTTTTTTTTTTTAACATTGATCTTAACTGATCACTATGACTTTATTGCTTTTATCGTTATATATGCCTATAATTGTGTACAGCACTTTGAGCTACATGACATGTATGAAAGGTGCTTTATAAATACTTACTTACTTACTTACTTACTTACACATACACACACAGACACCTCAGTGCTGGTTTTCAATGAGCCATTCCCTAACCCTGTACTTGAATGAATGGTATGATGTGGAGACTCTAATTGTTTGAGGAATTGATTTCCATTGGTGGGATGCTCTGTATAAAAAGACGGCCTGGCCAAATACACTTTTTTTTTAAGGGATTGTACAGTCCCCCCTTGCCGCACCTCTAGTGTTCCTGGTTGAGGCAGACTTGAGGTTGATGAAACCGGACAAAGGAGGAGGAGCCAATCCACACTTTATTTTAAAAACTAGACAGACGTTTTGATATAGAGTCAGGTTTTCCCAACTGAGTAGATTATATTTTTTTAGAATGTGACAATGATGGTACCTGAATGGTTTCTTGTCTAGAATTTGTATTGCTTGTTTGTATAGTGATTGAATGTGGTTTCAGAATGGTGGAATGTGAATTGGACCAGGTTATCAAACAGTATGTGATGTGGGAAAGAACCATTGAATGAAAATATAACTTTGCTGCCTCGGTTGAAAGGAAGTTTCTTATGTACCTGAAGTTTGATAGGCTGAACTTTACCTTATTGCAGACTTTTTTTATGTGATTTTTGAAGCCAAGGTTTGGGTTTGATTGATTGATTGATTGAAAATTGATTGGGTCTATGTGTAATCCTAAGTACTTATATTAATAAGATAAGATAAGATAAGATATTCCTTTATTGATCCCCTTGGGGAAATTCAGGCATCATAGCAGCATGGGGGAAGGGGGGGGGTGGTACAGGTAGTAAAGACAACACAGGCAGTGTAAACAATTAGGTAAATTTGGTCAATATAATTTACTATCTAACTAGCTGAAAAAGAATATTCACATTATTCACAGTGTCACATAAGGTGCAGTGTGCATAATGTAGTGTTATAATTTACTATCTACTGAGTATACATTATTCACAGTATCACAGTATCCACTGAAATATACATTATTCACAGTATCACAGTATCACAGTATCCACATAAGGTGCAGTGTGCCTAGGTAGTGTAGGTTGTCCTCCTTGGGTTCCTATAAGTCCCAGGTCAATGTCTGGTAGCAGTCGCTGCCCACTGTTGTGGGGCCTGGAGGCTGCTAGTCGCTGCCCACTGTTGTGGAGCCTGATGGCCGCTGGTATGAAGGACTGTCCGAGGCGGTTAGTTGAGTGTCAGGGGGGAATGAGTCTGTGGCTGAACGAGCTTCTGATCTTGACTAGCTCGTCGTAGAGGGGGTGGTAGCGGTTCTCCATGATGGCAGCCAGCTTCCTTATCATCCCCCTCTCTGCCATCACCTCAAGTCTAGGTAGCTCGACTCCCACCACGGAGCTAGCCTTCCTCACCAGCTTGTTGAGCTTGTTGGTGTCCCTTGAGTTGATGTAGCCTCCCCAGCATGCCACAGCATAGAAGAGGATGCTGGCCACTACAGACTGGTAAAATGACTGCAGCAGTCTGTTGCACACATTGAAGGACCTGAGTCTCCTCAGGAAGAACAGCCTGCTCTGTCCCTTCCTGTAGAGGGCCTCTGTGTTATCCGACCAGTCCAGTTTATTGTTCAGGTGTACCCCAAGGAACTTATATGAGTCCACCA
This sequence comes from Notolepis coatsorum, assembly GCF_963971535.1. Classification (NCBI taxonomy): domain Eukaryota; kingdom Metazoa; phylum Chordata; class Actinopteri; order Aulopiformes; family Paralepididae; genus Notolepis; species Notolepis coatsorum. The sequence continues at coordinate 21,289,387 of NC_140171.1, forward strand.
CCTCCACATCCACCCCTCGGATGGTGATGGGAATCGGGGGGGGCCTCTTCTTGCCCCTCCGGAAGTCCACCACCAGCTCCTTGGTCTTATTCTGATACTACCTGTCATTTCTGACCGGAGATGAAGATATCCTGCTCTGCAACTTCTCTGTGGCGCTTGGAGAAGAACATACAGACAGTATTAGAGACATTCAATTGTAAACAGCTGTTCTTAAACCAGGATGTGACATTCACCATGACATTAGACAATTTTGTTGAAACCTCTTCTGTGGTTTTACCGTGGGTAAAGATCACTGTTTCATCAGCATACATCAGTACATCACATTGGCCACACACAGAAGGCAAATCATTAATGTACATGCTGAACAGGATTGGACCCAAGTCAGAGCCCTGCTGGACACCAGTTGACAGACAGATGGCAGTAGATTTATGATTTTCAATTTTGACAAGTTGGGAACAGAATGAAAGGTATGATTTGAAGAAGTTGAGGAACTCTATGGAGAAGTTGAAATTGACCAGCTTTTGGAGTAGAATAGTATGGTTAACAGTGTCGAAAGCTTTCCTTAGATCAAGGAACACAGCCCCCACAACCCCACCCCTGTCCATTGAAGCCTTGACTCTCTCTAAAAAGAAGCATGTTGCTGTTTCTGTTGAATGGTTAGCCCTGAATCCAAATTGCATTGGGTGCAGTGGGAAGGAGCTGTTATTGAGATGATCAGTGACCTGTTTGGCAATCAGTTTTTCAAACACCTTGGACACTATGGGTAGAATACTGATGGGTCTGTAATTGGATGTCATGAGAGGGTCACCACTTTTAAATAAAGGGACCACAACTGCAGGCTTCCATGGGTTCGGAAAACTCCCTTGATTGAAACCCATATTGATTATATGGGTCAGTGACTTCACTATAGAGGAGTTTATCTCTTTCAGCATGAGTGTGTCCATGCCATATATATCCTTAGCTCTTGAGGAATTGAGGGATGTAATTATATTTGCAACCTCTATCTCAGTGACTGATTTTGGTATGACTGCTGGTTCATTAATATTGACAGTAGATGGCAGATTAGGACTACTGTCCTGAACTGCAAAGCTTTGGGCTATTGCGGCCACAGACTCTACAAAATACTGATTGAGGGCCGGTGCTACGTCTGACAGATACTGTAAAGTTTTGTCATTGACCTTCAGTTCAATTGGCTTAATTGCAGCTTTGTTTTGACCAGTTCATTTCTTGATCTGACTCCATATAACCTTTGAGTTACCGTGGGCATTTTCAATAATTGAGATGAAGGAATCTGCTTTTGCTTTTCTCAGTTCCCTTGTTGTTTTGTTTCTCAACATTACAAATTGTTGTCTATCGTGAGACAGCTTTGATTTTGTGGCAATTTTTAAAGCATTGTCCCGTTCCTTCATTAGTTTCTTGACCAAATCGTTCGCCCAGGGGAGAGTCTGTTTCTTATTTTTGCGTTTTATCCTAATTGAAAGTCTCTACGACAAACGGTTCAAGAGATACACTATGAGGGTGTGGCCTAAGGGGGTGTGGTCTAAGGATCGGGGGAGTGGTCAACATTGACCAATGAAAGAGGATATCCCTACCGAGTACAATGGCACAACCCACAAGTATCTTCTACTCAGAGGGTGCTGTCAATCAACTCAGTACTGCTACACAGAGGGGCAATGAAGGGTTAACTCCATGAGAGGTCATTCAGCTGTACTCAGCTCCCCCTGAGTCATGCACAGCTGCTACCACTAATTAGGCTGATGCAGTGGCTGATGCAATACATGCACTATGGACCCAATCTATTTCAATCAGTGCTTACGCATGTCTTCAGTCTCACGATGATTAAAAGAAAAATATAAGAGATTAAGCTTATTCCTCTTAATGTGAGCACCGGAGGATCCCAATGAAGGGTTGTGTGCGATATTGTGTCATTCCGTCGACAATTGTGGCCTGGGTGGTGATCGGCAAACAAGGGGGGAAAAGCGATAAAATCTGTTTTTTGCTAGAGTGAAGAATGCATTGGTGTCTATGTGGAAGATAACTTTCAAACAAATGGTCATCAGTTGAGATAGAAATGTCCAATTCCATTTATTTTTCTTTTGTGAGCGAGGGGACAGCCGTGTCATCGTTTTGATGTGTTGTTTTTATATCTACGTCCAAAATTGAGATCACTGTTGCAATTTACCCAAGGTGATGGTACAAAAATTATTTCAGCTCCTCCACTCTAATTCGCCATGCATTTCCTATAGGAATTTTCCCGTTTAAAGTCGATTTGTAGCCAAAGTCGTTTTGATACCTTTCACGTGTATGTGGTGCGAACGCTCTGGGAGGAGTTTGTTGGCAAAAATCGGCGGAATAAAGAATAAATAAATAAAAATAATATAGATTCTAATAGTGTGGTTGCAACCTGGCTACGCCAGGTCACCCACACTAATTAACCTGGATATATATGGATAATTAAAATAAGCAAAAAGACATTTATACCACTTCTTCTATATCACATATTATTCATGAATGCAATTTTCTTTTTTAATTAAATCAATTAATGGTGGAATAGCATTATATATATATAGCATGTACTAACCATTAATGAAAAGTTACAAATATAAGTAACTATAAATTATTTGCAATTAACTAATATTTAATTGTGATCAATTAATTGAGGATGGACCAAAAGTGTTTGATATGTGCCTATTTTCTAATTTGGAAATATTGAGTGTATAAAAGCTTGGGACATATTAAGGAATTATAATGGCCCTTCCCAAGCTCAATTATGGGTAAGACATTTCTGCAGCATGATTTGGGTTGATTAGTTACACAGATTTGGTGCACAACCAAACCATTTTTGGACACGAAATTGTCATAAAATCCATCCAAAAGACATCAAGACATGTTGGGTGCAAACAAATTAAAATAATAAAAGAGCCTTAGGACAAACAATTTGTCTGGGCTCATAAAGTTCCCAAAGCCTACTCTAAAATCTATTTTAGCAAGGAATTGAAGTTAGGAAGGAACTGAACCCCATTGTTGGTACAAAAAGCAACGGCCCTAAGTTTAGGCTGGGCATGTAAGTCATGCACTCACAGCTGTTTTCTGCTGGACATACTGAAAGGACTGTCCCTTTAAAAGGACCATCACTGCCACACTATTTTTTTTTATCTACTTTTGCTCCCATTTTTCTATTTTTCTCCCATCCCAATTTTGTATTGTCCAATTCTACCCTCCCCTGTCTCGAACGCTGTTAGGCCATGCCTCCCACAGGTCGGCTGCAATGTGGACCAAGCCTTGCATCACGTGTCCCCTCCGGTACACGAGGAGGCAGCTGTCGCATCTTTTCACCTGAACAGCGCGATCTCTCAGCGGCGAGGGTCTGCGTGGGAGGGACACGCCGCCCTCGTCGCTTCCTGATTCTGCTGCGCAGGCGCACCAACCGACCTGTAGGAGTCGCTGTCCACAACGTCCGATCCCCACCCACCAGCTTCCCACCCCCTAATACTGCCAATTGTATTAGTATGAATGACCAGCCAAGCTGGTAGCAATGCCGAGAGCTGGGCTCGAACCCAGCATCTCCTGCATTAGTGGCGAGCGCCTTGCCCACTGCGCCACTTAGCCGCCCTGCCACTTACACTCTTAACTGTCAACTAAAAACACACCTCTTCAATCATCTGAATACCATTTATTTTTATAAAGCTATAACCTTCCTACTGTCTTTTACTATGATGTACTTTGCTGCTATGTATATACAACTACAGTATCTACTATGCTACTATCCCTATACTACTAACTGCTATGCTAATATGCACTCAAGTTTGACACTGTTTGATGAACAATAGCACTTACCGTAGAGGTGTACCCCTCTTGTTGTTAACAATTTGTAAGTTGCTTTGGATAAAAGCGTCAGCTAAATGACTAAATGTAAATGTTATTATATTGGTAAAGCTACCTCCAACTCTTCTGCTTCCACTTGTTTGGTTCTGCTAATTTAATTAATGTTGTATATGATATGCCATGGACATGGGCTTTTACACGTATTGGAATTACCAGTGTTATACAATCACAAGCTCATCATGTCTGTGAAACCATGTTGGATTTTCAGAGATATCTGTGTTGGTTCTGCTCTGTATAGACATGACACTTCTTTCTCTCAGTATATGTTTTCTGTTTGTTGTGCCCTTATGCAGAGAGCACTCAGAGCCATTCTTGCCAAATACAACTCCAATATGATTTCGCTGCAATAAATACGTAAACCTATGACGTAAGTAAATGCCACATCATGTTGCATAAAATCATGCACCACCCAGCTCAGAGCAATCTGCCTACCTTTCCACAGGCTCGATCAGGATGCTCAAAAGCCAATGTTCATGAATACACTCAGCATGCATTATCTTCCTTTGTATTCTGTTTGCCCACTGTTTTTCGTTAAGTAAGAACATTGTCCTTTTATGATAGTCAAGGTTAGAGAGTATCATAGCACAAGTATTTCATTGTGTCTTTTAAAACACATTGGAATATGGCTGGGGTGGAGCTGGACTCCCTAGCGAGGGTGGCGGAGAGGAGGAGCCTTGCTAAGCTCCAGGCCATCAGGGTAAACCTCTCCCACCCACTATACACAGACTTGGCTTACAGGAGGAGCATGTTCAGTGTGAGGCTCACACTACCTAAATGCACCACTGAATGGCACAGGAAGTCCTTTATTCCAACAGCCATCAGACTATACAATGCATCACTGTGCCTCACTGCATCACTGAGCACAGAGTGACAGTTACAGTACCATCTTCCTGGACTCTTACTTTTGAAACAGCACTGTGCAATACTACACCTACTGTAGACCTCAGTATATTTTTACTGTATTTATTTACTGTATATTTTATTCTATTTTTATTCTATTTTATTCTACTCCTATCTTAGGCAATTTGATTTGTTTTGTTATTCTTATTTGTGACCTGTTCTGTCTAATGTTGAGCTATTTGCAGTGTCAAATTTCCCTTGGGATAATAAAAGTATTTCTATCCTATTCTAATATATTTGATCTTGAACTGTATGATAATGGGAACCACAGGGGTCACCAACACGGACAAATTAACCAATAATATTGTTGTTCTACTTCCTGCTGCAAGCAACATTTTTAGAATAAACATGGTTTTGATTATTATTTATGTTCAAATAATTTCACTCATTACTCCTTAGGTACAACTGCAATGCAATGGAGACAATAAGGCTTTGCTTTGTTGGTAAGTAATTTTTTCTTTAACAAGGAGAATGTCGCTGATTTTCAACATTGAATAATATATTTTACTTACCTCTGGGAAGTACTGTGATAATAAACAAAGTTTGACTTTGAGCCGAGATCTGAAGGTCCGCTGGGTCAGATCACGTGATGTTCCTGGGATGTTCATTTGGTAGGTAGGTACTCAAATGTATGAGCTATGGTTATATGGTCGTACTGGCGAATCGCGTCCCGCTCTTTCGCCATATCAAGATATACCTCATCTCCAGTACCTACTGTACTACATGAACGAAAACAAAGCACCCGTGCACTTGACCAGGCCCCGACCCAGTGACCTCCTATAAGGCACCAGGTGTGGTCATACTCGCCCTTCCTCTTTTTCGTTTTCCATCATGGACGTGCTTTGCATCCCATGTAACTAGCTGTGATGAAATGCAGAGAGAAATTGAACAATGGTGGTTTTCGCCGGAGATTTGCCAGCCCCTGGAATCTTCTCGGCATGTTCCAACGGCGCGTCGGGCCTGTCCTGGCGTTTCCTTGTCTTTTGACAGCAGATCGAGGGACGTCACGCAATGTTTAGCTATCGGGCTAACTCGTGTCCAGGTAGGATCTGTGCGCAAGGGGCAGGATATTTGGGTAAACGTTGTTCTTTTCCCGGTTATCCTGGAGCGCGCGGCTAACGCTATGTTATATGCTGGGTTACTGTTTCTGTTTTTGATTCCCCGGTGAGGGCTGTCTTTCTAAAAGGTCTTCCCTCCTCTTTCATGCTGACGGTCAATCGGTGTCTACTGTTGGGAGTATTGACGGGGGCTTGTTTACCTTTTTAATGGGTGAATGGGCTGAGGCCTAGGGCTGGTGTGCTTTTTGTGAATATTATGAATGGTATGCGGGACTGGTGTTCTCTGGTCCGCATCCCCTTAACGTTGTGTGTATGGGCTAGCCCATTCTACAGTGTATTGGTGGTGTTTTAGTTCATTTATTCATTAACCCTTTCATGGGTGCACACCACAGTGGAGGTTGCTGGTTGCAACCACCACTGGTGCTCCGTGTTTATGAAGCAGGTGGCATCAGTCCTTTGCCTCTGGCATGTTGAAACAGTGCCCCGCCCGGCCGACGCCATGAGGTGAGTCGGCCCGGCGGGTGGCTGGTGGGCTGTTAAGCCTATACCGCCACGGTATAGAATTAGCAGCGATTAGTAACTTTGTTCGAATTACTGTTTTTTTCTGTCAAAAATTGTGTCTGGTGGCGGGGCCATCAGGGCCAGCCGACTTCGAAACATCACGCGAGGTTTTTGACGTTATTAGCTTTGACCTAGCCGCAAGCTATAACCGCAGGGAGGGCTAGGATGCTGTCAACGCTTGTTTACAGACATCTTGGTTGGATTAGTCTCCCTTTGAGGGGGTGAGAAGTAAAAAATAATTTTCCCTCCTCAGGGCTCCCCTCTTTGCAGAGGATCTTTGGTCTTCCGCTGGAGCGCTGGCGGTATTTGACATAGGCCCCACACCGCCTCACGCCGCCGCAGTACATTGGATGAGCACGCCCTAAAAAAACGTCGCCGTCCGGCTGTGT